>NC_143487.1:25510718-25833634 GCF_027475165.1 Benincasa hispida
AATTAAATTTTTATTTTTAGAATTTAGTTAATTTTGAGTTAATTAAAATTAGAAACAAAAGATAGAAATTAAGGTTAATAGTGGAGATTTCCAATTCTTGGAATCTCGATGTGTGTTCACAATAGAATTTCACCTAGCCCACTAAACTTATCCAATTGAAGTGTCCTATTAGTGCTTACATGGTTTTGATGAATAAAACTCTCAATTTTCTGAGATGAAAGAAGAGGTTGCAGATTTTTTAGAAAAATTCTGAAATTTTGTCTCAAACACTCAAACCCTCACAAAATTTCCTTCACAATTCTCTTCAATCTTGAGTTCCACCCCTCAAATTCAAGGCCGAGAATAGTAGTGAAGATCTCTTAGTGGTTCACTGAGGTGTTGAAGCTGAGATTTCGTGAGAAGCAGCTTGGAATTGGAAGATTCAACAAAGGTATCAATTCTAAAACCCTCTTTGTTGAAAAACTTGTTTTGCTTGCTTTTTGGAACTCAAATTAAAAATAATTAGAGTGCTTATTGATTCTGATTGCTTCTGTTGCGTGCTTCTACATTCCATCAGTGTCTATCATGATGCCTGATGTAACGGCTAAGTCGGTCATGGCAGAGATGGAGTGGAAGATAAATCTCTTAATAAAAGTTGTTGAGGAGTGAGACCACGAAATCGCTACCTTAAGAGATCAAAGTGCCATCTATTTTCATTGTTCAACTCTTTAGCAACACGAGAAAACCATTGTTCAACTCTTTCGATGCAACAAATTCAATGGCTTCTTATTGGATCTTACTGCTCCTGCTAATGCTATTGCTTTGTTTTCACGCACACAATCTAATAGGCCAATCCCCAAGGGAGGACACAGCTAGGGCACTATACGGAAGTTCGTGCCTGCTTATCCCAGCTACAATAACTATCAAACAGCAATCCATTTGAAGAATGACGTTCACCGATCTGAGAAACAAGTGTTCTATTCTTATTGAATCCTTCTCTAAAACTCAGTCTAGAAACCCCTTGACATGGCAGGATATCGTACAATGCCTTGCTTTGGAGGGCAAGGAAACGACCGTTGAAGTGGGTGCCACCAGGGAAGACTTCCAACGAGAAACTACTAAGACGAGTCAAAGTCCAATTATTAAAGCCAATGACAAAGGAAAGGTTGTCTTGTAGGAAAGCTAGCTGCAACAATCTACCTCTGTCACCTCCCTGTAAGTTCGGCAACTGCAAGATATGATCGCAAACTCCATAAGGGCTCAGTATGGAGGACCGTCACAAACTTATTTTATATACTCCAAGTCGTACACCAATAAGATCGACAATCTGAGAATGCCAGCTAGGTATCAACCTCCAAAGTTCCAGTAGTTCGATGGAAAAGGGAATCTAAAACAACATGTTGTTCACTTCATTGAAACTTGCGAAAATATAGGGACCAGAGGAGACCTGCTAGTCAAGTAGTTTGTTCATACTTTGAAAGGAAATACTTTCGATTGGTATAGTGATCTTGAGACAGAAGTGATTTGATAGCTAGGAACAGTTAGAAAGAGAGTTCCTTAACTGCGTTTATAGTAATAGGCGTATTGTCAACATGATGGAGCTAATAAGCACCAAGCAATGGAAGGAAGAGCCAGTCATTGACTACATCAACTAATGGAGAGCTCTAAGTTTAAATTGCAAAGATAGACTCACTGAATTATCTGTAGTGAAGATGTGCACCTAAGGCATGCACTGAGAGCTTCTCTACATCCTATAAGGGATAAAACCTCATACATTTGAAGAGTTGACAACACACGCTCATGACATGGAGTTGAGCATCGTCAACATGAGAACTAAAGATTTCCTAGTCCCTAAAGGGAGAAAAGACAAGAATGAAACTAAGGGCACTGAAAAGATTGTGAATGATGCCTTTAGAGAATCTATGGTCCTTCATGTAACTCCAATCAAACTTTCCTCTAAAAAAAAAAATTTGAAAGAAAACACAATGAGGACTTTAAACGTCGCCAACCTCTTAAAGAAAGGCAGGAAAAATTTTTTCCATTCCCTAACTCTAATGTTGCAGACATGTTGGAGTAATTATTAAAGAAACAACTCATTCAACTACCAGAATGCAAGCAGCCGGAGTAGTGAGGAAAAGTATGCAATCCTAACTACTACAAGTATCACCGGATCATTAGCCACCCAGTGGAAAAATGTTTCGTGTTAAAGGAGTTAATTCTGAAAAGAAGATTAAGTTGGATCTTAATGAAAAAGCTCAAACAAGTCAAATCGCAGTAATGACGAATTCAAGTGATTTAACATCGTTTCAATTTTATGATCAAAGAGAAAGCTTCATCCATATAGGACTTTTGAGCTATAGTCGTTTGGTTCTAACAAGAGGTTTTAACAACATATTCCCAAAGCAAATATGATCCTGTTGACAATGACAACGAAGAATGGATCCGTGTGACTCGACGAAATAAAGGAAATTCAGGCTCCACCCAAAAGAAGTTGTGCTTCTATCAAAATTACAAAAGAGAAGGCAAAACTCAAAAAAAGAAAGGGGAAAAAAGGGCAGGGAATCCTAAGCTTGGTAAGGAAGAAGATGAAGACTTCCCTCAACTTCAATGGTCGGTGACTTTGGCAGAACTCTTCCTAAGAAACTTCCTCGATATTCATCTAAAGGAAGTATTAGAAGTTATTGCATGCCATGCTGTCAGCTTAGTGGAAGTCAATAGTAATCATATAACTATTGAAGAAGTCAATGATTCAAAAGAAACCGAGCAAAGAGCTTCTATCTTCGATCATATCAAGCCCTACTCGATCTTCAGTCTTCCAAAGATTGAGTATGGTCACGATGGAAGAAAAAAATAAGAAAAAAATCAATGTCCAACATCTACTTCCACTCAAACTTCAACCTTCAAAAGGCTAAGTATCTCCACATCAAACAAAAGTCAAACTTCAACATCTGCTTTTGATCATCTCAAAATAAAAAGCGATCAACATCAAGGAGATGAAAATCTTGAAGGTAAAATATTTCATGAAGAAAACAATGACGAGAACATTCACAATCGTGTCCCTTCACGCATGAAGAGGAAGTTTTTAGTTGATACAAATACAGAAGGTTCCTTGATGGTGAAACTAAACTCATCATACTGACAAATAATGTAGTTCACATGTTTTTTTTTTCTGGACCGTTCACATTTTAAGCTCAGTGGTACTTATGTTATTAGAGGGATCAGTAGGACTATGACTTATGTTATTAGAGGAATCAGTGGTACTTAAGGAGTTAGATGTAACTATAGGGGCATAACGGTTATTGGTTGAGCTGTACTTACGAGCGATATGTGAAGGGTTGTCACACTATTGATTAGTTAAGATGGATATATAATATATCTATAGCAAGAAGAGTTCAGTTGTCGATCTTTAGTGGAGTGCCTGACAGTTAACGGATGGTGGATCCAGTGACTAAAGAGTTTAGTCGGTTATTCACGTACTGTTGGAGCTTCGAGCTACAAGTCCATAAGGTCCCCTTCGCAGCTCAATGGATTCAAATTAAGGATCAGTTCTTGGTGTTGATTTGAAATGTTCAAATTGACAAGAGGTAATTCGATTATATATGATATGATTGATATGGTGTATGAGATACATCAAGTGGAGGGTTAATGTAAATGAGAATTACATTAAGTGTCATGGAATAGAAAAAGAGCTATGGTTTATATATTTCATGAGATGAAATATTAAAATTATAGGTTATAAATATAGTATGATAAGATGGTTATCATTTATATTTATAATAATATTAATCATTGGATAATTATCTTTTTTTTCTTTAATAACCAATTGAGTGGGAGGTTATTGGTGGTTTCATGGTAACCGTGAGATAAAAGAAAAAATGTTTTCCTAATTTTAGTAAGATTTGCAAAATTGTGAATTTGAGATTTTCCACTCTAAAAAATTACTCACGTAACGTTGTCAAGTAAATCAGATTTACTAAATGACAGCTTGGAGTTAGCTAAACGATCGTGGAGTGTTCTTACACGATAAGTACTCAGCTAGACAATGAGCTAAACGATCACATAACTTTTGCTAGATGATCGCATAGCTTTTATTAAACAATTGGACATCGACCTATACGATAGGTTGTTTCATCTCCCACTTGCTTAATCATTTACACGATCGTTCTTCCTCCAGTTTTCTGCCTCAAACCAAGTCCACACAGAGCCCACACTCTGGATTCTCACACCAAGAATACTGAGGAAACCTTGTTGGTGGTGTCATACTCAACTCGACACAGTCGAGGTTCTGTGGATTCCGTTCACGGTGTTCGGGGCATTCGTGACCTTGGCGATCGCTTAGTTCGAGTGCGCTGTGATCGTGCAGTGTAGCGGTTGTGTTAGACGAACGTTCGTGTGTTGCTATATTGCTGTGATCGAGCATTCATGATCAAGGAACTTGAAGATGAGTCTTCAAAGGTTTGTTCATTCTTTCCCTTGATCAAGTAGTAAAGCATGCTATAATTTATGTTTAATGCATAATCGTACGTTTTCATTTGTGATTATAATTGTAAAGTTCATATACGATTGAAATTTGGAAAGATCATTCTGCTACTCATGGCAATCCTTGTGTTCGATTTATGATATCAAACTATAGGTTATGAATATAATATGATTATATTTATTATTTTATTATTTGAAAATTATGCGATAATTAGCCACCGTTTTCTCGTAATCGTGCATTAATGGGGAGTTCCATTCAGTTTTTTGTAACTAAATAATAAAATGAAAATTGTTTTCATTTTGCGAAAAGTGTGCTTATTTTGCTCAACGAAGTGTTTTGCCCATCGCTTAGTGAATTGAGAGCCTATACGATAGCATATCACTTTTACTAAATGATTGCTTACACGCGCACGCATCTGCTAGACGATCACTTACCTTTTCCTAAATGATCGCTTGGTGCCTAAGTTTAACTAAATGATCGTATAGATGATCGCTTAGCTTTTCCTACACAATCGTATACCTCGCCTAAACGATCAAGCATCATGTCTATGCGATAGATGCGCCTTTCTCCCACTTGTTTGATCTTTTGTACACGACAACCTTTCCTCCTCACCTCTACCAAATTCGAACAAAGTGGATTCTCACTCCGAGAATATTGAGGGCTCTGAGTGATGGTGTCGTCCTCATTTCCTGGTGTTCGGGCCGTTTGTGGTAGATGATTGGAGGTGCTGAACGATTACTTGTTGGTCTAGTGAAAGTAAGAGGAGTTCATTCGTGGAGAGAGTGAGTCTTGCAAGGAAGAAAGTCTTGAACTGGTATGTTCACTCATTCTCTTGTCTTTTATCTTTTAAGCATGTCAGTAATTAAGTGTTGTTAATGTATATCTGTTTGTGTGAATGTATATGTGAAAATTCTGTCACAATGAACTGGAAAGATCCGTTTCTGCTCATAGTTACTCTTGTACAAGAGTTCCTTCACTACTATCCTTTTGGGAAGAGGGAGAGGATTTTTCTAGAGAGAAAGAAGAAAACTTTTTTCTTCTTTGTGTGTTCTTGGGAGATTACAGTGAATCATGGAGAAACGCTCTCTTCTGTGCTCTTTTTTCTTATGAAGAAGATGAAGACCATCGTCAAAACTTCCTCCCATCCTTTTTGGCCACATGATTGATAGATAGAGAAAATAAGGAGGGAGTTATAACTCCCTCAACTGTTAATTCAAAATCAAATTAAATTATATATATAATAACTAACTTATTATATATATATATAACTATATATTATATCAAATATAACACATAACCTATAGTTTTTTTTTATATTGCATCAAATACAATATAACCTAGGGTTTTTTATTTCTCTCAATCAGTCATGGTATTTAGTATAAATCACATATATACTAAATTTAATTACATGAATCTCATCCATATAATTAGCATTTGAATCATTTTCAAATATTTAATTCCTCTCAAAATAAACTTTATGTTATAATGTATCTAATCCATTATATTAATTATATCACATATAATTAATTTAACTAATTATATCACATATAATTAATTCCCTCAATTAATTTGAAGAATTAAAATTAATCCAAAATTAATTCTCAATAATCCCCGTTGAGCTACAAAGAGAACCTTATAGACCTGTAGATTAAAGCTCCAATGGTATTTGGATAATTAATTAAACTCCTTTAATTAAATTACCCAATATCCATTAACTGTCGGTGACTCCACTAAAGATCGATAGCTGCACTCTTCGCACTATAGATATATTTATGTGTTCATTGGATATAACCAGTCAACAGTGTGATGACTCTACACAAATTGCTCGTCAGTATAGTTGGAAAAAAATTACAATTTTGCCCTTGTAGTTACTTTTAACTCCTTAAGTGCCACTAATTCCTCTAATGAACAATATGTCATAGTTCAACTATGACCAAATCTCTCCCGAGCCAAGAGAGAGTGTGGCCACAATGTCAAGCCTCGAAATTAGCCTTTAAGGGAGCAATTTATCTATTTACCCCGACATGTAGAGAATGAATGAATTTCGTCTTGTGTAGTTTTGTTCCCCGCTCCCCAATCAGACGAATCCCCAAAATGGTAGGCAAATTGAGTCGATAATCTGATCACTCTCACCCATGCAAATCAAACGACTGCCTTCATATGCAGGAGTTTACAACCCACTCAGGATTCAGGTCATGTTACCTATGCTCATCCTGGTGAAATGTAGGCCTCTACTATTAACGACGTCATATAATGAGAGTAATCATTTCGTCTCTACATGAATGATCAGGATTAGATCATTTTTAGCACTTTACAATCATCTACAAAGCGAGTCATAACCGTAGAGCCACCAGGATAAGATATCCAACCTTATCCATCTATTACAGACCATTTAGATTATCATTTAAACATGATCTACCTGTATGTCTCTATATACATGTTTAAATTACATAAAATAACCTAGGACTTTGTTTATTAGATTGAGTATATGCTCATAAAATATAAATTACTTTAATAATAACAAATTGTTTATACAAAGTTTACAAACTATGAGAATATGAGAGAGATTTAGGACATTAAACCCAACAATCTTCCACTTGTCCTAAAGCTTAGGTGTAATCCCGAATAGATAGAATTCATAGTTAACTCAGAATTGAGATCGAGTTACCTTAGGTCATCGAATAAAATAATCAGTTTTGATAGTAAACGGTCGTTATAAAGAAAAGTGATTATTTCATGGTCTGGTCTTATGCAAACATCTTTTGCATAGGATGCCCCCAGTCACATATCTCCACATGAACGACTTTGTGATCATATTGTTTGTATCAATATACAAAGTGGGCTGCATCCATAATGTCCCAGGATAAAGTACCCAACCCTATCCATATACTTATAGACCGTTTTGGCTATATACTAAACTTGATCCATTTTTATGTCTCTACATAAAGTTTAAGTATTCATGTCATAACCAAGGGTTCATTAGTTTATTGGATTTATGAATTTATAAATGCAATTTATATATTCAATAACAACTTTATTGAAATACTCTAAATATCATCTTTATTGTAAATAGAAGTATTTTTAAAGTTGACAAATTGCGAGTTTTAGGACATCTAACCCAATATTGATTAACATTAGATTTTAGCATAACTCTAAAATATCCAATCAATTATAGCAAAAACTAAATGAAATTCATTTAACATCTAAGTTTTTGCAATAATGCTTTAGTGATTTAGGACAAAAGCTAATGAAGGGTAGTCAGTTGTCCCTTCACTAAACAGAGACACTCTCAACAAGTTATTATACTTGAATAACTCTTATTCCTGTAACAATTTGTCATCACTGATTTGGTAAAAAAAATCATTAATTAGCTTAACAATTTCATGTAAGTGTGGTAATTTATTTTAGACTCTAGAGTTTGGCCCCAATGAACCAAACGAATGAAAAAATCGATTGGGGCAAAAACTAAAGCGTACCTATCCATTTCTAGAGTTTGCCTTGATATTGGCCTAATGCACAAACCATCTGAAGGGGAACGCTCTGAGATGCCTCGAGGCCATGTAAGAGGATATCACGTTGCAAACTAATGAAGGAGATCATAGGATATGTTGACACACATCCCTCTCTCACTTACTATAAATACTCTCTCCATTCACCTTGATATTGACCCATGCAAACACCATTCGAAGGGGGACGCTCCCAGGACGCCTCGAGGCCAAGCATAAATTTCACGCTATGAATATTAAGGGAGAAACGTGAGTGAAAAATTAACGTATTGTATACATCTTTTTTCTCCCACTGAGTATTTTAAAACACCTAGGGTTTATTTAACTTAGAAAAAATACAGCTAATTATTTTTACTAAGTGATTGTTTAAGTTTGCCCAAGGGTAACACTTACTTTGGATAGTTAAACAATTTTGATTAATGTTCGTTAGACATTTTAACAAACTTTAATCAATAATTGCATGCTTATAGCAGATTTATCTAATTCACCTTCCAGGTCAGTTCCCAGGTATTGTTCGGTTTCCGTCAGCTTGAATACCCCAACCTAGACAAAACTAACCTTAGACAAATGTTTCTTATAGATACGATTGCTACAATTTTAATCTTTTATTAAAATCAATTTCATCCTATTAAACTGTTTAATAAGATTAAACTAATTTCTAATCTCATTAGAAATTTTGTTATCTTAGGTCTATGTAAATTGTATTTTAAAACTATTTTAAAAAATATTTTAACCTAAGTTTGCATGCAATTCTAAATTAACAATTCAATTTCTAATTTCATTCACTTATAATGATTATAAAATAAATGAAACAAATTAAAACCATTCATTGCATTTGATATCATACTTTATAAAATTATAACATTTATAAAATTACCTAAAGTAATGACATGCTTCATGCAATCTTCATTTCATTACTTAACATACATAACATTTATATATACTAAAGTAATGAAATAAAATAATATTCATACATACATCTAACTATATATTATAACTCTTACAATATAAATGATGCATGACAATGTTATTATGCATGCAAACATATAGTATAACACTTATATTATATGATGCATGAGCATGATATAAAATAAATCATGCAACTATATATTATAACATTTATAATATAGATTATGCATGAAAAATGCATAACCTATGGTGGGATTTTACTATATGGCATACATTATGATATATATAATTAAAATTAAACTATATATCAAATGCATAATTTAAACAGCAATTTATGGACCAGGATTGGACTCCTAAACCATTAATTAAATTAATATAACAATTATATTAATTTAATTAAACAAGAAACTAACTATTACATAAATAATAGCTTAACCAATTCAAAAAAGGTTAATCGGACCTTGAATCGCATGAACCAGACCGTCCAAAACCTAAACTGCTCATGAACCACTCAAACCAAGCGAACTGGACGCGAACCAGCTGAACCACGAACCAAACCGCATGCGAACCAGAAAAATTTTTCCGTCTCAAACCATTGCAACGCTGTGACCTAATGTTGCAATGCTACAAAAAAAAATTTTATCCGTCCTTCGCAGCATTGCAACGCTAGGGTACAACGTTCCAACGATGTTGTACAATCGCGAATTCCTTCGTTTCTTCTCCAATTTTAGCCTCGTTTTCACCAAAAAAAAAAACATCGTGAAAAACATCGGGAATAGCACAAACGACTCAAAACTAATAAATTACAGACTCTATAACATTAATTATGCCCAAAACAATGTGCCTTTACAAATCAAATTTGTAAAGAAAGTTATAAATCTAAAGCTTAATCCCAAAAACATTGATAAATCGCAAACCACAATCATCCATTCATCATCAACATGAAGAAAAATACATAATGCAACACCCACCATCAAACTGAATTTTAATTCTAAAAAAAAAAAAAAAAAAAAATTGGGTACTAAGAATGCCACTCTGATACCAATTGAAGGAAACCGTGAGGTCCGCAATAGAAGCGGAATCATTCCTAATTTTTCAGATTTCGCAAAATTAAATTTATAGATTAGAAAATATGCATTATATAGAGATTTTTACAGCATGCTTTGGAGAAAGAATTAGGGAAGAAGTAACACTTACCCTTGAAGCCAAAAGGTCTTCACAAAATCCTCTTTGATCTAGTCACGAACACTTCGATCTCCAAAGAACCTGTAGCAACCTAAATAACCACCACCACAAGGGAACATCTTGTATTCTCCTTAGGGAATGGGAATTAATAGGAGGTGACGGCTCTGTTATCTTTTCGAGAAGAGGGAGAGGATTTTTTAGAGAGGAAGAAGAAAACTTTTTTCTTCTTTGTGTGTTCTTGGAGATTACAGTGAACACTTAGAGACACTCTCTTCTATGCTCTTTTTTCTCATGAAGAAGATGAAGACCATCGTCAAAACTTCCTCCCATTCTTTTTGGCCACACGATTGATAGAGAGAAAAAATAGGGAGGGAATTATTTTCATAACTCTCTCAATTAATTAATTCAAAACTAAATTAAATTTAATATACATACATACATATATATATATATAAAACTAACTTATTATATGTATATATAACTATATGTTATATCATATATAACACATAACCTATAGTTTTTTTTATATTAGTTTTTTATTTTTCTCAATCATTCATGGTATTTAGTATAAATCACATTTATACTAAATTTAATTATATGAATATCATCCATATAATTAGTATTTGAGTCATATTCAAATATTTAATTCCTCTCAAAATAAATTTATGTTATAATCTATCGAAGGCATTATATTAATTATATCATATATAATTAATTCCCTCAATTAATTTGAACAATTCAAATTAATCCAAAATTAATTCTCAATAATCCCATTGAGCTACAATAGAACCTTATGGACATGTAGATTGAAGCTCCAATGGTACTTGGATAATTAATTAAACTCTTTTAATTTAATTACCCAACATCCATTTTTTGGTCACTCCATTAAAGACCAACAGTTGCACTCTTTGTACTACAAATATATTTTTGTGTCCATTGGATATAACTAATTAACAGCACGATAACCCTTCACAAATTGCTCATAAGTACAGTTGGACCAAAATTACTGTTTAGCCTTATAATTACATCTAACTCCTTAAGTACCACTAATCCCTCTAATGAACAATAAGTCACAGTCCAGCTGTGACCAAATCCCTCTCGGGCCAGGGTGTGGCCACATCGTTCAAACCCCATAATCAGCCCTTGAGAAAGCAACTATCTACTTACCCCAACATCAAAGAAGAAGTGAATTTCGTCTTATGTAGTTGTGTTTGCAACTCCCCAATTAGACGAACCCCAAAATGGTAGTCATATTGAGTCGACAATCTGGCCACTATCATCCATGTAAATCAATGTATCACCTTCATTGGCAGGAGTTCACAACTCACTCAAGATTCAAATCATGTCACCTATGGTCATCCTAGTGAAATGTTAGTCTCTACTATTAATGGCGTTATATAATGAGACTAATCATTTCATGGTCTTGTCTTATACAAACTCTTTGTATAGGATACCCCTACTCACATGTCTCCACATGAATGATTAGGATCAGATCACTTGTAGCACTTTACAATACTTATAACATCTACAAAGCGGACTGTAACTGTAATATCACCAGAATAAGGTACCCAACCTTATCCATCTACTATAGACCATTTAGGTTATCATTTAAATATGAATCACCAATATGTCTCTACATATATGTTTAAATTACATAACCTAGAATCTTTGTTTATTGAATTGAGTGTATGCTCATAAAATAATAATTATTTTAATTATAAAAATTATTTATATAAAGTTTACAAATTACGAGAATACAAGACAGATTTACGACACCAATCCTAACAAGGGTGACATAATAACCTAAAGGGTCCATAGTATATGGACAAGATTGGGTGTCTTATCCTGGTAATACTATGGATATGACCCACTTTGTAAGTATTATAAATGTTGTAACTGCTACAAATGATGTGATACAAATAATTCGTATAAAGACATGTGAGTGAGGGTATCCTATATAGTGAGATTGTATAAGACCATACCATGAAATACTTAATCTCTCTTTGTAACACCATTGACTGAAAAGATTAATATTTGATAGGATGACCATGTATAAGTCAATCTAAATCTTGAGTGAGTTATGGACTCTTGTCTATAAGGTGGTTGTCCTTTGATTTGTTTGAGTGAGATTAGCCGAAGTTGTCAACTCAATAAGCCTACCATTTATTAGACTTGTCCTAGTGGGGAGCTAAGAACATAACTACATACGATGAAATTCACTCATTCTCGCCTTTAAGCTAAGTAGATGAGTAGTTCTCTTAACTATTGATTTTGGGTTTTGAACAAAGGGCACTCGTCATCTTATTGGCCTAAGAGGGACTTGGTTTACGGTAGGACCATAAACAGATTATTCATTAAAGGGGTCAGTGATATTTAAGGAGTAAGAGGTAATTACAGAGGTAAAATGATAATTTGATCCAACTATAATTACAAACAACTTGTGAATAATCGATTTACTTGTAATGGTTAAATTCATGGACACAAAATATTCTACAATATGAAGAGTGCAACTATGGGTATTTAGTACAGTGACCCACAATTAATGAATGTTGATTAACGTAAATAAAGAGTTTAATTAGTTAATCTCCGATCATTGAAGCTTATAATCTGTAGGTCCATTAAGTCCCCCTACTAACTCACAACGGGTAGACAAGGACCAATAGTTTTAAAATAATTTGAGTTATTCAAATTAATTAAGGAAATAATATTAATTGTATATGATACAATTAATATAATGTATATAAATACATTATAATATAAAGTTATTTATTTGAATAAGATTAAAAATTAAACTTTACAATAAAAGGATATTTATTTGAATCTTATTCAAATGATAATTAATATGCATTAGATTCATATTAAAATAATATGGACTAGATTTATATTAAAACCATAGATTAAAATTTATGCGAATGAGATTCATATTAAAACTATAGGTTATGAGAGAAATAAAAAGTTGAATAAGATTCAAATATTTAATTAATTAAATATTAGATATTTAATTTATTTGTAAATGAATTATTTAATTTAGTCATTAACTATTGTAATTAATAATTCATTTATTATATTAAATTAAATTAAATTAAATGGGAAGTGGGTGGTTTCTTTTTCACTTCACTTTAAAAAATAAGTGGGGGAGAGAAATCAGGTTTTAGGACAATAGTTCATTTTTTTTATAGAAGAGATGTGGATTCTTTGGTTTTCTTTCCCATGGATTTCTCTCTCAAAAACTTTCATAGAGAAAAAGATTTTTTTGGTGAAATTCTCCCACTATTCCCTTCTCTCTTTCAAAAAGCGGTTCCCATAAACCGATCTTTGTCAAGAGAACAATAGGGAAAGCCTTTTTGATGGCGTCTTCTTATTGTACTTAGAAGGTCCATTATCGTGGAAATTCATGGAAGAAAAGAATTGCAAGAAAATTGAGGAGATTCTTCCTTCTTGTAACTTAATTTACATGCTTAGTTTGTTATCCCTGTAATGTGAGTACTATGTTTTTCTTTGTTCTGTGTTCTAAATTCAAAACAAAATCGAAAACATAGTGATCACTCGCTTTCGTTGGGGATCCGATCCCTATAGTTTTTTCTAAGTTTTTTAGTGGATATGAAAGCAAAATTTTTTAAATTTTTGGAAAAACTTTCCTTAATGAAAGGTAAGAAGTGCTGAAAAAGTAAATTGAGTAAGACTTTTATTTAAAATAATAGATGATTAGGCTAATCATGTAAAAACAGAAAAGTATAGACAATTATGTGAATATACTTATTTATTTAGATTATATGGGTAGAAAGGCCTTGTATAAATCTCACTTATCCATTGGGGGAATTGAGTTTTCATTCATATGGGGTTATTTCAGGGAAAAAAAAAGGAAAAAAGTTTGTTAAAATTGTCGTTCTAGGCACCCATTTTGCTAGCCTAGTTTGTTAGGGCACGAAATGTGCTCCCTTTTCAAAATCCGGTTTGACATTAGGGGACTTGAGGTTTCTGTTCTTACGAGGCTATTTCGGGGATTAAAGAAATTTTTTGCTAAAATTTTAGTTTCGAGCACCCCTTTGGCAACTAGCTCATTAGGGCACGAAATGTGTTTCATTTTCAAAGTCTCACATCCCCAAGGGGACTTAAGGTTTTCACTCATATGGGCCATTTTTGGAAACAAAAATATTACTAATTTTTTTGTTCCAGACACTGCTTTTGCAATGCCATCTCCATAGTTCCTCCCACAAACTTTGTACTACTTTAGAACAGATTATCACATATTATTTTAATTTTTTTTAATGTTAAGGATAAAATTATGCACATATTCAACTATAAAAGTTTATAGCTTTATAAAACATTAGATCAAATACTTTTTAAAATAAAGATGTATTAGAGTAAAAAAAAAAAAATAGAGACTTATTAGATAAGTTTGGAAGTTCAATATCAAATATAGATTTTTTTAAAAGAAAAAGAAATATAGATTAATATTAAGCTTAAAAGAATTACATTTGTAATTATTATTGTTATTTTCTTTTTATTAATCTTAGAATCAAATTGATTTAAATATCATTATAACATTTTATAGTGGGAAACGACCACCGCCAGCTGGCTCCGCAGTCAGCAAAGTAAAAAACAAAAAACAAAAAACTGTAAAAACAAAAGAATATATTACCCTGAGCCCACCTTTTCTAAATTTTCTACTCGCACAAACTACGCGCTTTCCGTGGCGTTGAGATGAGATCTTATGGACAAAAAAGCGAGTGACAATATTTGTGTAGTCTCGCGCGGGGCTTTAGTTTGAGAATTACTTGAAGAGGAATCAAGTGGCTTAGCAAAGGGAGGGAGCCATAAGCTTTATCACTGCCATTGCCAGTGACAACTGGATGGGTAATGTAAACAGTTGTACAATGCCACGTAGCTAAAAACCATTGGCTATTGCTGGACCCACATCTCAGAGCAAGGGACAGCCAGTACCAAACGCCACTATCACTACACTCTGCAAAGCTTCTTCCAGCTGTTTGGGCCAATAGTAACGGCTATATTCTCCTTTTTTTTAAAAAAAAAAAAAAGAAAAAGAATTCTCGCTCTCTTTATACAATCTCGAAAATTTAAATTCCGACGTGGAATGCGACGTGGCATGGGTACTCGAAATACGTGGAATATTCGATTTTTTTAATGGGGTCGGGAAAATGTGGGGCTTGTGCAAGAAGCCAAGAAAATTGGCTATAAATGTGTTACGGAGAGTACTGCAGAGTAGAAGCTTCATCTCCACTCAACTCTAAACAGTGTCCCTTATTTTCTCGTCTTCCATGGCTGCTTCTGTGTCTCTTGCTTGTTTTCTTTGCTTTTTACTGGGTTTTCTAATGTTGGGTTCCATCGAATCCAGAAATTTTCACGAGCTTTTTCAGCCATCTTGGGCTTTCGATCATTTCATCTATGAAGGAGAGCTTCTTAAGCTTAGACTTGACAACTCATCTGGTACTTAAAATTTTCAATAATCTGCTCCTGTTTTTTGTTTCCGGCACGTCGATGCTAAGAAATTGATGTATTTAAACTTTCAGGTGCTGGGTTTTCATCGAAGAGCAAGTACATGTTTGGGAAGGTCACGATTCAAATAAAACTCATAGAGGGTGACTCTGCTGGAACCGTCACTGCATTTTATGTAAGTATTACATTACTCTGCTCTTAAAAAAACTTGAAATGGTGGAAATATTTGAGAAGATCACAGCCACTGCTGTCATTGTCAACGTCAGTCCATTAAATTGACCATTTCAATTCCTCACCTGCCTGTGAATGATTTGTTTTTTGTTTCTGGCAATGGATCATTAATTGCAATCATGAATGGGTGATGATGTAGATGTCATCAGACGGCCCAAATCACAACGAATTCGACTTCGAGTTCCTGGGGAATACCACAGGCGAACCTTACTCTGTTCAAACCAACGTGTACGTTAATGGCGTGGGTAACAGAGAACAGAGATTAAACCTCTGGTTTGACCCAACCAAGGATTTCCATTCCTATTCCATCTTCTGGAACCGTCGTCAAGTCATGTAAGCCATCTTCCTTTTGTATTTTATGGGTGTGATCTGAAACCCAAAACCAAAACGACTCTGTTTTTCTGCTTATCGCTACAAAACAAATCAGAGTTCATACAAATTTATTTGTGTGTTTTGCTCAGCTTCCTTGTAGATGAAACCCCAATAAGAGTTCACACAAATCTGGAGCACAGAGGCATACCCTTTCCAAAGGACCAAGCGATGGGAGTTTACAGCTCAATATGGAACGCTGATGACTGGGCGACGCAAGGTGGTCGGGTGAAAACGAATTGGGCCCACGCGCCGTTCATCGCATCGTACAAAGGGTTTGAGATCGACGGGTGCGAGTGCCCAACAGCGGTGGCGACAGCGGAGGTGGCTCGTAAGTGCAGTAGCGACGGGGAGAAGAAGTATTGGTGGGATGAGCCAACAATGTCGGAGCTGAATTTGCATCAAAGCCATCAGCTGCTTTGGGTTCGGGCTAAGCATATGGTTTACGACTATTGTACGGATAGCAGTAGGTTCCCAGTTACTCCTGCCGAGTGCGTTCATCACACCCACCATTAGTACCATTAGTGATGATGGATTTGGTTTGTTTGTTTTTCTGGATTAGTGTGTTGTACAAACAGGGAAATAGGGTGGGTGGAATGGGGGAGAAGAAGAACGGATTAAACATGTGCTTCATGTTTTGTTTTTGAGTGTTATAATGGCTGAAATGGAGTATTGATGTGGGCCGCTGGGTTGGGTTGTTTATCTGTAGTGAATGATTTATACGAGTAATTTTATTATTATCCTTTTAACCACTCGTGAACCATATTTTGTTTACTTCACAACAAAATTAACAAAAGCAAAAATGTCTAATATATAAAAGCAATGATGACAAATGATGGCCGCGAAAAAGGAAAGGTTGATGAAAAGAGAGATCTAAATCTAGAAATGGAAATAATGGAGAGATGCATCCTTAAACATCATCTAATTTGACATATTCTTCTTACTCTTTATATAAAGAAAAAAAAATTTAAAAATTATCAAAAATAATACACGTTTAGTTTTCACTTCTCAAAACTAACATATTTTTTGAAAATTCATTAAAATAATTTTTTTTTTCAATCGGGATCAGCCATCAAAATTTTGTTAACAAAAACATTTTTCTAAGTTATGGATTATTTTGGGCATTCTCGGTACCTGTTGCAAAATTACACAGAGATTTGCTAATTTTTCCAAATGTTATATAATCTTGGATCTTTCCAAATAAAAAAAAAACACAGTACTAAATATTACACAATTTAAATAAATTTAAAAAGATAATTGATAAATTATTTAGATAACTAGTAAATCAGTTTATAAATTCGTGTAATTATATGATTCTTAGTATTAATCTCAAATAAATAATACTTAGACTCTAAGGGAGCGTTTGTCGCAAGGATTATCCTAAGATTATAATGTTTACCTCTTGCTATATAACTACTATTTTGTTGTCCTAATTGCTACAGTATTTACTATTTTACATTCAAAATATATATTTTTTTTTTGCTACAGTATTTACTATTTTTTTCTCAAACTAAAATAGTTTACACATCAAACACATACTATTGTAACCCAAACTAAAATAGTCTATACCCCAAACACAAACTATTATAACCCAACTATAATAACCTAAAACTATACTAACCAACCTCTTGTCCCAAACATCCCCTAAATATTTAGGCTTTCTCGGTGAAATTCGGACATAATTAACATCGAAATTCGATATATTTGAGCCTCCTTAGTAGAATCTCAATAAGGATTAACACCGAGTTTCAATATATATTTCAAATCTTCCCAATTTTTCACAAAATTTGTTTTTCAAATTTTAAAAATGACAATGCAATCATGTTGAATCAATTTGAAAAATCTATTTTGATAATTGGAAGAAAATTCATATAATTGTGAAAACATAAATTAAAAAAAATTATGTAATAATTTGATATAATATTTAGTAAAAATAACCGAAATTGTAGAAAATTTGAAAAGATATAAGATGATTTGGTATAAGATGTGGGAAGATTATATACAAAATTAGTAAATCTGCGTGTGTAATATTTAGTAAAAATAACCCGATCCAAAACGATCGATAAGTTAGAAAAAATTATTTTTTAATTAAATCTCGACGGTCAATCTCAGTCAAAAACTTAAAAAGATTATTTCTGACAATTTCTCAAAAATTAAGACTAAACAAAAAAAAATAAAAAAATATAATTAAAAAAAATTACTATTGAACCCTAACCTTTATTTTTAAAATATTATTATTTTGTAAAAAACTAAAAACAATATTATTCTTTTTAATAGAATAGACATTCCAAAGACAATTCTTGATGATTAACACATTCTATATATGAGTGGAGTTACTCACTTCAACTCAAGAATACTGTTGCTTTTTTAAAAAAGTTTGTCAACTTTTCATAAATATTTTTAAATTACTATTAAGATAGAAACTCATCGGATATATATATATATATATATATATATATATTTGGAAACAATGAGCGATATTTTGGATATAAGCTTTAACTTAATAATAAATAATAATAATAAAAAAAAAAAAACAGTGATTTGGGGGACCAATTATCACAAGGCAATTTTTGTCGGAAATTTTATGTTTGGTGAGGTGGTGGGTGGGAGCATTTAGGCCAGAAAAAAAAAGAAAAAGAAAAAGAAAAAGAAAAAGAAAAAGAAAAAGAAAAAGAAAAAACAAGTGAAACGTCACCATCCAACAAAAGTATAACATAATCGATCAGGGATTGAAAATCATATATCAGTTAATCATGATTGATACAACATTAGTAGCATGAGCAAAAGATTGAAAATAAGCGTCCAGCTAATCACGGATTAACTATATCAATATTGCACTTTAAAATAATTAAAGGGGACCAGCTAATGAGAAATTTTGGATCAATAGTAAATTGTTACATCATTTACTAAATTAACAACGAAATTTCAAATAATTGAATTTGAGACTAATTAGAAGTTGACATATATCCAAAATTGTAGTAAAAGAGATAAATTGGGGAATTCCGATGATGTCATATGTTTCCTTCAAGACTTTGGATTTAATAAAATAATTTGATCTAATTTGATATTATTATTTGAGCTAAAGTCCAATTAAGCCCAAAAAATGCTTAATTTGATCCAAATGTCAAATACGACCCAAATTCAATTAGTTGGGTCCAAAGGCTAGGTCCGTGGACCAACCAAGCTCATGCCCATGAAGCCCACTTGAGAACCCTATAAATAGAGCAGTTCTCTTCATTGTGGGGGTCAGTACTTCTACAATCCAGAGAGCCTAGAGGGCATTCTCTATAATCAGAAGACTCACTCTTGAAGTCGGCCACACTTGAAAACTGAACTAATTTAGAGATACAAGCATTCTTTCAAGACTCCAACTTCAAGAACATCCATGCTCCACTTCTATACATCAAGCATACACATTCAACTAAGAGAGAATCAGAGGATTAAGTACTAGAGATCGAACTACATCTGCATCAAATCTATACTAACACAAGTTCAACTCCACGAAATATATTTCTCCAGAAGCCTCGTGCAAAAATTGATCCTCCAAGAAGATCATCAAGCCCAAAGGCCGATCATCCAAGAAGATCAACAAGCCTAAATGTCGATCATCCCAGAAGATTATCAAGCCCAAAGGCCATTCATCTAAGAAAATCAACAAACCCAAAGGTCGATCATCCAAGAAGATCAACAAGCCTAAAGGCCGATCATCCAAGAAGATCAACCATTTAAAGATTAAAATTTATTTTGAAAGCATCAAAGGATTATGTGTTAGAGATTATACTTGTTGTACTGAAATTAATACAAATACAAAATTCAAATTTCACGAAATATGTTTATTTGGTAACCTCGTGCGAACAAATTGGCATGCCCAGTGGGACTTCTCTACTTCCCATCTCTCTCTCGTCATCCAAATCAACAAATCAACAAATGGCACCAAAGAAAGCTGCATCCAAAGTTACTGTCGCAAGCGACACATACACGGGACCTACCACCCATAATCATTCAAAGGATATCATGCAGGAATAAGAACAAGGTTCTATCCTCACAAAGAAAATCTGGGAACAATTGATGAAATCTTCTAAAGGTAGGATCTTCATCAGAGAAAAATCCTTCTTCGACAATTAAGCTCCTATTTATGATCAATCAGAGAAAGAATCACACTTTGATGTATTGTCTGTCATGATGGCTGACATAATGGCTGAGTTGACCATGGCAGAGATGGAGAGAAAGATAAATATCCTAATGAAACATGTAGAGGAGTGAGATCATGAAATGGTTGCCTTAAAAGGACAGATGAAGGCTCGTGAAGCTGCTAAGTAGAGTCAAACTTCTGCTGTCAAAGCTAATGATAAAGGGAACACTGTGTTGTAGGAAAACCAACTGCAACAATCAACTTTTTTGCCTCCTTATAAGTTCAACAGCTGTAGGATATGATTACAAACTTCATAAGGGCTCAGTATGGAGGACTGTCACAATCTTCTTTTATATACTCTAAGCTGTACACCAAGAGAATCGACAACCTGAGAATGCCAGTTGGGTACCAACCTCTAAAGTTCCAGTTGTTTGATAGAAAAGGGCAATCCGAAGCAATATGTTACTCACTTCATTGAAACCTAAAAAAAATACAGGAACCAGAGGAGACCAGCTAGTCAAGCAATTCGTCTGTACCTTGAAGGAAATGCTTTCAGTTGGTATACTGATCTAAAGCCAGAAATGATTGACGACTGGGAATAATTGTAAAAAGAGTTCCTCTCTTTTATAGCATTAAGTGTATCTTAACATGTCGGAGCTAACAAGCACCAAGCAGCAGAAGGGAGAGTCAGTCATCGATTACATCAACCAATGGATAGCTCTGGATTTGAATTGCAAAGATAGACTCATTAAATTATTCGCAGTGGAGATGTGCACCCAAGGCATGCACTGAGAGCTTCTCTATGTCCTACAAGGGATAAAACCTCATACATTTGAGAAGTTGGCAACACATACTTATGACATGGAGCTGAGTATCGCCAATAGGGGGACTAAAGATTTCCTAGTCCCTGAAGGGAGAAAGGATAAAAAAGAAATCAAAGGCACTGAAAGATTGTGAATAGTACCATAACAGAATCTATGGTTGTCAATACGACCCCGCTAAATTTTTTTCCTCTAAAGGAAGAGAAACAAGATTTGACAAAAAGCATGATGGCGGTGAGAAGCTTCGCCCAACTCTTAAAGAAAGACAGGAGAAGGTTTATCCATTCTCTGACTTTGATGTTGTAGATAAGCTGGAACAACTACTAGAAAAGCAACTTATTCAGCTATCGAAATGCAAACGATTAGAACAAGCAGGAAGAGTAGACAATCCTAATTACTGCAAGTGTCATCGGGTCGTTAATCACCCAATTGAAAAGTGTTTCGTACTGAAGGAGTTGATTTTAAAGTTAGCTTGTGAAAAGAAAATTGAGTTGGATACTGATGAAGTAGCTTAAACAAATCATATTACAGTGGCAATGTCTTCAAATGTTTCACCATCAACACCATTTTATGATTAAAGGGAAAGTTTGATCAGTTTGGGGCCTTTGAGCCAATAGTTGTTTAGTTCCATTAGAAGATCATAATGAAAGACTCCCAAGAAAAAAAGAACCAATCGAAGAGGAGGATGAAGGGTGGATAGTTGACTCCTCGAAAAAAAAGACAGCCATATTCCATCCAAAAAGAGTCGCACTCCTATTAAAGTTATAGAAAAGAGAAAGAAAGGGGAACATATTGTTGGGGTTGATGCCTGATGCGTTATTTTATTGAATGGAAATATGGATGATATGCGTTGATGGAATTACGTTGTGCACTCAAGTTTTTCCAGCGGAATCCAAGTGTAAACTCCTTTGAATTTCCTGGTAAGTCCAGCGTCGATCACTGGGACTTATGAAAATAGTTTGTGTTGATAATTTTCTTATGAAAACTTTGCGGTAACTGGTAAATAAATAAGGTGGTTGGTTTGTTGTTACGTTAATGAAAATAATAATAAATGCGGCAGAGTTCGAAAAGAGTTGGCAACGGAAAATACGATGAATATGCGATGAACGGGTTGAGAAGGGTTTCGGCTAACATTCCCTAAGTTGCGTTTATGCCTTGCGATCATGCAACATGCATACAATCGTAAACCACCTCTCGGCGTGAATGCCACAGCTTCTAAGGCTAGAACACATGCGATAAATATGCAATAAGTCTACAGGGTTTACACATAAACCTCTATTTCTATTTATGCGATGACAACATGACATTCACACAAATATGCGACTGCATAATATCATTCCTATTACTATGATGCATGTGATGCAAGTTGACAAATAGAGCTGATCTCTAAGTCCCTATTTCTTGTTTATGCAGGCCTAATCTTGCTCTTTCAAGTCAGATTCTAACCTAGCTCTCTCGAGACATTAGGTTCTTTCTTTAGATTCTCTCTTGAGCAACTCTAAAGGAATGTTTCACACAACATAAAACATGACAATCCCAAGCAATGAATTTCCTAGATCATGTTAGCTTAGTTCCTCTTAACTCATTCAACTAGTTTAGCTACTCAAGCATATTAAGAGAGTGAGAAGATGTAGAAATATAACTTCCATTGAACAGATGAAACATGAAGTACTGAATAACAATGCAAGTATAGTAAAGAGCCTGGAGCAATTTCTTGCCACCAGGTGTTACACTATTCTACTCGTGCTCTAAAGATATTCTCGCTTTTGCGAGAGTCAACCCGCTCTCTGCTCTTACACCCCAAGGTTCTCACTCAAGCCACCTTGGACGATCTCCAGTGTCACCACTCTTCTCTAGCTCCGCCGTGAAATGGAAAAGAAAACTATGAACAAATGAGTGAACTTGTAAGGTGACGAAGTAATCGATTGCATAACCCCTTCTCTGAAGAATGCACTTGGTATTTATAGGGCATCAAAGGTGAAAGGCGGCTTCTCTCTCCTGGCTGTACAGATGGGACTGCTTTAATTCCTGACTGATGCGCCAGATAATTGTCACCGATAAAGCTGGATGTACTTTGTGACCGTTATTGGCTGTCAACTTAATTTGCATCCGACTGCTGTCAGCTTTCTGTCCCATCGATCTTAATTGTCCTTTCATCCAGATGCGCCTGATAACCTGTAGAAATACAAGTTATTTATGCTGCTTTATTTAGATATTACGGCCAAAAGAAAGGAAATTTGTATCAATTGTATGGAAATTGGCTAAGAAATACAATAATTATAAATTGTCGTCAATACACCCACTGACACCATTGCAATGGTAGAAAAGAATATTTCAAATCTGTTTTGCAGGAAATCAACTCACCGTATGCGTTCATGGCTCAAGAGAAAAGATTAATGCATCTACGTCGCATTGCGCCCATCATTTAGGAATGAATAGGCAATCAACGCAATGATGGCACATGTGACAATCGATCCAGAGCTGAACTTCAACCGCATGCGGTAATAAAAAACAACAGCATGCGGGCACACGATCGAAAGATGCAAATGAGCAACGCAATCACGGAGGATTTTGACACATGTACAACTAACCGTTATGCATTTTCATCAGATTGATTGCATAACAGAAGGAATATTTATTCCACCATTCTCGGAATTTTCATAACAATAAAGTGGGGAACACAAGGCAGAGAATCAAAGCATTCATCTATAAATACCTTCAAAGAATTCACTGAAAAAAATATACTTGATATGGGGGATAATTAATACGAGGCTATCGAGAGAGAGGCTGATCTGAGTGCTGATCGGAGAAGATCCGAGAAGAAAAGAGACAAGGCCGAGAGGTGAGTCTCAGGGCGAATCATTCCAAATCCCCGTCGTGAAGCTTTGTACCTAGATCAACTCTACTGGTTGAGCAAGCCTGAGAGGGAAACTCATCCTTCCATTCACTCCATCTACACTGGCAAGCAATCTCTCCATCCAGATCGATGTCAAGACATTGGCACTCTTCTGTATCTATTTCTAACTCTTATTCATCAATTGTATTTCATTTTCTTAGTCTAAATCATTCACAACCATGTATCAGATGCTTGATTTTATAATTAAATGTCATGATCATTCTCATTTCCACATTTCTGTTTATTTTCGTCCCTCCATTAATCGCTTCCTCCATGATGTTTTCTTAATCCCGTGGTGATTAATATGAATTAAACAAGTAACTTAATCTGTGCTGAAGAGATAAAGATGTTTAGGTAAAGCATGCTAGACGATATTTTCACTTGTGAGAGCAGAAGTGAAGATGCCATTCTAATTTGTCGAGAGAAGGTTAGAAGAATGCGTTAACTAAAGCAAGAAATACTTCCAGAAATGGAAGTAACCTTGCGTTCACTACGCTCGTCCCTGTTTTACCATAGAGATGTGGGAAACGCGACCGATCACCGAGAGGTGTACGTCAAAGGAAAGCGAAACCGTACTTATATCTTTAATGAAATTAAGAAACTTGCGCTGTTTATATTAATTATCCTTTCTCTTTCTGTTTCGCACATAAGCCTTGCCACCGCATAACATGACATTTGTATAATCTTCACAGTCAGTCTCAACTTCGGTATCTGGTATCTGGTATCATGTAACCTGTATCTTGTATCATCATAGCTTAGGTTTATTTTATCGCACTTTACTTTTATCGCAATTTACTTTATTATCGCATTTTTGTTGCTTATCTTTACTTTACTGCACAATTTACTTTATCGCATGTACCACCCATACTTTTATTAAATTGAAAAACCCCAGTCGCATATATCATGAACGTCACACAATCAACCTAAAACAATCCCTGTGTTCAACCTTGGATCACTCCGAGAAACTTGCGGTGAAATTATACTTGGTTTCAACGCAAGGAAACTTGTAACAAAGCATAGCATACTACAAGCATATCGTTAATAACGCATACATCTAGAAGTAGTACCGCATATCATCACAATCATCCATGCGTGTATGACATAAGAAGATAAATTTTATTCGTTCATATTCATATTTGTCCACATGCTTAAAATAGAAGCATCGAATTTTAAGCGTTACAAGTTCATGGCATCATTGCATTTTATGTCATCAAGTTTATGGCGTCGTTGCCGGGGAACTGGTAACGGGAACATGGACTTGTATCTTAGATTAAAATTATGTCATCAAGTTTATGGCATTGTTGCCGGGGATTGGTTAACGGTTATTGTTTGAGAATGTTTGTGGTATTTTGCAGGACAGATCTCTTTGTATGGCTGTTCAACGCGGAGAGCAGTATGACAGTTTATGAGTACTGATACTGAACCAGAATTCGTAGCTAACCCAGGGATCGAGCTTACCTTTCACGCACGGGCATGCCAGAATCGAGCAAGGCGAAAGAAAGCAGCTGATATGGAATATAATAACAACAATGTGGCTCCTGCAGGAAATTAAAGGGCGGTACGGCCAGCGCAGGATCCAGTGTTCCTTACTGCTGACTGCAACATTCCCATGAGGAACTACGCGGCGCCTAACTTGTACGATTTTTTATCTGGGATTTCGAGGCCTACAGTAGAGGAGAACGCAAGGTTCAAAATAAAACCGATCATGCTCCAAATGATCCAAAATGCAAGGCAATTTGGGGGTATGCAAGGTGAAGACCCACATGGCCACCTGACCAATTTTGTCAAAATGTGCGGCAACTTCTCATTACCTGGCATTACCCCTGAGGGTATTAGACTGTATTTATTCCCTTACACCTTGAGAGATGAAGCCAAGAGGTGGGCTCGCTCACTAGAGCCGAACGAGATTACATCATGGGATCAGCTGGTTGAGTGATTCATGAAGAAGTTCTTTCCGTCAGCCGTCAATGCAAGGCGACAAAAGGATGTGCTGAACTTTGAGCAAATGGACAATGAGACCCTGAGCACCGCTTGGGTGCAATTTTAAAGATTGGTGAAGAATTGCCCGCATATCGGGATACCCGATTGCGTTTTGATAGAGACATTTTACAATAGCTTGAACAAATCGACGCAGGCCGTTGCTGACGCCTCCACGGCAGGAGGTTTTATGGACAAGACGTATACCAAGGCCAAGACCATCCTTTTCACCATAACTCGAATTAGGGGCAACCAAGGCAATCGCATAATCAGCAACCCTCATCTTCAAACACCTCTGGAAGCTCATTGGAGGCCCTGCTCAAATAGTATATGGACAAAAATGACGCATTGATGCAGGCGCAGCCGTCTTCAATTCGAAACTTAGAGATTCAAGTGGGCCAGCTGGCATTGAAGCATAGAGAAAGAACACTTGGTACGTTGCCCAATAACTCTGAAGCCCCAGGATCTAATGGAAAGGAGCAATGTCCCTAAGGACATTGGGCAGGCAAGCTGGACTGCCTGCAGAGGTGTGGATTGTGCTCATTCAAAGAAAATCATCTTCCAATCCATATATCACATCTATGTTTAAATGCTTTCTTTAATTTCTATCTTTATGAATTTCTAAACTTTGTCTTTTATTACTTCATTTAATTTGTTTCATGACTTTATGCATTTATTCTTCAAATAACTCTCTTGCATTTATTTCGGTATTTTCTTTAATTCCTTTAATTTTTCTGTATTTAATGCATTATTCATAAACTTGGTGAATGATTGAGTAATGAGAAGAAGTTTATTACCGCAAGTCAGAGCAACTTATGTTATTGCAAAAATAAAAAAAATAATAAGAAAAAATTTATTTTTATAATAAAATAAAACACATTCAATATGCATGGTGATAATGGACGCATCTTGAACCAACAAGATACACTTTGCATTCATCGAACTCAAATGCATTGCGTTGAGGAGTGTGTTGCGCACGTATGTGTTCTTTGCCTGTCCTTAGCAAAATGCACTATGTTGAGGTAGTGTTGCGCTGGTAGTAATACCGTGCGCCCGATCCTCTAAAAATGCGTTTAGTTGAGGGGTGTGTTGCAGGGATGCATGCGTTGTTGCCCGTCCTCTGCTAAGATGCATTTGCATTGGTGAACACATTGCGTTAATCTTTTCCTTGCGTTCATTCGGATAAAACTTTAAAGATAATTCTTTGTACAAAATTGAGAAGTCCAATCGTTCCATATTCCAAAAGAATGATGAGTCTGTAGATGAAAGGACGTTTACTCTGAAACCTCATAAATGAGGGGAGTTCAAATGGCGGGCCTTTTGAGTGTCTTGAGGCCTGCCACCGCAAAAATAGCATTGGTCCCACTAAGGCCCAACCTATAAAAAGGACTTTCTCCGTCCGTTAGCACACTTTGCCTCATTTGCAATCTGAAACCCTAATGCCCCTGCATATCGAGCTTTCTTCTTCCCTGAAACCCTCACGTTTTCCAGCTTTCGTTCACCTTACCAGCCTTCATCTTCACCCTCAACACCTTTGACAGACCAACTCTCCATGCGAGAAGCAGCATTCCTTGCTGTTAGTCGCTGTCTTGCTGCTCAACCTCACACTATTCCTAGAATCGTCGAAAAACCCCGGCGAAACCCTTTAGCCGTCAGACCACTTAAGTTCAAGAGGGGGCAAAGTACTGAAAGCACCCCATTTCCAACTCTAGCAGTCTCCACTGAAAGCGAAAAGAAGAGACGAGATGACAATGAGGTATTTGGAAACATTCTGAGTAACCTAGAGAAAGGAGAAGGACTGCCTGAGGCTGGGGTTATAAACCAACCACTACTTACGGAGGAGGTGATAGTGGTGATGATGGAGGAAGTGGTGGTGGCAAAGGAAGTGGTGGAAGAGGAGACAATGAGAAGCACTCTAGCCATAAGGGATCATGAGGAAACTACGCAAGTAGAATCCTATGACGGACCCATCAGAGTCGCGTTGGAGAAAGTTGCGGCAGAGAAGCAACCAGAGGTGGAAGAGGAGAAAAAGAAGATCCCCAACAGGTCCATAAACTTGATGACATAATTTTAATCTAAGATACAAGTCCATGTTCCCGTTACCAGTTTCCCGCCAACGGCGCCATAAACTGATGACATAAAATGCGATGATGTCATAAACTTGTAACGCATAAAATTCGATGTTTTTATTTTAAGCATGTGGACAAATATGAATATGAACGAATAAAATTTATCTTCTTATGTCATACAATGCATGGATGATTGCGATGATATGTGATACTACTTCTAGATGTATGCGTTATTAACTATATGCTTGTAATATGCTATGCGTTGTCACGAGTTTCCTTGCTTTGAAACCAAGTATAATTTCACCGCAAGTTTCTTAGAGTGATCCAATGTCGAACACAGGGATTGTTTTAGGTTGATTGTGTTACGTTCGTGATATATGCGACTGGGGGTTTTTCAATTTGATAAAAGTATGGGTTGTACATGCGATAAAGTAAATTATGCAGTAAAGTAAAGATAAGCGATAAAAATGCGATAATAAAGTAAATTGCGATAAAAGTAAAGTGCGATAAAATAAACCTAAGCTAGATACATGTTAAATAATACCAGATACCGAAGTTGAGACTGACTGTGAAGATTATACAAAGGTCGTGTTATGCGGTGGCAAGGCTTATGTGCGAAACAGAAAAAGAAAGGATAATTAATATAAACATCGCAAGTTTCTTAATTGCATTAAAGATATAAATACGGTTCCTCTTTCCCTTGGCGTACACCTCTCGGTGATCGACCGCTTTTCCCATATCTCTGTGGTGAAACAGGGACGAACGTAGTGAACATAAGGTTGCTTCCATCTCTGGAAGTACTTCTTGCTTTAGTTAACACATTCTTCTAACCTTCTCTCGATAGATCTGAATGGTGTCTTCACTTCTGCTCTCATAGGTGAAGATGCCGTCTAGCATGCTTTAGCTAAACATCTTTATCTCTTTAGCATAGATTAAGTTACTTGTTTAATTCATATTAATCACCACGGGATTAAGAAAATATCGTGGAGGAAAAGATTAATGGAGGAACGGAAATAGACAAAAATGTGGAAATGAGAATGATCATGACATTTAATTATAAAATCAAATGTCTGATACATGGTTTTGAATGATTTAGACTAAGAAGATGAAATACAATTGATGAATAAGAGTTAGAAACAGATACAAAAGAGTGCCAATGTCTTGACACCGATCTGGATGGAAAGATTGCTTGCCGGTGTAGATGGAGTGAATGGAAGGATGAGTTTCCTTCTCAGGCTTGCTCAACCAGTAGAGTTGATCTAGGTACAGAGTTCACGGTGGGGATTTGGAATGATTTGCCTTGAGACTCACCTTTCGGCCTTGTCTCTTTTCTTCCCGGATCTTCTCCGATCAGCACTCAGATCAACCTCTCTCTCGATAGCCTCGTATCAATTATCCTCTGTATCAAGTATATTTTTTTCAGTGAATTCTCTGAAGGTATTTATAGATGAATGCTCTGACTCTCTGCCTTGTGGTCCCCATTTTATTGTTATGGAAATTTCGAGAATGGTGGAATAAATCTTCCTTCTGTTATGCAATCAATCCGTTGAAAATGCAAAACGGTTAGTTGTACACGTGTCAAAATCCTCCGTGATTGCGTTGCTCATTTGCATCTTTCGATCGTGTGCCCGCATGCGATGTTGTTTTTTATTACCGCATGCGGTTGAAGTTCAGCTCTAGATCGATTGTTGCATGCGCCATCATTGCGTTGATTGCCTATTCATTCCTGAATGATGGGCGCAATGCGATGTAGATGCGTTAATCTTTTCTCTTGAGCCATGAACGCATACGGTGACTTGATTTCCTGCAAAAAATACTTAAAATATTCTTTTCTACCATCGCAATGGTGTCAGTGGGTGTATTGACGAAAATTTATAACTATTGTATTTCTTAGCCAATTTCCATACAATTGACGCAACTTTCCTTTCTTGTATGCCCTAGTTTATTGTTTTGTACTAAGTTTTTTGTACACCTCACTTCGCTTTAGGAAAAGTGGGAGATTGTTGGGGCTAATGCCCTAAAGTTTCGTGTCATGTAGTTTGGAAAAGCTTGTACGAACGCTTGTATTTTTAATATGTGATATTTACTTCACATCTTGTTTTTTTTTTTTTTTTTTTGCTTAGTTGTTTGTTTTATTTGCTTTACCACAAACCAATAAACATAAAGTCCCTGGTTATCAGTATATAACTCAAGCATGTATGTGGTGACATACAAGTGGATCATGTATTGAGTAATAACCAAAATGGTATGTAGCATATGGATATAAGAGGGAAACCTTATCCTGTTAACGCTATGGATTCAACCTGCTTTGTGGAATGGTCACAAGTGTTGTGACTTGTCACAGATGGTCTGATCCTGATCATTCGTGTTGGGGAGATGTGAGCGGCGGCTTCCTATACAAATAGTTTGTATAAGACCTGACCACGAAGTGTTAATGTCTCGTTATATAACACCATTCATGACAGAGACTTCACTTCACTAGGATGACCATAGGTAACATGACCTCAATCCTGAGTTAGTTGGGAACTCCTACCATTGAGGGCGGTCCTTTGATTTGTATGGGTGTGAGTGGCCAGGTCGCCAATTCAAACCTACCATTTTGGGGATTGTCTGATTTGGGAGCTGGGAACTCAGCTACACAAGATGAAATTCACTCCTTCCCCGAGGCAGGGGTAAGTAGATAGATGGCTCCCTAATGGCTGATTCCAAGGCTTGAAGCATGTGGCGCCACACACCTTCTCTTGGCCTGAAAGGTGTTCACACATAGTTGGACTATATTGTATTGTTCATTAGAGGAATCAGTGGTACTTAAGGAGTGAGATGTAACTATAGGGGCATAACAGTAATTTGGCCCAACTGTACTTACGAGCATCTGTGAAGGGTCATCGTACTCATGATTGGTTATATCCGATGAACACATAAATATATCTGTGGTAAGAAGAGTTCAGCTGTTGGTCTTTAGTGGAATGCCTGATAGTTAACGGATGGTGGATCTCGTGGCTAAAGAGTTTAATCAGCTATTCACGTACCGTTGAAGCTTCGAGCCACAGGTCCATTAGGTCCCCTAGGTAGCTTAGATAAAGTCGAGAACCAGTATTTGGGTTAATTTGAAATGTTCAAATTGACAAGAGGAAGTTTGATTGTATATGATATAATTGGACTGGTTCATTATATATGATATAATTGGCTAAATGTATGAGATACATTATTTTGAAAGAAATTAGATATAAATATGATTTATATCAAGTAAAAGAGAAAATCTATAGTAGATATGTGTTATCAAACTATAGGATAAAAATATAATATGATTATATAAATTAATTAATTAATTGGTTAATTATATGATAATTAAGCCAATTATCACGTTTGGACGTGGGTTAGTGGGATGAGTCGGTTATTGTAACCGATGAAATAAAAAATGATTTTTTTTTTGAAAAGTTCGATCACCTGGAGTTCAATCGTCCAAAAGATATTCGGAAGCGTGTGTTGGTTAAAGTAAACGATTGCTTGAGAGCCTATACGATAGCACTCTCCGTCTAGACGATCGTCTACCTCACGCCTAAAAAATGCTATTTCCTACATGATCGAATAGCTTCTGTAAACGATCGTATAGTGTGTCGATTTTACTAAATGATCATGTACCTTTTCCTAAACGATCGTTCAGTAAATCCTACACGATCGTGTAGCTCCTCCTAAACGATAAGTATTTCTTCTATGCAATAACGGCTTTTTCCCTCCTACTTGCTTATCGCCTACACGATTTGTGTTTCCTTCTTCCTTTACCAAATTCACCAAAGCCCACCCTTTGGGTTTTCACTCTGAGAATACTCGGGGCTCTTTAGTGATGGTGTCGTTCCCATTGTGGTCGTGAGTTCGCAATTGTTCATGCTGCTGCAGTCGACGCTTCCACCGGGCATTGGTGGATCACTTGGAGGGTTCCGCTGCGTTAGAGTTTCGAAGATTGAAGATTGTCTTCAACTGGTATGGAACACTATTCCTTTGTTAATTTGTTGTTCGTAGCATACTGATAATTAGAGTTTATTTGCATAACTGTATGTGTTGAATGCATATTGTTGTATTTCGGTCAATGTGAGATCGGAGCGATCCAAACGCACTCATGGAACTCTTAGATATGAGATCCTTCAATTGGTATCAGAGCCAGGTTCTGATACTCCGATTTCATCTGTTGCAACGAAATAAGATTTACATTCATGGTGGGTGCATTTCTACGCTGTTTAATTGTTACATCTACTGTGGATATGCGGGATTAAGGGATGGTTTTGGGATGATTAGCCTCGGTTTGATTTAGATCCTTTTACATTTACGGTTGTTTGTAAAGGTCCCCTGCATTTTTGGGCAGTAATAATTGTTATCGAGTCTGTATTCAAAGTTTCTTTGAAGTTTTGAGTCGTTCGTTGAAGAAGCAGATCTGTGCAAGCATTGTATAAGAATGGTACACGATCTGGGCAAGAATTGCAGTTCTTCGAGGAAGGAGGCGATCTAGGGTTGATCGCATTGTGCAGAAGATGTTCTAAGCGATCACTGTTGATCGCATCGTAATTATGAAGGAGTACGCGATCGCTGTTGAATGCATCGATTAAACGATGGGGAATGCGATCAAGAGTTGGTCGCATTGGGTTGACGATCAAGTACGCGATCACTGAGTATCGCATCGTGTAGACGATGAGATGCTCGTGGATCGCTTAACCCATGGGCGCGCTAGATGATTGTTTAGGTCAGCAAGCTTCATCGCTTAGTAACTGACTAAACGATCACTTAGTATCGCAAGGTAAATCATTTACCTGGTTGCATGCATCATTTAGATGATGAGACGCTCACGTATCGTTTAAAGCGTGCACGTTAGACGATCGTTTAGGTCAGCAAGCTTCATCGCTTAGTAACTGACTAAACGATCACTTAGTAGCACAAGGTAAATCGTTTACTTGTCGTCGTGCTACACGATTGCATAGACGATCAGGCTTCACAGCCTCATCATCGTCTACGCGACCATTTACTTATGCTTCTATCGTGTAGTGGGCGCTAAATGATCGTCTACCTTCTGGAGTTTGCTACATGATTAAGACCTCCTAGCGGTTTAAGACTCGGTTTGCCTGTGAACCGGATAGCTCGATGAAAAATGTAATAGATAAGTTTTTTTTCATTCCCGTTTTTTGTAAAGACTCATCCCAGTCCATTAATCCTTTATTTATTACATGCGATGTATGTTTTTTATATATCATATGGTATGTACATATAGTAAATCCTACCTTAGGTTATGCAATGGTCATGCATCATTTCTTTATTGTAATTGTTATAATTTAGCGAAGCATGATTTTAATTATGTAAGAGCATGCTCATGCATCATATAATATAAGAGTTATATTTATGCATGCATAAAAAGCATTGACATGCATCATCTTTATATTATAATTGTTATAGTATAAGGGTGAATGATAGCATGTTTGCTTTGTTGTTGCATGTTATATAAAATTTATATATAGTAATGATCGAACATTGCATGAAGCATGACACATAGGTTACTTTATAAATGTTATAAATGCCACGTTGTGCGCAATGGTTTTAGATGTTTCTTTTTAAAAGTTAAAGAGAAATTAGAACTAAAAGAAATAAGAAAGACATGCATGTTCACTTAGGTTTAATTCATGGTTTTAAAGTGTTTAAAACTTGGATCACATAGACCTAAGATCAGGTTCTAATACGATTAGCAACCCTAAGGCATACGAGCGATGGACAAGGGCGAATGAGCGATGGACAAGGACAAATGAGAAGGCCCGAGCCTACATCTTGGCAAGTCTTTCTGAAGTCTTGGCCAAGAAACATGAGCCTATGGTCTCAGCGTGTGAAATCAGGAGTCCCTGTAGGGGGATGTTTGGACAACCGTCTGAACAACTTATGCATGAGGCTCTTAAATACATATTCAACTCCAAAATGGAAGAAGGCACCTTTGTTCGTGAACATGTGCCTAACATGATGGTCCACTTTAATGTGGCAGAGTTGAATGGGTCTACCATCGACGAGGGCAGCCAGGTGAGCATAATTGTAGATTCTTTGTCGGAGAGCTTCCTGTATTTTGTTAGCAATGTGATTCTTAACAAAGTGAAATATAACCTTACAACTCTCCTCAATGAGTTGCAGACATACCAATCTTTACTGAAAGGTAAGGAGAGGTAGAAGGGTGAGGCAAATGTTGCTTCATCCTCTAGGACGTTCCATAGAGGTTTGACCTCAGAAAAAAGTCTGCACCTTCTACATCTAACTCTGCAAAGGGGAAGAAGAAAAAGGGTGGTAAGGGAAAAAGGAAGGCACATGCTAACCCACCGCCTGTCGCCCCAAGTAGGCATCCATAAGTTGCTAAGGGAAATTGTTTCCACTGCAACCAAGATGGAAACTGGAAGAGGAGCTGTCCTCGGTATCTGAAAGAAAAGAAAGCAGCCAAGGCAAATAAAGGTAAATGTGATTTACTTATTCTTGAAACTTGTTTAGTGGAGAATGATGATTCAGTCTGGATAATTGATTCATGCGCCACTAATCATGTTTGTTCTTCTCTTTAGGGGATTAGATCTTGGTGACAGCTGAAGGCTGGTGAGATGACGATACGAGTAGGCACCGGGCACGTCGTCGTAGATGTGGCAGTGGGAGGACTCCAGTTAGCTTTACAAAATAGGTTTCTTATTTTAAATAATGTTTATATTGTTCCTGAACTAAAGAGGAACCTTATTTCTGTAAAGTATTTATTGCAATGTAAATATACTATCTCTTTTAATGTGAATAAAGCGTTTATTCATAAAGATGGTGTTTCTATTTGCACAACAAATCTGGAATCGAATTTATATGTGCTAAGATCGTTAGCCATTAATTCCCTCCATAATACTGAATTGTTCAGAACTGTCGTAACTAATTCAAAATGTCGACAAATTTCTCCAAAACAAAATGTCCAATTTTGGCATCTTCGTTTAGGGCACATCAATCTAAGTGAGTTAGAAGAAAATTCATTACCAATGTGGGAATCTTGCCTTGAGGGTAAGATGACTAAACGACCTTTTACTGGAAAAGGTTATAGAGCCAAGGAGCCTCTTGAGTTAGTACATTATGACCTTTGTGGTCCTATGAATGTGCGAGCCCGAGGTGGCTATGAGTATTTTATCAGTTTCACTGATGATTACTCAAGGTATAGGTATGTTTATCTTATGCAACGAAAGTCTGAATCCTTTGAAAAGTTCAAAGAGTTCAAGGCTGAAGTTGAAAACGCATTAGATAGACGGATTAAAACACTTCGATCAGATCGAGGTGGAGGGTTTTTGAACTCGAAATTCCAGGACTATTTGATAGAACATGGAATTGCTTCCCAACTCTCAACGCTGGGTACACCTCAGCAGAATGGTGTAGTGGAGAGGAGAAATAGTACCTTGTTAGACATGGTTCACTTGATGATGAGTTACGCTTTCTTACCAGACTCGTTTTGAGGTTTCGCAGTGGAGACTACAGTATACATACTCAATTGTGTTCCCTCCAAGAGTGTTGTCAGAACACCTCTAGAGTTGTGGAACGGGCGTAAAGCTAGTTTACGTCACTTCCACATTTGGGGTTTCCCTACAAATGTGCTTGAGGCTAATCCCAAGAAGTTGGAACCATGGTCGAGGTTATGCCTTTTTGTAGGCTACCCCAAAGGTACACGAGGGGTTATTTTTATGATCCAACGGAAAATAGGGTGTTTTTTTCAACAAATGCTACTTTTCTAGAGGAGGATCATATAAGGGAGCACAGTCCACAAAGCAAAGTCGTGTTGCATGAGCTTTCTAATGAAACTACTAAAACTTCAACAAGAGTTGTTGAAGAGCCTGCTACATCAACAAGAGTTGTTGATGGAAGTTCATCCAGTAGGTCAGTTCCACCTCAAGAGTTTAGGGAACCTCGACGTAGTCGGAGGGTTGCGAACCCACTCGTTCGCTATCTGGGTTTCACGGAAATCCTTGCTATGGTAGCATATGGCGACGTTAAGGATCTGTTGTCTTATAAAAAGGCGATGGAGGATGTTGACCAGGATGGCAACGTTGATGAACTTTGTGTTTACAAGAAGATCATCAATGCTTCAGAAGTTTTCTTAATGTTGTATGTAGATGATATCCTACTCATTCAGAATGATATAGGTCTACTGACTGCAGTTAAGAACTGGCTAGCGACCCAATTCCAAATGAAAGATTTGGGAGCGGCTCAGTTTTTTCTAGGTATATAGATCTTTCAGGATCGTAAGAGTTGTCACACCCCCTCCCTAGCCTTAGCCCTAAAACTTGGAAGGAAGCATGAGGGTACACCAGTAGTATTCCAAAACAACATTTTAATTTAATATTTCCCCCCTTATCTATTAAAGACTTTAACATGTTTACCATAATTTATCTAAGTTTCATACATATAGTTCAATTTCCTATGTTCTTTTATCACATGATTCGAGCCGTGCCCTGAGAGTTTACCAAGTCTTGGTGTTTTGGTGGTTTGTAGACTCCTTCCTAAACGCTTTGCTTTGCTACCTGGGGGGGGGGGGGGGTGGGAAATAGAAGAAAACATTTGGAAGAGTGTGAGCTACTAAGCCTAGTGAGTGGTGCTTTAAAAATAATAATCACTTTGCAAAACATATTTTTGGTAAACCAATCACATAATCAAAATTTCAGTATAATTTATGCATGATCATGTGTAAATTCATTCAATCACCATCCTCCAGTTCCATGCTATTCTTAGCATGTTCATATCAGGTACATACTATTAATCATAACAACTTTTTATGGAAACTTTCCTATAACACACTTTTCCCGCTAATGTGCACATCGACAATTCTTTTCCCGCTAGTCATGCTTAGGTAACCTTACTATTTTCCCGCCGGTCGTCATCGACTATTATTTCCTGCCGACCGAGGCCAACTATATTTTCCCTCCAAGTACCTTTTTTTTAAGCATGCTAACTTATGTAGTCCAAGTATAATCTCAGTTTCCATAGAAATTTCACAGATAATATCATGGTAAGCAGCATAACATCATCAACATGCATTTTGCACTTATATATGCATATATTCACATATCAATGTATAAAACTAAATAACCACTCACCATAAGCAAGTTTTTCCACTAAAATCACCTTGAATACCTTCCTGAGAATTCCTCCATATTAATGAAAATTCCTCAATTATGACTTGTTATATCAATAAATAATATCAAAATAGCCAAAATATCATTATTTAATCAAAGTACCAGTTTACCCTACTCGAATTTAGCCAAAATCCTGAAATTAGCCTCTTTAGAGGTTATTTGGACTGTGGTAGGCAGCTGGGCGTTTGGCTATGTGCAGGGTGGGCATGCTGTGCCGCACAGGAGCTGACGCGTTGGGCGTGCATTGCACAGTGGGGTTGCTGCAATGATGCGTCGCACGGTGGGGTGCTGGATGGGCTAACGCGCGGGATGTGTTGAGCGAGGCGTGCTGTTGGATGGACGCAGTGCTGCAAGGCGTGCGCGCAGGGTGCTGGATGCGTGGGCTGGCTGTGCGTCCGGGCTGGCTCAATGCCTCACCAACACAACCTTTGTTCCTTCGCACTCCAATTAACTTGGCAGCCTAATAACTCAAACGTAACACTCTAATACGCTCTCAACACAAGATTTTGGTGATGGTATGAATAAATCCCTCTCGCCCAACCCCTCTATTTATAGCCATTCCAAACTCACCCCCTTGTGATGACTCAACTCCCATTTGTCTCACTTTGAAGTTGCCAACACTTAGCCTACTCCAGCCTAGCCTTGAGTTGTTCTCACCTCAACTTGCCAGCCAAAATTTCCTTTTTTGCATGTAATCTCCTTCACCCACCTCCTGCTTAGGGTGATAAGACCTCCATTGCATGTAATCTCCTTTGTCCACCTCCTGCTAGAACTTTGTGTGATCCTTCTTTTGCCACCTAAATCACTTAAATACTTAAACATATTCTTCTATTTAAATTGTTAAGACTTATGATCGTATAACTATTGGCATCTCTCCTTGGAGTTCCTTTCCATCAATTAGCCTTACTCTTTGTCCTTAACGCATCAACTTACCTCCATTGAAATTCCACTTAACCATCGCATGAGTCAGCCATCACCAATGCATAGGGTGGACGCTCACCCTCGATGCATGGCTTGCTAGGTATGCTTGCTTGGCCTACTTGGCATGGACGCACGGTGCTGACCATCGACGCATGGGTGTGCTACCTAGGCACTTGCTTGCTTGGCCGTATAGGTGCGCTCAGGCGCGTGGGTGTGTCTCGCTGCATGGGTGTGCACTTGGTATAAGGCATCGACACAAGGCTGCTCGACAGATTTGGCAGCGCTCGACGTATAGGATGGGCGTCCGGCTTGCCCGTTCGATGCATAGGCAAGACGCTCGACATACCTGCTCAACGCATGGGCTACGCGCTTGGCCTCGATGCATGGCCTGTGCATTTGGCATTGACGCATGGCCTGTTCGTTTGTCATCGGCACATGGCCTGTGCGCTTGGCATCGATGCATGGCTTGTGTGCTTGGCATGCCCATTCGATGCATGCCTCCTACCTGTGTCCACATGTCTTGTGCATGCCTTTTCATTGGTTGTATGCAAGTCCTAAGCCATTTTTCAGGTCTTCTTGCTTCCATTCTCCATGCACTCTTGCATTTAACATTCCTAAGCCTTCCATATGCCTTGGCCCATTGGTCACCTTTTTGGATAATTTAGTATTAATGTTTTTCACTCTTTGCCCCAATATCCTTACATAGGATTTTTCTTCTCTATTTAACCTCCCACTTTAGATTTATTTTTAGAGTCTTACAAGAAAAAAGTGCTCACATTGTCTCAGGCATCATACATTTACAAGTTGTTGCTCAAGTACTCGATGCAGGACTCCAGAAGGGGCTACTGCCGTTCAGGCATGGAGTCACTTTGTCTAAGGAAATGTGTCCTAAGACCCCTCAAGAGGTTGAGGAGATGAGACAGATTAGTCTAACCCAGGAAATTTTAATGTTGCTAACCCGTTTACGAAGGCTCTCACGACTATAGTGTTTAAGGGTCATCTACGAAGCATGGGTCTATAGGATAGCCTGTGGCTGGATTAGGGCAAGTGGGATATTTTCTTGTACTGGGCTTTTATACCCTAGTTTATTGTTTTGTACTAAGTTTTTTGTACACCTCACTTCGCTTTAGGACAAGTGGGAGATTGTTGGGGTTGATGCCCTAAAGTCTCGTGTCATATAGTTTGTAAATAGCTTGTACGAATGCTTGTGTTGTTAATATATGATATTTACTTTACCACAAACCAATAAACATAAAATCCCTGGTTATCAGTATGTGACTTAAGCATGTATGTGGTGACATACAAGTGGATCATGTATTGAGTGATAACCAAAATGGTCTATAATATATGGATATAGGAGGGAAACCTTATCTTGGTAACGTTACGGATGCGGCCCGCTTTGTGGAATGGTCACAAGTGTTGTGTCTTGTCACAGATGGTCTGATCCTAATAATTCGTGTTGGGGATATGCGAGCAGGAGCGTCCTATACAAATAGTTTGTATAAGGCCTTACCACGAAATGTTAACGTCTCATTATATAACACCGTTCATGACAGAGACTTCACTTCACTAGGATAACCATAGGTAACATGACCTCAATCCTGAGTTAATTGGGAACTCCTGCCATTGAGGGCGGTCCTTTAATTTGTATGGGTGCGAGTGGCCAGGTCGATGATTCAAACCTACCATTTTGGGGATTCGTCCGATTTGAGAGTTGGGAACTCAGCTACACAAGATGAAATTCACTCCTTCCCTGAGACAGGGGTAAGTAGATAGATGGCTCCCTTAAGGGCTGATTCCGGGGCTTGAAGGATGTGGCGCCATACACCTTCTCTTGGCCCGAGAGGTGTTCACACATAGTTGGACTATGTTGTATTGTTCATTAGAGGAATCAGCGGTACTTAAGGAGTGAGATGTAACTATAGGGGCATAACAGTAATTTGGCCCAACTGTACTTACCAGCATTTCTGAAGGGTCATCGTACTCATGATCGGTTATATCCGATGGATACATAAATATATTTTTGGTAAGAAGAGTTCAACTGTTGGTCTTTAGTGGAATGTCTGATAGTTAACGGATGGTGGATCTCGTGGCTAAAGAGTTTAGTCAGCTATTCACGTACCGTTGGAACTTCGAGCCATAGGTCCATTAGGTCCCCTGGGTAGCTTAGATAAAGTCGAGAACCAGTATTTTGGTTAATTTGAAATGTTCAAATTAACAAGAGTAAGTTCGATTGTATATGATATAATTGGACTGGTTAATTATGTATGTTATAATTGGCTAAATGTATGAGATACATTATTTTGGAGGAAATTTCATATAAATATGATTTATATCAAGTAGAGGAGAAAATACTATAGTAGATATGTGTTATCAAATAAGATAAAAATATAATATGATTATATTTATTAATTAAACGTGGGTTAGTGGGATGAGTCGATTATTGTAACCGATGAAATAAAAAATGATTTTTTTTTATTTTTTGAAGAGTTCAATCGCCCGAAGTTCAATCGTCCAAAATATATTTGGAATCATGCGTTAGTGAAAGTAAATGATTGCTTGAGAGCCTATACGATAGCGTTCTTCGTCTAGACGATCGTCTACCTCGCGCCTAAACGATCGTACGTTATTTCCTACACGATCGGATAGCTTCTCTAAACGATCGTATAGTGTGCCGATTTTATTAAATAATCGTGTACCTTTTCCTAAACGATCGTTCAGTAAATCCTACACAATCGTGTAGCTCCTCCTAAATGATAAGCATTTTTGCTATGCGATAGTGGCTTTTTCCCTCCCACTTGCTTATCGCCTACACGATTTGTGTTTCCTCCTTCCTCTACCAAATTCACCAAAGCCCACCCTTTGGGTTTTAATTCTGAGAATACCCGGGACTCTTTAGTGGTGGAGTCGTCCTTGCTGCGGTCGTGAGTTCGCGGTTGTTCATGCTTCTACAGTTGATGCTTCTGCCGGGTGTTGGTAGATCACTTGGAGGGTTCTACAGTATTGGAGTTCCGAAGATTCAAGATTGTCTTCAACTGGTATGGAACTCTGTCCCTTTGTTAATTTGTTGTTCGTAGCATGCCGATAATTAGAGATTATTTGCATAACTGTATGTATTGAATGTATATTATTGTATTTCGATCACTGTGAGATCGGAGCGAACCGAACGCGCTCGTGGAACTCTTAGATATGAGATCCTTCACTGATGGCATGGAAGCCTAAGCCTATAAATGAAGAAGACGAGGACCTTCCTTAACTTCAAGAACCAATAACTTTGGCAAAGTTTCTCTTAAAAAGCTTCCTCGATAATCATTCTAATGAAGTATTAGAAGTATTTACATGTCACTCTACCAACATAGCAGAAGTCAACAACAACCATATAACTGAAGGAACTCTATGAGGAGAGAACCTTGAGCGGAAGCAAAAATCCTTCGAACAAGTCCCGAACGAAGCTCCTTCTCCAAAAGGAACACAACCAAATTGAGCCTCCTGTATTCTACTTAAGGATTAAGAATGGCAGAAGGTGTGGGCTCTGCTTTAGGGTTTTGGAAGAGGGAAAGAGATGGAAAGGAGGAGAGGGAGGAGAAGAACTTTTCTTCTCTTTTCGTTTTTTCCAGAGAGAACTATTCTCTTAGTGTTTCATGGAGGAAGATAAATTAGCACAATACCTTTCTTTGACCCCTCTCATCAAGTATTTGGCTGAGAGAAATTAGGGGGAAAGAGTTGTAACTCCCTCCCTTTAATTAATTAAATTAATTTAATAAAATTATATTAGTAATAATTATACATATAATAACAATCTTATTATATGTATATAAACTATATGTTATATCCCATATAACACATCATTTATAGTTACATATTGTATCAAATACAATATAACATATAGATGTATTTTCTTTCAACCATACATGTCAATAATATAAATTAAATTTATAGTAAACTCATTTATATGAGTCTCATTCATATAATTGATATTTGGATCATATCAAAATATTTAATTCCTCTGAACTTATTTATGATATTTATATTAAATTTAATTACATGAATCTTATTCATATAATTATTTTTGAATCATATTCAAATTCCTCTCATATTACCTTATATTATAATGTATCAAATACATTGTATTAATTATATCACATATATAATTAATTTAATTAATTATATCATATATAATTAATTCCTTCAATGAATTTGAACACTTCATGGTGCTACAGAGGGGGCCTTATGGACCAGTAGATTGTAGATTGAGGCTCTAACAATACTTGAATAATTAATTAAACTCTTTAAATAAATTACCCAACATCCGTTAACTGCCGATCATTCCAATAAAGACCGACAACTGCACTCTTCGCATTACAGATAAATTTTTGTGTCCATTGGATATAACCAATCAACGTGCAATGACCCTTCACAAATAGCGTAAGTACAGTTGCGCCAAAATTACCGTTTTGCCCCTGTAGTTGCATCTAACTTCTTAAGTACCATTGATCCCTCAAATGAACAATAAGTCATAGTCCAACTGTGACCAAGTCCTTCTCGGACAAGGAGAGCGTGTGGCCACTATGTTTAAGCCATGGAATCAGCCTTTCAGGGAGCAATTTATCTACTTACCATTGCATTAGGGAAGGAGTGAATTCCGTCTCGTGTAGCTGTGTTCCCAGCTCCGCGGTCAGACGAACCCCCAAAATGGTAGGCTTATTAAGTTGGCAATCTGGCCACTCTCACCCATACAAATCAAAGGATTACCTTCATGAGCCGGAGTTCACAACTCACTCAGGATTCAGGTTATGTCACCTATGGTCATCCTAATGTACAATAAAAATAAAGTACAAAATCACAATAAACTAGGGCATACACTATACCCCAGTAACATCTCTCACTTGCCCTAGACAATAAGTCGCATATCCTGTAGACCCGGACTTTCTAGATGACCCTCTAACACTTTAGCAGTGAGAGCCAACTAATCGGCAACGTTGTGCTCTGAAGCAATTTTCATGACAATCATGTCACCTCGATGCACAATCTTCTGAATCAAATGATATTTTCGCTTTATGTGCTTACCTTTTCGGTGACTCCTAGGTTCCTTTGAATTTTCCAAAGCACCATTGTTATCACAATAAAGTGTGATGGGTAAAGACATATTTGGAACAACTTCCAAATCAATAAGGAACTTCTTAAGCCAAACAGCCTCCTTAGCAGCTACGTATTCGGCTTCCATAGTGAAGTATACAATGCATCCTTGTTTGATGCTTCGTCATACTATAGCTCTTCCATTCAGAGTAAACACTGACCCTGATTTGGATTTTCGAGAATCCCGATTAGTCTGAAAGTCAGAGTTTGTGTATCCTGTAAGGATTGAATTCTTATCTCCATACACGAGCATATAATCCCTCATTCTTCGAAGATACTTGAGGATCGTTTTGACCGTTGTCCAGTGATTTAATCCTGGATTAGACTGATATGGATTGTCAATCCCTACTGCATATCAAATGTTAGGTCTAGTACATAATATTGCATACATAAGGTTGCCAATAGTCGATGCATAGGGAATTCGTTTCATTTCCTTAACCTCTTGAGGAGTCTTAGGACATTGTCCCCTAGAAAATACAATTTCATGCCTGAAAGGTAATAAACCCTTCTTGGAATTGTTCATTGAATATCTAACAAGCATCTTGTCAATATACGATGCCTGAGACAAAGCCAACCTTTTATTCTTACAATCTAGTATAATCTGGATCCCTAGAACAAATTGCATCTCTCCCAAATCTTTCATTTGGAATTGGGCAACTAACTATTTTTTTACATCAGTCAGAAAACCTACGTCATTCCCAATGAGTAGGATATCATCCACATACAGCACGGGAAAGCTACAGGACTGTTGATGATTTTTTTGTAAACACAAGGCTCATCAACATTTTGATCAAAGCCATAAGATTTGATCGCAGCATCAAATCTTATATGCCAAGATCGAGATGTTTTTTCAGCCCATAAATGGACCGATTAAGCTTGCAAACCTTTTGCTCTTGATCTTGTTCAATGAATCCTTCTGGTTGATTCATGTAGATGGTCTCTTTAAGATTACCATTCAAAAAGGAAGTCTTAACGTCCGTTTACTATATTTTATAGTTATAATATGTGGTTATGGACAAGAGAATCCTGAAAGACTTTAACATGACAACTGGTGAGAAAGTTTCTTTATAGTCTACTCCCTCAACTTGGGTATAAACCTTTGCCACAAATCTAGCTTTAAAGGTCTGTACCTTTCCATCTACACTTCTTTTCCTATTGTAGATCTATTTACAACCTATAGGTTTTACCCTATCAGGTTGATATACAAGCTCCTAGAAAGAATTGAAGTACATGGACTCCATTTCTTTATTCATGGCTATAATCCATTCATCCTTGCCAACATCTTCCATTGCTTGTTTATAAGATAATGGATCCTTAACTCCAGAATTAGGTATGATGTTTTGGGCTTCTACTAAACCCATGTAGCGTACAAGTGGGTTCATAACCCTTCCACTACGTCGAGGCAATCTCAACTCTTAAGATGGATGACTAAATGAACTGACATCAACAACTCTTGTTGATGTATCGGCCCCCTCAACAACTCTTGCTAAAGTCTCAATAGATTCATTAGAAATTTCACTTAAAATAATTTTTCTTTGTGGCTTATGATCCCTCATGTAGTTTTCTTCCAAGAAGGTAGCGTTTGTCGATACAAATACTTTATTCTCACTTGGATCATACAAGTATCCACCTCTCGTTTCTTGGGGTAGCCTATAAATAGGCAGACTTTAGAATGAGGTTCAAACTTTTTGGCATTTGTCAATAGCACATGGGCTGGACATCCCCAAATTCTGAAGTTGCATAAACTACCTTTACGACTTCTCCATAACTCAAAATATGTTTCAGAAACACTCTTTAAGGGAACGTTGTTCAAAACATAAATTGCAATCTTTACTGCATATCTCCAAAACAAGTAAGGAAGATGAGCACAACTCATTATAGACCGAATCATGTCTAACAGGGTTCTGTTTCTTCTTTCTAATACACCAATCTGTTGAGGTGTACCAGGGACTAAGAGTTTGGACGTGATTCCATGTTCTATCATATAGTTTTGGAATCTTAAGTCCATATACTCTCCACCACGATCAGATCGTAGTGTTTTTATCTATTTACCTAACAAGTTTTCAACTTTAGTCTTATACTCCTTGAACTTTTCAAGAGCTTCAGACTTATGTTGCATTACCCAAATTTAGAAGAATCATCTATGAAAGAGATGAAATATTCATACTCATCTCGTACTCTTACATTCATCGGACCACAAAGGTCTGAATGTATAAGCTCCAAGGTTTCTTTGGTTCTATAACCTTTTCCAATAAAAGGTTGTTTGGTCATTTTTCCTTCAAGGCATGACTCATATACTGGTAAAAAGTTTTCTTCTAAACCATTTAAAAGTCCACTTTTCACCAACTTCCTAATCCTATTGAGATTGATGTGACCTAACCTTAGATGCCAAAGATGAGCATTTTCTTTAGGAGAAATTCTCGGTCTTTTTACATTTGTTGCTGTTTTAAACATTTCAGTATTGAGCACAACTTTTATGACTAACGACTTTAGTACATATAAGTTATTTTCCATTGAACCAAAACCTAACTCCATTCCATTCTTAAAATTAAACACTTTATTCTTAGAGAAGGATATGGAATACTTTTGTTCAATTAGACAAGAAACATAAATTAGGTTCCTCTTAATATGAGGAACTACATATATGTCATCTAATAACATAGATCATTTCTTGTCCAAAAATAACTTACGCCTACCTATAGCAACAGTTGAAACGGCCTCACCAGTACCGACTTTAAAAATCATCTCTCCAGCTTCCAACTATTTCCAGGAATTAAATCCTTGAGGGGAAGAACACACGTGGTTAGTTGCTCCTGAATCAACTATCCAGGCAGAATCATCATTCTCTACTAAGTACGTCATCAAGACAAATAAATCAGATTTATTTTCTTTGGAGTTCTTTCTTTTATGAAGATTAGTAGGATCAGCTCTGCAACCTAAGTCATAAACTCCAAGTTTCATCTCAGAGGACAATCCTCGTCGATGAACTTCATCAGAGTTGGCAACGATTGCTTTCTTTGTTAGTCCATCGACATTCAATATAGACTAAAGATTATCTTGGGAACTGACACTACTAGTTTCATTGTCATCAATGAAAGAACTTTAATCAAAGAGTACCTATGAGCGGAAGCAAGATCGTTCCAAATTCATTGTGATAGAAATATTGCATTCTAAAACATACACAGAAGTTATGCATTTACAGACAAATTACAACATGCATTTAATCATAAATAACAAAGGGCAAGAGACATACCTCTTGAAGAACGTTTTCTTCCCTTGAACTCTTGCTCTCATCAAGACCAGAAACTTCTTGCTGTCGCTGTGCACGTCAAGGCAATCGTCCACAAAAATTGGCTATTGCTCACCACCAAACGGTCTTCTACACGAACAGGCAGGAAGGGGGACACCACCACTTAGTAACCTCGGTATTCTCGGAGTGAGATTCCAAGAGTGTAGGCTCTTTTGGATTTGGTAAAAGGGAGAAGGAAACTACGATTGTTTACAACGACCAAGCAAGTAGGAGAACTTTTGTGTCTATCGTATAGACGGGTGCTTGATCGTTTAGCCAATGGTGCACGATCTTTTAGTAAAATGAGGCTGATCGTTTAGACGATCGTTTAGGTAAATCTCTCTCGAGCGCGATCATTTAGAAAAAAAACTACGATCATTTAGGAAATCTACACGTGTATGCGATCTTTTAGGAAAAATTGAGCTATTGTGTATGCTCTCGTTAGCTAGACGATGGGCAGTGTACTAACCGTGAAGCGATCATCCAATCTTCTTGCAAAATGAAAAATATTTTCATTTTATCCTTCAGTTACGAAAACTGAATGCAACCTCCCACTATCATATATGGTTATGGAGAAAAACCACTAACAATTATCTCATAATTGTTTAATTAAAAATAAATATAATCATATTATATTTATAACCTATAGTTTTAATATCACATTATATGCAATATATAAACCATAGTCCTTTTCTCCTTCACTAGATATAAATCATATTTATATCCTTTTCCTTCAATTAATGTATCTCATACATCATGTTAACTATATCATATATAATTGACCAATTTAATCATATCATATATAATCAAACTCCCTCTTGTCAATTTGAACACTTCAAACTGACCTAAAAACTGATTCTCAAATTGAATCCATTGAGCTACCAATGGGATCTTATGAACCTGTGGCTTGAAGCTCCAACAGTACGTGAATAGCTGACTAAACTCTTTAGCCACGAGATCCACCATCCGTTAACTGTCAGGCATTCCACTAAAGACTGATAACTGCACTCTTTTCACCACAGATATATTTTTGTGTCTATCGGATATAACCAATCAACAGTATGATAACCCTTCACAGATGCTCGTAAGTACAGTTGGGCCAATTTATTGTTTTGCCCATGTAGTTACAAGTAACTTCTTAAGTACCACTGATTCCTCTAATGAACAATACAACATATTCTTACTATGTTTGGACACCTCTCGGGCCATGAGAAGGTGTGTGGCGCCAATCATTCAAGCCCCGGAATCAACCTTTAAGGGAGCAATCTATCTACTTACCTCTGCTTCGGGGAATGAGTGAATTCCATCTTGTGTAACTGATTTCCCAGCTCTGAAATCAGACGAATCCCCAAAGTGGTAGGTTTGAGTCGACAATCTGATCACTCGCACCCATGTAAATCAAAAGACCGCCCTCAAAGGCATGAGTTCCTAACTCACTCAGGATTGAGGTCGTGTTACCTATGGTCATCCTAGTGAAGTAAAGTCTTTGTCATGAACGGTATTATATAAAGAGACTATAACACTTCGTGGTCCGGTCTTATACAAACTCCTTTGTATAGGATGCCCCCACTCGCATGTCTCCATATGAATTATCAGGGTTAGATCATCTGTAGCAAGTCACAACACTTGTAACTTTTCTACAAAGCGGGTCGCATCGTAGTGTCACTAGGTTAAGGTTTCACTCCTTTATCCATATACTACAAACCATTTTGGTTATCACTTAAGGCATGATCCACCTGTATGTCTTCATGTACATGCTTAAGTTATAAAGACAACCAGGGATCTTAGTTTATTGGTTTATGGTAAAGCAAATAAAACATCCCATGTTTCGTAAACAATAGTGAAGAAAATATCATATATTATTACATCACAAGCGTTTGTTCAATACAATGTTTACAAACTACATGACCCAACGAGAGTTTAGGGCATCATCCCCAACATTCCCATTTTGATTGAATCGTGAGACCTTCTATTCAAACAATTCTTGCATTGATTTCATGATCTCATGTGCAATGACCATGTTCTCAAACTTTTTGGCAACCGCATTAGGTATGCTTGAAAAATGTGAATTGGGGCGTTAGAATTAGCCTTCGTCCACATCTCATATGCATCACGAACATTTCGTGGTGCATCAAGGGTTGGGACTTGAGGATAATCCTTAGTCATGATAATTTCGAGGTCGTTTACACGAAAAACATTTTAATGGATTCTTTCCATATCGTGTAATTGAAATTGGTCAAACTAGAAAAGGTAACTAATGGAAAAACGCTATTTGACATATTTGCTGAAAAATAAACACATTGATCTAGACTAGATTTTTGCATAACTCTGAAAATATCCAATCAGTTTTAGAAAAATCTAAATGAACCCCAATTACATCTAATTTTGTAATGACGCTTCAGTGATTTAGGACAAAAGCCACAGAAGGGTAGTCAATTGTCCTTTCACTTAATTGAGACACTCTCAACCAATCATTACACCAGAATAACTCTTATTCCTATAACGATCAGTCATCATTTATTTGGTCAAGAAATCATTAACTTGCTTAATAATTTTCCGTTAGTGTGACCCTTCATTTTAGGCCCTAGAGTTTCGCCCCAATGAGCCAACCAAAAGGAAAACCCGATTGGGGCAAAAACTAAAGCAATCCTATTCATATCTAGAGTTTGCCTTAATATTGACCTACTGCACAAACCATCCAAAGGGGGAAGCTCCCAGGGCACCTCGAGGCCGTAGAAGAAGGTCTCACAGTTCAAACCAATGAAAGAGACCGCAGGACATGTTGACACGTATCTCTTTCCCACTTACTATAAATACTCTCTCCATTCACCTTGATATTGACCCATGCAAACACCATCCGAAGGAGGACGCTTCCAGGGTGCCTCAAGGCCAAGCATGAGTCTCACGGTGTGAATATTAGGGGAAAATGTGAGTGAAAAAAATGACGTGTCATATACATCTTTTCCTCCCACTAAGTATTTTAACAACCTAGGGTTTAATTTACATAGGAAAAATACGACTAATTATTTTTACTAAGTGATTGTTTAAGTTTTCCCAAAAGTAATACTTACTTTGGAAAGTTAATTTTTTTTTTTTTATTAATATCCATTAAACACTTTAACAAATGTTAATCAACAATTGCATGCTTGTAGTAAATCTATCTAATTCACCTTTCCAGGTAGGGGTGCAATGTTTCCATCACCTTAAATACCCCAGCCTAGTCAGAACCTGTCTTAGACAAAAGGTCCCTTATAGATATGTTTGGTACAAATTTAATCTTTTATTGAAATCAATTTAATCCTATTAAATCGATTAAAAAAAGATTAATCTAATTTCTAATCTCATTAGAAATTTGTGAACTTAGGTCTATCTTAATCATATTTTAAAACAATTTTAAAAAATGATTATAACCTAAGGTTTGCATGTAACTCTTAATTATTGATTTTAATTCTAATTTCATTTAGATATAACGATTATAAATAAATGAAACAATTAAAACATCCATTGCATGCTTGACATACTTCAGTTAATCATAACATTTATAAATTACCTAAGGTAACGTCATGCTTCATGCAATCTCCATTCATTACTAATATATATAACAATTATATAACTAGGTAATGAATCATACTATAGCATACTTTCCATACATACATTCAACCATATATTATAACAATTATAATATAAATGATGCATGAAAATGCTATAATGCATGCATACATATACTATAACATTTATACTATATGATGTATGAGCATGCTTTATAATTTAAATCATGCACATACATATATTATAACACTTATAATATAAAATGATTCATGAATATAAATGCATAACCTATGGTGGGTTTTAAAACTATATGACATACAATATGACATATAATATAGAACATACATCATATGTATATTTAAAATAAACAGTTAATGAACCAGGATAGGACACCTTAAAGAAAAGTTAAAAGGCTAACTATTACAGCATAAGAGTCATCCGGTTCAAAACAAATGAACCAAGCCTTGAACCACTCAAACCAAACCGCCCTCCAACGAACTCTCTGCAGTGATTGTGTATCAAACTTGTGCGATCTTGTAGCAAAAGCTACATGATCATGTAGCAAAAGCTACACGATCTTATAGCATTAGCTACAGGAACGTTTAGTAAATGCTACACGATCATTTGCAAAAGCTACACGATCGTTTGCAAAAGCTACACGATCGTGTAGCTATGTTGTAGAACTTGTTCATCTTCTTCATCGAAGCAGTGCTCTGAAAAACGTCTTTGAAGCTTCCCGAGAACAATACGAGCGACTCAAACAACAAATACAAACTCTATTGCAAAAACTGCGCCCAAAACAGGGGCCTTTACAAACCAAAATTTTAAACGAAATAAAGCTTTAGAACTAATTATCCCATCTTGAAACATCCATCAACAAAATCACATTCATATTGAAACCATTCATTACATGAACTTTAAATAGAATGCAGTAAAACCCACCAACAATGTAAAAACGATTCAATAAAAAAAATGAAATTTAGGATTAGAAAACCAACAACCTGGCTCTGATACCAATTGAAAGAACTCTATGAGGAGAAAATCTTGAGCAGAAGCAAGATCGTCCCAAATTCATTTTTCATTGAATGTAAGTTTTACAGTAAATCAAGAACAAGATATGCATTTACATAAATTATAGCATGCATTAATAAAGGAAAACTTAGGGTTTCATAAATTCTTACCTTTGAATAATATTCTTCAAGAATCCCTTGAGCAAGTCACGAACGGATCTCTTTCCCCAAAAGGGACACCACCAAATGGAGCCTCCTGTATTCTCCTTAGGGATTGAGAATGGTAGGAGGTGTGGGCTCTGCCTTAGGGTTTTGGAAGAAGGAAGGAGATGGAGAGGAGGAGAGGGAGGAGAGGGAGGAGAAGAACTTTTCTTCTCTTTACGTTTTTTCCAGAGAAAACTATTCTCTCAGTGTTTCATGGAAGATGAATTAACACCATACCTATGACCCCTCTCATCACGTATTTGGCTGAGAGAAATTAGAGGGAAGGAGTTGTAACTCCCTCCCTTTAATTAATTAATATTAATTTAATATAATTAAATTAGTAATAATTATACATATAATAACAACCTTATTATATGTATATAAACTATATGTTATATCCCATATAACACATAATATATAGTTACATATTGTATCAAATACAATATAACCTATAGATGTATATTCTCTATACGTAGCATTTAATATAAATCACATTTATAGTAAACTCACTTATATGAATCTCATTCATATAATTGATATTTGGATCATATCCAAATATTTAATTCCTCCCAACTTATTTATGGTATTTAATATAAATCATATTTATATTAAATTTAATTATATGAATCTCATTCATATAATTAGTATTTGAATCATATTCAAATTCCTCTCATATTACCTTATATTATAATGTATTAAATATATTATATTAATTATATCACATATATAATTAATTTAATTAATTATATCATATATAATTAATTCCCTCAATTAATTTGAACACTTTAAATTAATTCAAAAATAATTCTCTATTAAATCCTTGTTGAACTACAAAGGGAACCTTATGGACCTGTAGATTAAAGCTCGAACAATACTTGGATAATTAATTAAAGTCTCTAATTAAATTACCCAACATCCGTTAACTGCTGGTCATTCCACTAAAGACCGACAGCTGCACTCTTTACACTACAGATAATTTCTGTGTCCATTGAATATAACCAATAAAAAATGAGATGACCCTTGATAAATTGCTCGTAAGTACAGTTGAGCCAAAATTACCATTTTGCCCCTGTAGTTACATCTAACTGTTTAAGTACCACTGATCCCTCTCATGAACAATAAGTCATAGTCCAACTATGACCAAGTCCCTCTCGGGTCAGGAGAGGGTGTGCCCACTAAGTTCAAGCCTCGGAATCAGCCTTTAAGGGAGCAATTTATCTACTTGCCTCTACATCGGAGGAGTGAATTTCGTCTCGTGTAGCTGTGTTCCCAACTCCCCAGTCAGATGAATCTCCAAAATGGTAGGCTTATTGAGTTCGTAATCTGGCCACTCTCAGCCATACAAATCAAAGGACTACCTTCATGAGCAGAAGTTCACAACTCAGTCAGGATTCAGGTCATATCACCTATGGTCATCCTAGTGAAATGTAAGTCTCTATTATTAACGGCGTTGTATAAGGAGACTAATCATTTCGAGGTTCGGTCTTATACAAACTCTTTGTATAGGATATCTCCGCTCACATGTCTCTACATGAATGATCAAGATCAGATCATTTGTAGCACTTTACAACATTTGTAACACCTATAAAGTGGGTCATATTCGTAGTATCACCAGGATAAGGTACCCAGCCTTATCCATTTACTATAGATCGTTTAGGTTATTATTTAAACAAAATCTACTTGTATGTCTCTATATACTTGTTTAAATTACATAAAATAACCTAGGATTTTAGTTTATTGAATTGAATATATGCTTATAAAATAACACTATGTTTATACAAAGTTTACAAACTCGGAGATTACAAGAAGATTTAGGATACCAATTCCAACACCCATACAGATAAAAGAAGCTTATCTCTCATAAGTAATGGCCTTGCAATTAATTGCTAACGTTTTATAAATGATTATGCTAAACCATTTTGTGTATGAACATGAGCTACAGGATGTTCAACACTTAACCCAATTGCATACAATAATTATCAAAAACTTGGGATGTAAATTCACCAACATTATCAAGACGAATGGTTTTAATTGTATAATAAGGAAATTGTGCTCTTAACTTAATTATTTGAGCAAGTAATTTTGCAATTGCAAGATTTCGACTTGATAATAAGTACACGTATGACCATCTGTTGGATGCATCTATTAATAATATCTAAATGGCCTACTTGGTGGGTTAATGGATCCACATATATCACCATGAATTCATTCTAAAAGTGTAGGTGATTCAGTCCCTACTTTAGCTGGTGATGGTCTAATTATCAATTTTCCTTGAGAGCAAGTATCACATGATAATTCATTAGATTGAAGAATCTTCTGGTTCTTCAATGGGTATCCATTTGAATTCTCAATAATTCTCCTCATCATTATAGATCCTAGACGACCCAATTGGTCATGCCAAATTGTAAATATGTCTTGATTCATGAACTTCAGGTTCATTGTTATATATATTTCAATTATTTGTATATGAGTATAATACAATCCAGAAAATAAAGAATGCAACTCTTCCAATATACGTTTTTTATTTGAGATAATGGATATGATATGTAGATATTTCACATTATTCTTACTATCAATCTCAATATGATAACCATTGTAATGTATATCTATAAAAATTAGAAGATTTCTCTTTGATTGACTAGAGAACAATGCATTGTCAACTGTAAATTATGTTCCTCTAGGCAAAATAATATTTATTTTTCCAAAACTTTTGATCAAGTTTGCAGAACCTGATATTGTATTTACTTTTGCTTTCAGTATTGTCAATTTGGAAAAATATTTTTTATTTGTAAGTATTGTGTGTATAGTTGCACTGTCTGCCAGACATAGATCTTCTTTGCTCATTTTTTAAACACCAAACATATGAAAATGATCTATGTTTCTTCATTAAAAAAATAATAATAATTACAATAAGAAAACCAACACTTCAAATATACAAAAGTTATTAAAAAAAACATGAAGATAGATAAAAGAAAACAACAACATTAAGTCTAGATATTCTCAAAGTTAAAAGAAACACTTGATGTGCCACCAACTGTGCCAATATTCTCTTCAAGAGATTCAAAGAAATCTGCCACATCCAAATTTATCGTATGGGATAGGTCAAATACGTCATTATCTTGGTATGCAAAATTTGCTTCCACATTTTTCTCTTTTTCCTTTAGGGAGGCTTGATAGAGATCAACTAATTGTTTTCATGTACGACAGGTATGTGACCAATGCCCAATCATTTCACATCGGAAGCATTTATTTTCAACACTCTTTGAACTTTTATCTTGTGGAGCTTTTCCTTTGTGATCATCATTTTGTGTGGTTCTTTTGAAATTTAAATGATTAGAATGACCACTACGAAAATAATAATTATTTCTTCCTCTGCCACGATTACAACCTCGACCAAAACCACAACCTCGACCACGATTATTATTAAAATCCACAACATTCACTTTAGGGAATGGTGTTGTTCCAGTTGGTCAATATTCATGATTTTTCGTCAATAACTTGTTATTTTGTTCGACCATGAGAAGACATGAAATTGATTTATAATATTGTTTAAAAACTTTCTCTTGTTATTGCTATTGTAGGAGCATATTTGAGACATGAAATATAGAAAATGTATTCTTTAACATATCAACATCAGTAATTTTCTCTCCGCATGATAACATTTTTTAACTGATTTTAAATAATGCGGAGTTGTAATCACTTACTGATTTGAAATCTTGTAGTCTCAAGTGCATCCACTCATAACGAGCTTTAGGAAGAATAACTTTTTTTTATGATCATCATCTCTTTCAAATTTTTTCACAAGATACAGGGATATTTTATTATAAGATACTTCATTTTCAATCCCTCATAGAGATGATGACGAAGGAAAAATCATAGCTTTGCTTTGTCCTAACTGGATGTCGTATTTTCTTCTTTAATTGTTTCTCCCAAGCTCATAGCATCCACCCAAGACAAATAATTATTGTCATTAATGTCAAGGACTGCGAATTCTAATTTTGCAAGGTTTGTTATGGCAACACTATCACAAAATATTATATTTATATTAGAAATTTAATATGTACTAAATATGCCAAGTAACATTTAATTATTAATTATAACAAAGAGGAGAAACCCAACATACCTTTAAGACCTACCTTTAGCGGAGAAAACGACAGGAGCTCGTGCTGATAACGTGTTATGAAATTAAGGAGCACAACGGGAATACGGATATGAAAAATATAATATAATATAATAATATTTTTATATAATAATAATAAATAAATAAAAATTACAATTATAAAATTGGACAATGGAAAATTTTAGTGGAATTTAGTGTAGATTTCTCACCAATGTATATGTGATTTTCAGATCTACCAAATGTCAGTATTTATCAGTAAAGTGACAAGTAGGATATAGACTTACATGGACACAATAATTACAAGGCACATGGACAACATGAAGGATGACACAGCTTTAGGATACTAAAGAGTGGACATCTATTTATTATTATAATATTCATAATAGAAAATATTTTGTAAAGTTAAATTTACTCTCCCTTTTTCTTTTTAATTTTATTTGCATATTTTGCAAAGAAGAAAATCTCTCGTCTTGTTATTATATTATTTTTTGTGTTCAATATTGCGTAATAGAGTACACGATTGTTTTACTTCTTTTCTTTTATTTATTTATTTATTTTGTTGAAGTCAAACAAAAATTAGACGTAGACATTTGTGTAATTAATTGCACTCGCAGCTACATTATTTATATGTGTACATATGAGGGCAAAATTTAGGTCGAGTGGGTCTGCACTCATCTCTTGTATAGTCCGACCAACACCAAATGAGATTGTGTGATGTAGAATATATATTTTTTTTTTGGTTAAATTACTACTTTAGTTCTTATAAACTATTTTTTTTTTTGGTCTCTTTAATTTCAAAAGCTTTATTTTAATCTCTACTTTCAACTTTGGTTCATTTTGGTCCGTATACTTTCAAATGTTTGTTTTGGTCCTTATACTTTCAAAAAGTGACTATTTGGTCCCTTCATTTCCATGTTTACTTCATTTCAAAGGGATCAAAATGGACTTTTTGAAAATTCAAGGACCAAAAGGAATAAAAGTTGAAACTCCAAGGACCAAAGTGAACATTTTGAAAGTATATGAACTAAAATAAACATTCTAAAAGTATAAGGACCAAAATAATAAAAGCCAAAAGTATTATGACCAAAGTAATATTTAGACCTTTTTTTTAGGAATTAAACTTTTTTTAAAGAATGATTTAAAAAAGAAAATTGTGACTAAAAGAAAGAGGAGGTATGAGGATAGATATAGTCTAGACTGCAGTTAATCATTCCATCCATTCTACCCAAAATGTTAGCATGGGAAACCCTTTTTATTTCTCCTCAAAACGATAATAATCAATGTTTTTTATTTTCATGCTCTTCTTGTTTTTTACCACCATCTCTGCATTTTTTTTTCTTTCTCTTCAACTAGATAGAGTACGATGTAATGTTCAAATCCAAAAATAAGTTAAATAACAAGGCTTAGGAATGAATAACTTAGAACCTTAAAATATTATAGAGATGAACTACCTATATTTTTTATGTGTTTTCATGAAGAAACTACAAATTGAAACATTTATCAAATTTAATTTAATTGAGCTATTAGTTAAATAAAATCAAACATAACTTATTTAAATTGAAAAAGTTATAAACATAAGTTTAATTATGTTAAATTTGTACATAAAACATCATTTTACTTTCCTTCCAAATAAATATCCAACAACAGATGCATGGAATTAAGAGATGGAGAAGATCAGAACGAGTGGGCGGCATAACCCTAGTTCCAGGTTGTTTCCATATACTGGATCAGTTTGTGGTTCATCCCTTCACTTCCTCTTTACATAGTTTGATTTTGTTGAGTAATCATGGCTGAGATGAATTACACAACCAAGGTTATAAAACGTTGCCAGGTTTCTCCACCGACAGACTCTGTTCCAACCACAAATATCCCCTTTAGTTTCTTCGACCTTCTATGGACTATATGCCCTCCCATCAGACGATTTTCTTCTTCTTTCCCTCACTCCACACACCATTTCATCAACTCCATTTTCCTCAACCTCCAACAATCCTTTGCCCTCGCTCTCCGGCACTTCTTCCCTCTCGCCGATAACTTAATCTTCTCTCTTCAGGCTCACCCCCACATTTTGTACACCTCCACCGACTTTGTTCCCCGATCATGGCCGAATCCTCATCTGGCTGCGATTTCCACCACCTCATTGCCGATTACCCGCGATAAGTGAAACTAGAAGATAATAATCTCAAATAAAGCCTCAACAACTAGTTTTCTTTACAACAATTTTCATAACAGACATGTAAACTCATATATATAGTTGTTACATTTACATTTGATTTTTAACTTTACATTCTGTCTACAAAATCTGTAAGAGAAAAACTTATCTCTCAATATACTTCAATAAAGGTCAGTTAGGCTTTGATTTAGGCCGAACCACGTACATGCTTTTGTTCATCTTCTCTTCCTCTTTCTTTTCTTCAATGTGCATGTATAAATCGATCCTTCAGTCTCTGTAAATCACGCAAGAACACAAAGAGCCGACTGAGGGATTTTGAGAGCTTTTCTGGAATTTTGAGACAAAAGAAAGAGAAGAAATTATTACCAAAATGATTTTTGGTCGGCTTCAACATTTCCCCACTGATCGTCGATAGTGGAGTAATCCACGTGTAGCTGAGGCAGCTGACAAGCGTGGCTCTCTGTGAGCCTTTCATTCTACCAACCTCTCTTCATTTGGGCTGAAATTCCTCACTTCGTGTGCCTAAAGTCAAAACAAACCCAATAATTTGGTATCAAAGCAAAAGACGTTTAAAGATTTCAATTCTTGAACTATCAAGATCACAAGATTCACACAAGATAGCAAGGTATAAGATAGAGAAATTTGATAGTAAAAGGGATTTTGGTCTCTAGAAGGCAAAAATCAGAGCCATTCTCGGTTAGCAAAAGGCTCACAAGGCTCTAATGGATCCATCCACTCTCCCAAACACTGTGATAGCCCAAGAAAAAGAAGATTGAGAGCTGGCAGCCTATGGTACATTAGTCCTAAACCTTAGTGATAATGTTTTAAGGAAAGTTATTGAGCAAGAGACTGCCTATAGGATTTGGACAAAGTTGGAAGACTTATATGCCACTAGAGATCTTCCTAATAAAATGTACCTTAGGGAGAAAATTTTCACCTTTAAAATGGATTCATCAAAGACTCTTTCTGATAATCTAGATGAGTTCAAAAAGATTGTTGCTGAATTTAAGAATCTTGGGGAGAAAATAGGAGATGAGAACGAAGCATATGTACTTCTAATTTCCCTACCTGAATCTTATAGGGAAATTAAAAATTCTTTTAAGTATGGAAGGGATAGTATATCTACTGACGCGATAATTTCTGTCCTAAGAACTAGGGAACTTTAGTTGCAAGTAGTTAAGAAGGAACAACCAAATAGAGAAGGACGGTTTGTAAAAGGAATTTTCAAACCAAATCAAACTAAGGACAAAAAACAGTCACAAACAGATGAAAACAAGCCAAAGCACAAAATTAAGTATAAATATTGCAAAAAGAAGGGGCATTTAATTAAAGATTGCTTCATCCTCAAAAAGAAAAATCAAGAGAAGGAAAAAGAGTCCAAAGGCAAGCAGCCTGAAGCCTCTATAGTAAAAAGCTCCTACATCTACTCTGATGCTTTAGCTTCAACTCTTGACAAGGTCACCTATGTTAACTCCCTTGGAAAACATGATAGGGTTTTCGACTCCGGTTGCACTTACCATATGACACCTATGAAACCCTGGTTTAACTCTTACAAAGAGATAGATGGAGAAATGGTTTACATGGGGAACAACCAAGGCTGTAAAATTGAAGGCATTGGGTTAGTCTCCTTGAAACTCAAAGATGGGACTGTTAAACTTCTGAGGAATGTAAGACATGTCACACTTCTCAAGAGAAACCTAATCTCCCTTGGAATGCTAGATGCAGTAGGGTGTGAATACAAGGGCAAAGGTGGAACCCTTGAGGTCCTTAAAGACTCTAAGGTAGTTCTTGTTGGGGAAAAAGTCAATGACTTGTTTGTAGTCAGAGATGTAGAAATGATGAAAGAGGCATATGTTGCCACACCAAATGACATGACAGAAGCTGATGTATGGCATAAAAAACTGTCTCACATAAGTGCCAAGGGGCTGGAAGCTTTGTCTAAACAGGGAATTCTACACAAAGGAATGTCAAACAAGCTAACCTTCTGTGAATACTGTGTTTTGAGAAAAGCAACTAGATACAGCTTTACCAAAGCACACCATTCAACTAAGGCAATCTTAGACTACATTCACTCAGACCTTTGGGGTCTAGCTCAAACTCCTAGCTTAAGTGGTTCAAGGTATCTACTTTCCTTTATAGATGACTTCTCAAGGAAAAGTTGGGTTTTCTTTCTTAAATCTAAACACCAAGTGTTTAATAAATTTAAAAAATGGAAACTCATGATTGAGAAGCAAACCTCTAAGGAAATCAAATACCTAAGGACAGATAATGGGTTAGAGTTTTGTAATGAAGAGTTTAATAAATTTTGTAAGGAATCCGACATAACCAGGCATATACCCCAACAGAATGAGGTAGCTGAGAGACTCAATAGGACCATTATGGAAAGGGTCAGATGTTTGCTCTCAGATGCTATACTCAGTGAGAAGTATTGGGCTGAAGCTACTAGCTATGTTGTTTACACCTTAAATAGATGCCCACATACATCCCTAAACTTATGACCCTTGAAGAAAAATGGAAAAAAAATCCTCCTAACTTAGGTAACCTTAGAGTATTTGGATGTGTTGGTTATATACATCAAAATCAGGGAAAACTAAAGTCTAGGGCTGTGAAATGTATGTTTGTTGGGTTCACTGAAGGTGTAAAGGGATTTAAGATGTGGAACCCTACTGAGAAAAGGTTTGTAGTCAATAGGGATGTTACCTTCAGAGAAAGGGAAATGTTCATGCAAAAGGAAAATACTACAATTGAGATACTTAAAAGCCCTTCAACTAGGATTGGGGTGGAGGCCCCAAAAGACAAATCCACAGATCATGACTCTCCTAATGAATCAGAAGAAGAAGAGGATATTGGAGAACAATTGGAAGAAACCACTGAAACATAACTTGATTTGAGCCAATACTCTCTGGCAAGGGATCGGCAGAGAAGAGTGATTGTTCCACCAGCTAGGTACACTGAAACAAACTATATGAACCTAGATTTAAATGCATCCATAGCTCCAAATAACCAGAAACCAACTAATTTTGAGGAGGCAGTAAGCTGCCCTAATACTAGGAACTGGATTGAAGCTATGTGTGAAGAAATGCAATCACTAAGTGTTAATGACACCTGGACTCTAGCTTCTCTTCCTAAAGGATGCAAAGCAATATCATCTAAGTGGATCTACAAACTAAAGGAGGGTTCTTCTAAGGATGAAAAGCCAAGGTACAAAGCAAGATTAGTGGCCAAAGGTTTCACTCAAAGGGAAGGTATTGACTACTCTGAAATTTTTTCACTAGTAGTTAAGCAAACATCTATTAGACTCTTACTATCTCTGATTGCTCAATACAATCTTGAACTAGATCAGCTAGGTGTTAAAATAGCCTTCTTACATGGTTATTTAGATGAGGTCATCTACATGGTTCAACTTAAAGGTTTTGTGGAAAAAGGTAAAGAGGATCTCTATTGTTTTCTAAATAAGTCCATTTATGGTCTTAAACAGTCTCCTAGATGCTGGTATAGAAGATTCAATGACTACATTGAAAGTATTGGGGTTCAGAAAAACACATATAATATCTGCACCTATATAAACTCAACCTCCTATAAGAACAATGTTGCTAGCTGTGACCATTAAAGAAGATCTAAATCATGTCAAAAATCTCCTAAAGTGAGACATGAAAGATGTGGGTCAGTCTAAGAAGATCTTAGGGATTGAAATAGACAGAGACATGGGCTCCTTTATCCTAAGCATTAGCTAAACCAATTACTGTGAGCAAGTGATCAGAAGGTTTAATATGTCCAATGCTAAACCTGTAACTATTCCTATTACTCATCACTTTAAGCTATCTTCAACCAATTATCTTAAGGAAATTGACTTGGAACACTTAAATCAGATTCAAACGGTTCCCTATAGTCAGGCAGCAGGAAGTTTGATGTACCTCATGATTTCCACTGGGCCTGATTTGTCCTATTGTGCAAGTCTAGCGAGTAGATTTATGTCAAACCCAGGGAAAAAGCATTAGGAAGCTACTAAATGGATTCTTAGATATCTAATTTGATCTAAGCAATCTAAACCAATCTATCAGAGTGTTAAGCAAACAGACCTTGAACTCTATGGATATGTAGACTCAGATTTCGCTGGGGATCAAGATAAGAGAAGGTCTCTAACAGGGTATCTCTTCCTATATAGCCCAAATTTACTAAGTTGGAAGGCTAATCTACAGTCAATTACAGCTCTATCCACTACCGAAGCTGAATACATGACACTTTCAGAAGCAATAAAAGAGGCATTGTGGTTAAAGGGCTTAATGGAAGACTTTGGTATCAAACAAACAGTAGTTAAGATCTATTGTGATAACCAAAGTGCAATCCATCTTTCCAAAAACCCACAATATCACTCTAGAACAAAAAATATTGACAACAAATATCATTTTGTAAAAGGCAGAATTGAAAAAGGTCAAGTTGAAGTACTAAAAGTTCATACCTCAGAAAATGCAGCGGATATGCTTACCAAGCCAGTGTTGAAGCTCAAGCTCAGCAAGTATCTTGACCTGATCGACTTTATTTTACCTGAAAAGGGATAAACAGTGGTCAGATTCGGAAGGAAGAAGTTATTTAGAGTTGAGATTAAGGTAGAGATTGAAAGATAATAATCTCAAATAAAGCCTCAATGGCTAGTTTTCTTTACAACAACTTTCATAACAGACATGTAAACTCATATATATAGTTGTTACATTTACATTTGATTTTTAACTTTACATTATGTCTACAAAATTTGTAAGAGAAAAACTTATCTCTAAATATACTTCAATAAAGATCATCTACCTTTCTCGTGGACGTAGGCTTTGATTTAGGACGAACCACGTACATGCTTTTGTTCATTTTCTCTTCCTCTTTCTTTTCTTCAATTTGCATGTGTAAATCGATCCTTCAGTCTCTGTAAATCATGCAAGAACACAAAGAGAAGGCCGGGAGGTTTGAGAGCTTTTCTAGAATTTTGAGAGAATAGAAAGAGAAGAAATTGTTACCAAAATGATTTTTGGTCGGCTTCAACATTTTCCCACTGATCGTTGATAGTGGAATAATCCATGTGTAGCTGAGGCAGCTGACAGGCATGGCTCTCTGTGAGCCTTTCATTCTACCAACATCTCCTCATTTGGGCTGAAATTCCTCACTTCGTGGGCCTGAAGTCAAAACAAACAATTTTACCCCCTCGTCCCCGGCTTCCCCAACTCACGTGTCTTCCCGAACAGAACACGTGCGATCGCACTTCTCGCAATCCAAATCACTTTGTTCCCCAACAGAGGTCTCTGTTTCTGCGTTGCGTTTCATCACGCGGTTGCAGATGGGATGGCGGTTCTTCACTTCAATTAATTGTGGGCTTCCATCTACACCTCCGGTTCGTTTTTGGGCCGCTTCCTTGCCACGACCGGGCAATTGTGCAGCACCCAAATGAGACGTTGGATTTAGAGTCCCTTTTTTCGAAGAAGTTGTCTGGCTGGGCTTTTAAGGATATGGATAAACCCATACCCATTATGGAGCTTGCGCCTGTTAACAAAGTTAGAGCAACATTTGTGATTACCAAAACCCAAATCGAGAGATTCAAAACCTGGGCTTCAGTTTCAGTGGGTGAATTGAAGGTTTACGAGTGTCGGCGTTCATCGTAACTAGCTCTCTCATGTGGAGTTGTCTCGTAAAATCAACACAAACCGATGAGAAGAAGAAGGAGAATTTTGAAGAATTGGGATAGCTCTTAATAATTGTTGGGTCGCCAAAATTAAGGGCTTACGATATGGATTTTGGGTGGGGAAAGCCATAGAAAATTGAAATTCTTCATGTTGACACATCTAAGGTAATTTCGATGCATGAGTCAAGAGGTGAGAAAGGTGGGGTTGAAATTGGTGTGGGGCTTAGTAACACTCATATGAATAGCTTTATCGCCAATTGGGAACAATATCTTTACCCCTTCTACACTTAAAACTGTCGAATTTAGTGTGCACCCAAATGTTAATTTCATCGGTTAAAAATATCGAATTTGAAAATGCAGAGATCCAAATAGAACCTATGTAAATTCTTGTTTGCTGTTTTGATTTTATGATGCTTACTCACCGACTCTCCCATCTTTCTAATGCATTATTTTAGTTTGTCTTGTTAGAGCATAAAATGAAAATGAAAAAAAAAAAAAAAAAAAAAAAGAAAGGTGGAAGAAGAGAAAGGTGAGTCACCACCATTCTCTTGAGAATTAGTTTTCTCTCCACCAATCAAACAAAGCCAAGTGTGATATTCCTTATTCTTTTATATTATTATGTAACCATATTAGGGTAAAAAGTGTATAAAAGAAAATAGGGTTGTAGCTATTATTATTCATTCAATACAAGGATGAAAAGAAGAAGTCCAAAGGATTCGCAAAATCAAAAACTCTTCATCTTAAACTTGGTATCAAAGCCACCATTGCTGACGCCATACTCATCGGAAGTTCCTTCACCGTCGAACCAATAAAGTTCACCACACCACCCCTCAATCAGCTCACCACCACGAAGCTAGAACACGACAACTTCATGCTGTGGAAGACGCTCGCGCTGCCCATCCTCCGAAGCTACAAGCTCGAAGGACATCTTTCAGGACAAATACTCTGCCCACCAATGTTTATCCAGACAACCTTTGAAGCAACATCCAGCTCCCAAATGATAAGTGACAACAGAGTCAGCTCATCTATTGAACGGTCACTGAATCCTCAATATGAAGCATGGTTGGTCGTCGATCAACTCCTACTAGGATGGTTATACCCAGACGTATCAGTTCAGCTCATGGGATATGAGAATGCCAAAGAACTATGACAAGCCATTCAAGAGCTATTCGGTGTTCAATCTCGAGCTGAAGAAGACTACCTAAGGTAGCTGTTCCAACAGACAAGAAAAGGCAGTCAAAAAATGAGTGAGTACTTTAAGTTGATGAAGATTCACTTTGACAACCTTGCACAGGCAGGCAGCCCTGTGTTGACAAGAGCTCTAATCTCATAAGTTCTCCTTGGCCTTGATGAAGAATACAACTTCGTTGTCGTAGGCATCTAAGGTAAACTATGTATTTCTTGGTTAGATAGGCAATCCGAACTTCTTTCTTATGAAAAACGATTGGAACACCAAAATTCTATCAAAATACATAGCTCCTTTGCCCAGCAGCCTTCTGTCAATGTAGCATTTAACAGAAATACAAATGGAGGGAAGCCACATTTCAATCCCTCATTCAATGGGAATAGGCAAAAGGGGAACAACTCCAAAGGCAACAACTCTAATCATAATCCATTCAATGGACAAGGTGGCGGCCGAGGTCGAAGAAGAGGTTGAAACAACAACTCAAATAGTCCAACATGTCAAGTTTGTGGGAAGTACGGTCACTCAGCCCTTGTATGCTATCATCGGTTTGACAAGGAATACTCTCAGAATGTTGGACAAGGCAAAGGAAATCATGGGTTAGTTGGCCCCAACAACAATGCTGTCGCCATGTTCACATCATCATAGCCCTCCAACCCCTTCATAGCCACACCAGAGACATTAGTTGATCCGAACTGATACATCGACAGTGGAGCTACTAATCATGTCACTCCTGATTATAACAACATCAACAACCCAACCGAGTATGGAGGTAATGAACTGGTCACTGTAGGTAATGATGAAAAACTACACATATCTCACACTGGTCAGTCATGTTTATCTGATGGAAGGAATGAATTTATACTAAATGATGTCCTATATGTGCCTAATATAGCAAAGAATTTGATTAGCATATCCAAGTTAGCTCATGATAATGTTGTGGTTGTTGAATTTCACATTGATGGTTGTGTCATTAAGGACAAGGCTACGGGCAGAACACTGCTGAAAGGGGAGCTTAATAGAGGATTATACAGACTACAAAGGACTGAAGTACTACAAGACAACACCAAGAGAAGAGGGACTACTCTGTATAAAAATAACAACCTGACTGCCCTAATTCTATCAGGAGTTAGGATAAATGTAGTTGAGTCAAGAGCTGTCTGGCATAGGAGATATGGACATTCGCCAGTTAAAACACTAGACTATGTTATTAGAGAATGTAATTTACCAGTCAAATCGAATGAAGGAAAAGAATTTTGTGATTCATGCCAATTAGGAAAAGCAAGTGTCTTACCATTTCCTAACTCTCAATCTCGAGCATGTAACAAGTTCGAATTAATACATATAGATGTATGGGGACCAACCCTATTAAATCTATTGATGGATACCGATACTACATATTATTCTTAGATGATCACAGTTGATATGTGTGGATATACCCTCTGAAATAGAAAAGTGAGACATTGGCAGTATTTAATCACTTTACTTAATTAATCCAAACTCAAATCAAATCTGGGATCAAAATGCTTCAATCAGATAATGGGAAAGAGTATGACAGAATACATAACCTCTGTGAATCCAAAGGCATCTTAATCGAAAAGTCATGCCCCTATACCTCTGCACAAAATGGCAGAGCTGAGCGCAAGCATCGACATATCATTGAAACCAGACTCACACTCCTTGCACAAGCATCCATGCCTCTGTCCTTTTGGTGGGAGGCATTCTCAACAGTCGCTTATCTCATAAATGAAATGCCGACTACAATATTACATGGTAAATCACCGATCGCTGTAATGTTTGATTCTAACCTTGACTTTTTCAATCTCAGAACATTCAGATGTGCTTGCTACCCTTACCTATGGCCATACCACAGTCAAAATTCCAATCACACTCGGAGAAATGTGTGTATATTGGTCCCAACTCATATCACTAGGGGTATAGATGTCTCAGTCCATCGGGTCGGATCTACACCAGCAGACATGTGCAATTCAATGAGAATGACTTCCCCTTTACATCCCAATCGTGCACCACATTCGCCCAGACGATAGACCAAATGATCACTAAACTTCCATCGTTTAGCACGATCGCCCAGACAACAGGCCAAAAGAAAGACAACGTGATCGCTGAGGCCTCATCGCTCAGAACGATCGCCCAGATAACAGATAACACGATCGCTCAACTACCATTGTTCAGAACGATCGCCCAGATGACAGACAACAAGATCGTTTAGCCTCCATCGTTTTGAACGATCATTCAGATGACAAACAATACGATCATTCAGCGCCCATCGTCTAGAACAATCGCCTAAACGAAAGATAAAGCGATCGCTCAGTCTCCATCGTTGAGAACTATTGCCCAAGCCAAAGAAACAACGATTGCAGAGAGTCCATTAACTAGACAAATCAGTGTAAGCTCATCGCACAGAACGATCACTACAACAAAGAACCCCACGATCGCTGACATTCCATCATTCAACACGATCGTCTAGGTGATAATTCCTCCCATAACTGAGTCCTTAATCACGAGCCTTCAACCCATACTCAATACCCTGCCTCAGTCACAATCATTCCTACAAGTAAATCCAACACCAGCATTTATTCTCGACTATGCTCCAAACACCACAAACCAGACAACCTCACCAGGATATGCATCTCACCACAGCCCAAATCTTTCCCCGACGGTGAGCCCCACTCATCCCTCACCGATGCCCCTGCCTCAAACCAACATAACAGTCCCACTATACCACATATATCACTATTTTGTTGCCGAAAAGAGCTTCTTAGCCAACACTCACTAAGATAGAGCTATTATCACAACCTACTGATAATTCAACCTTTACCACTCTACTAAATCCTACCATCTCCTTCCGCCCCTCACTTCTTCCCACTCATCTGATGGTAACAAGAGCCAAAGCTGTATATTTAAACCCAAAGCCTAGATAACAAGAAAAAGCACCGATTGGTCCCAAACAGAGCCCACAAGAATCACAACTGCACTTACAGCTCTTCAATGGAAGAAGGCAATGGATGAGGAATACACGGCTCTCATGAAAAACAAGACCTGGACACTGGTTCCCACATATCCATCTCAAAATATAGTTGAGAACAAGTAGATATTTTTACTCAAAAGAAACATGGATGGCTCAATATAGAGATACAAAGCCTTACTAGTTGCCAAGGGCTTTCATCAACATCATGGAGTCGACTTCTTTGAGACATTCAGCCCAGTTGTGAAGTCTTCCACAATCCGAGTAGTAATCAGTGCTGCTATGTCACACGGCTGAACTGTAAGGAAACTTGACTTCAACAATGCGTTCTTAAATGGAAAACTTGTCGAGGATGTCTATATGTATCAACCACTCGGGTATGTTAGCTCTAAATACCCGAACCATGTCTGCAAACTAGAAAAAGCTATCTATGGCCTGAAACAAGCACCACGAGCCTGGAATACAACCCTCGGTTCTGTCCTCACAAAATGGGGATTTTATCAGTCTAGATTGGATACTTCATTGTTCATCTACCATACGAAGGGCTCTATCATATTCCTACTTGTCTATGTCGACAACGTCATTATCACAGGTAACAACTCTCAGTTAACAGAGCTACTTATAGAAACTCTTCATATACAATTTGCACTCAAAGACTTGGGATAGCTTCGATACTTTCTGGGAATACAAGTTCACTATTTAGACTCCGGCTTACTGATCAACAAGTCAAAATATGTGGATGATCTACTGCATAAACTTTAAATGACGGATGTGAAACCAATGCTCTCACCAATTGTCCAAGGTAGGAAATTATCAAAGACAGATGGACAGCCACTCTCTGAACTTTACATATATCGCAACACCATCGGCGCCCTTCAGTACTTAACTCATATACGGTCGGACATCACCTATGTTGTCAACCAACTGAGTCAATTTCTTCAAACTCCAACTGATGTCCATTGGCAGGCAGCTAAGAGAGTTATTTGCTACATCAGTGGCATAAAACACTATAGGCTTTACTTTCAACCGAGCCATAATCTAAATGTCTCTGCCTACTCAGATGCTGATTGGGTATCCAATCTTGATGACAGAAAATCAGTGGCTGCCTATTGTACCTTTGTAGGAAACAACATTGTATCATGGTCCTCAAGGAAGCAAGCAGTGGTTGCATGGTCGAGTACAGAATCTGAATACAGGGTACTCGCTCATGCTACATCTGAAGTCCTCTGGCTTTAACAACTACTAGGTGAGATGGGGTTACAATCAAACACTCGACCGACCATATGGTGTGATAATCTAGAGGCAGGTGCCTTAGCTGCCAACCGGGTATTTCACTCTAAAACTAAGCATGTAGAAATTGATCTTCACTTTGTCTGGGACCATGTTCTAAAAGGTGACGTCACTATTCGATATGTACCTTCGACAAACCAACTAGCTGATTGCCTTACCAAACCACTTAACAACTCACACTTCTATATATTACGGTCCAAACTAGGAGTACGTGAAGTACCCTCCAGCTTGAGGGGAGATGTTAGAGCAGAAAATGAAAATGAAAATGAAAAAGGAAAAGAAAAAGGTGGAAGAAGAGAAAGGTGAGTCAACCATTTTGTTGAGAATTGGTTTTCTCAACACCAATCAAACAAAGCCGAGTGTGATATTCCTTATTCTTTTGTATTGTTATGTAAACATATTAGGGCAATGAGTATATAAAAGAAAATAGGGTTGTAGCTATTATTATTCATTCCATACAAGATTGAAAAGAAGAAGTCCAAAGGACTCTCAAAATAAAAAACTCTTCATCTTCAACTTGTCTTATCAACAAAGATTCCATCTAATTCCGTGATAAAAAAAATACTTAGGTGCATGTATGTTTGTAGATCCTATTAAATTGTCCAATCATGACTTGTCATTAACAAATTTTGTTTTTTTTTTCTTTTTTAGAATATTTTAATATTTTTTTTTTATGTAAGTGGTGAGAATGGATACACAAAAGATGAATCCAAGTATTGCCCTTCCATGATTTCACCTCTTTTACACAACAAAACAATTTTTTTTAAAATCATTTAAAAAATTGTCACATGATAATTTTTTATTAAATAGCTGCCTGAGCACCACAATGCAACTAAGTCAAGATTAAGTATTTCTATTGTTTTATTTACTTAATAAAAAAATCCAGAATCTATCGTTATCCCCTTTTTACTTTGGAGAAACCCGATGACTCAAAAAAATCGATCAACCCAACCAACCTGTACGGTTTGGGTTGGGTTTGGTTCAACTAAATGAAAATTTTATGGGTTGGGTTAATTCATGGGTTCACCTAACATAACCCAAACCAACCCGAACCAACTCGAATTTATTATTAACTTTAAAATACATTTTTATTACTTATAACGTAATTATTTATACATATATTGATTTTAATTTCATTTAATTCCAATATTTTTTTAATAAGATATTCTTCAACAACTCTTAAAATAGTTTCTTTGCATTTTAGAAAGAAATTTTCATTATACAAATCGAAATTGAGTTGTTAATCTTAATTCAATATATTAAAAGAATTAAATTAGATTGCATATTTACATTTTGCTTCTTTTTAGAACAAAATTTTAAATAAATGACCTGATTAACCCGAACCAACCCAACTCAAATATTTCATGAGTCAAAAAATTTTAAAAACAAATGGGTTGGGTCTAAAAAAATCTTTCAACACAATCCAAACCAACCTATAAACACTCCTATACTGAATCATATATTTCATAAATGTCCTTTTTCCAAAGAGATTTTTGAATGAGAAACCGTTTGAGAGTTCATAACAGACATTTTCTAAAAAAATATTGTAAAATTAAAAAAATTAGGAAAATATGATTGTTTAGAAAATATTAAAAAAATACGGAACTTTTACATTTATATCATGATTCCATCGTTTCTCCTTTATTTAATATACAAAAAATAAAAAGTTGAATAGTAGAGATGTCCAAAAAATCCGCGAGGTCGAGGTCCCGCGGAGACCCGCCCCGAATGGGGCGAGGAATCCCCGAATACACGGGGAATGGGGGAGGGAATGGAGAATTTTTTTCCCCTACCCCACCCTGTTTCCCTGCCCCACCCCGACTTTGTATATAAATTATAAATTTTTAATATATATATATATATATATTCATATTAATATTATAGACTTTATTAAGATGATTATGGATATTTTAATTATTTAAGTTCAAGATTTTATTACTTTAATTCTTTAGATGTAGTAATATTAAGATAAGATGCTCTAAATGTTGAATTTTAATTTTTACAAATTATGAGAATAGCATTTTAATTATATTTTCTAAATTTCATGTGTATTATTGTTTTAATTAGTAAAATTGATAATATTTCATTTAAATGAAAATTCCATTGAAAATTTTTTAAAAAATTATAAAATAAATATATTTAATTGAAATTAAAAAATATATTAGAGAAAAATAAAAGCGGAGAATTTTTCCCTACAGGGAACTCGATCCCTGCGAAATCCCCGCCATTCCTCGCAAGAAAATTTGCAGGAACGGGGAATGGAATAGGTTCTCCGTCCCTGTCCCATCCCGTGGACATCTCTAGTTACCACGAGGTAGATCACAACTTGAACTTGAAATCAACAAAATAAAAAGAAAAAAACAATCCCTTCGCCTTCCTTAGTTCCTTTTGATATTTTTATTTTTTTTTAAATTTTTTCTTATACATATTTATGTTGTGTTAGGTGTTCATTATTTATCTTTTTAATACAGGTTGAATTCAAGAATATTTTTAATATTCATTTCGGGCGATTTTTTTAATCTTATGAAGTTGAGATCGGAGTTTTTTTTTTTTTTATAACATTTTTTATAATATTATTATTTTTAGTATTAGTTTATGTTTATGGGTTTCTTGGGGGGAAAAAAAGGTTTTGTACTAGAGTTTTTTTTGTACAATATTATTAATTTGAGTTTTTTTTAAAAGATTTTTTAGTATTATAGTTGAAAATTTAAAGTTCTTGAAAAAAACGTAAAGGTGTGACTAATTTATTTTAGTAATTACTAATTATTGGATTATATATTAGAATGTATTTCTAATTGTAACTATATAAAGTTTGTTTAAGTAATCAGAGTATGATACTAATTTAATAAAATATTGTTGTGCATTTTTTACAGTATTAGATTTTTTTTTTAGTATTAGAGTTATTTATATCCCAGGTTTTCTTGAAAAAAGTTTAGTATTAGAGTTGTTCTTTTAAGTACAATATTACTAATTTGGAGATTTTTTTTTTTTTTTTTTTGCATATTTTCTAATATCATTTTTTTAGTATCATGATTGAATATTTTAAAGTTCTTGAAAAAACGAATATAGATGTGACATATTTAGTTGTGAAATATTTAACGATTTTAATCTCTATATTTAAAATAAAATATAGTTGTACACTAATTTTACATGGAAGGATTAGTAGTACATTAAAAAATAGAACTTTTGACATTTTCACGGGGGAGTTTTATAATTTTGAAAAATATTTAGAAAATTAGGTTATTTGAAAAGTATTATGATATCGTGGTAGTTTTGCATGAGTTCCCAAGTTGAAGTTATGAACTCCTTGACTTTATTTTTAATAAATAAACGGAAAAAAATATATTTTTGATCACTAAGTTTTTTATTTAGTTTTTATTTGATCTATAGGTTTCAAAATATTACGATGTTGCCCTTGACATTTGAGTTTTGTTTCAGTTTGGTTCTTAGATTTCAAAATTTATAGATTTCAGCTCGATTTTTCGTTAAATATTCATTTTTCGTCTTTAATGTTAATGTATGTTAATAAATTTAAAACAATTGAATGAATTATAATTAATTAAGTTTCACTATTTTTATCACTTTTAAAATTAAATTTAAAATTTTATTTCATAATTATTTTAAATTAATTAGTAGACGCTGATACCAATAATTGAAAGTGAGAATTTAATGAAAAAGTGTGATAAAAAAATGTAAATTTTGAAATCTAGGGATCAAATTGAAACAAAATTCAAATATCAAGTGTAAAATTGTAATATTACTAATTTGAACTTTTTATATTTATAAGTGTGACCAATGTAATTTAGTAATTACCAATTTAGTAATTAGTCATTATTGGATTGTATATTAGAGTTTAGTTATTAATGTTTAACCATTTAGTTTGATGATTAGTTAAATAATTAATGATGTATATTGTTTGTTTTTCTTCTCTAGAAATGGGAGACAAATGTTTAGGATTTGTTAACAATTGGCTATATGATTGGTCGAATATGTATCAAATGTTACTTGGTGTGACCCTAGATGCTCGTTCTATCAAGAGATCGAGATTAAGTTTAACATGCTAGCATCACAATTTTAAGGGTTGGATGATGATTGCATAGGAGGAAACTGTAATGAGATATACTCGGGCCTACATACTACAGTTGATTGGTGGAAGTTTGTTTTCTGACAAATCAAGTTACTTAGTATATGTGATGCTGCAAATCTCCATGATGTAGGACGCTACTCTTGGGATGGAGCGAGGTGGAGCGTGTTTGATATAACATTAAATATGATGCAACTACTCACAATTGGCTATTATTTAAATATGATATTTAAAGGTATATAAGTGATCTTTCTAGAAAAAAAAAAAAGATGTATAAATAAAATGGTTCAATTTCAATTTTTTTAAATTGATCTATTGATTTAAGAACATTTAAATTCTTATACCAAATTCTTTTCTCTCTTCTTTTTTTTTTCTTTCACAAATCGAATGAAATTTAAAATGAATATCATTTCATCATAAAATCAAATTGAAATTAGAACTTCTAAAAAAAAAAAGTTCAATTAAAGTTAACAAAATATATTCAAAGTTGATTGATCTAATATTTACATTCTATAGTTAATTAAATTGATTTGATGAATATTTGGTGTTCAAACTTTCTCCTTATTTGAGGTATTTGTTCAAGTCAGTTGACCCATTCAAGATTATAATGTACCCCCCCATATTAGAGTTTAGTTAAATCTTTTAAATAGAGAAAAATGAAGGAAAAATGAAGAAGAGAAATGTTAGAATGAAGAAGAAGAAAGATTGACAGAGGGGAGAGAGAATGGGAAATAAGAAAGAGAACGATGTAGTAGGATTAGGGTATTATAAATTAGGGGTGGTCATTCAAATCGCAAAAATCGAATCGTTTCTAAAACCCGAACCGAACCGAACTGAACCGAAAACTCAGTGAAACCGAAAAATGTGATTCGATCTGGTTTGAAGAAATTTTGAAACCGAATTAATTTGGTTCGGTTCGGTTCGGTTTCGAAAACCGAGCCGAATCGTTTTTAACTAATATATATATATTTAAAAAAGAGTAAAATCGAACCCAACCGTTTTTTAATTAAAAAAGAATATAACATGGATTTTTTAAAAATGTCAAAACCGAATTTGAAACCGAACCGAATTGCATATATGCGGTTCGGTTCGGTTTCACATTGTAAAAAAAATCGGTTCGGTTTGGTAGGTTTGGTTTGACTACCAAACCAAACCGAACCGAACCGTTTCCACCCGTATTATAAATTAAGGTATTATGGTTAAATCTATAATTGATTAGGATTGAGATTAGTTTCCATGTTTGATTAGAATTAGGATTAGTTTCTTTGGTTTAGTAGGATTAGGATTAATTTATTAATTAGGAATTAGTTTGCTTTCCAATCCTCTATAAATAGAAAGATTATCTTCTTCTATCGGCAACTTTCAACCCTTAATAAAATTTTCTCATTTGGTATACACCAAATTGGTATCAGAACATCAAGATCGATTGGACTTGATGATGGGAAAGAAGCCTACTACGGCGGAGCTTTCCCAAAACAAAGAGATGGAGACACCCACCATCCTATCACTAAAGACTATGACCAACGATTGCGATCGATTGAAGGTTTCTGTCCATGGTATCATGAGGTTACTAGAGAAAATGTCTCTTCATTTGGATGAAATATCCAAATAGCAGAAATAACGTCAAGATTTGTTAAATCCTAACCAAAGAGCTTCGAAGGAGGTCGAACATGAGATTACGGTCATGGTCAAAGATGCTATAGAAGAAGAAATTGGAAAGGAAAAAGAGGTTGGAAAAAAAAAAAAAAAAAAAGAAACCATAGCTTCGTCATCAAACCGATTCGCCAGAGGGAGAAGTTACTGTCGTGGCCATAACGTTAAAGGAATTCATCGTTTCAAAAATGGAAGCGTCATTGAATGAGATCGAGCAGAAGAAAGAGTCATCATTGACTGTCAAACTTGATTGGAGGAGGAGTGTTCGGTGAAGATTGATGGAGAAAGAAAATCATGGTTATTTACCTGAAGAAGAAGAAAGGAAAATTTCACAAAATGATCCAAAACTCAAAAAATTTTCTATCAATGACCTCTTCCTAAAAAGTTTTCTATCACTGACCTTTTATCCATGTGAAATACCAAATTACCCACAATTTTTAAAACTCCTCAAACAGCATCACATTTCTTCTTCTTTCAACAATTTCTTCAGCCCTTCATTCAATGTGCATTCAATACAATACCAACATTCCACCAAAACATTTATTTCCCTGACCTTTTATCCATGTGAAATACCAAATTACCCACAATTTTTAAAACTCCTCCAAAAAGTTTTCTATCACTGACCTTTTATCCATGTGAAATACCAAATTACCCACAATTTTTAAAACTCCTCAAACCGCATCACATTTCTTCTTCTTTCAACAATTTCTTCAGCCCTTCATTCAATGTGCATTCAATACAACACCAACATTCCACCAAAACATTTATTTCCAACTAATTTTCTACCAATAGTATTGAATAACATTGGTATGTAAAGAATGAAAGGTCACTCTTGGTATTCACTTTCTGTTGAACTCCCCACGAAATTCTCTCATTGTTCTCTCGTGGCTTTCTCTCAAGGTTTCAATCCAATATCTTCATTGATCGCTTTCATCGTCAGATTCAGAAATGGAGAGAATGTAAGTGATATTCTATGATTTCTTGTCCCAGATCACTTTCATAATAAGTGTCGTTTAGCATTAAATGAATGATCGTATAGTAATATATACACGATCATTCATTGTAATATAAACGATCGTTCATAAATTACTAGACGATTGTTCGTTACAATATAGACGATCGTTCATAAATTATAATACGATCATAGTATGTTATAAAAGATTGTATAGTAAGTTATACACGATCGTTTAGTAAATTATAAACGATCATGTAGTAATTTATCAACAATTATAGTAATTTATAAACGATCGTGTAAACATTTATTCGATCGCATAGTAATGTATAAACGATCATTCACTTATGATTTGCTTATCCCATTGTAGATCAATGACGCTACTTCACATCTTTATACGATTTGGTGGGGATTGGGATGAGTTCGAAAGAAATTATGTTGGTGGTCATATGAAAGGTTTGAAAGTTAGAAATGATATAACAGTCAGTGAATTAGTGAGCATAATGCACCAACAACTAAATATCGATCTGGATATGTTTGATATGCACATCAAATGTTGTTACAATTTATTGGTCCCAGCTCCCTCAATTAACATAATAGATGATGAAGACCTTAGCTTTTTTTAGAAGGCAGTGATGCATCCTAGATGCCGTTATTTGTATCAGTTACACCTTGCGATAGTCTCGAATGCAACCTTGACAACATCTTCGTCATTAGTAAAATTGAAATTCTTGAAGGCGATCTCCACATCCTTGCAAGAACTATCATTTCTATTTAGGTCATTGGGTCCAAGAATGAGTTCTCGCAACCTTTCACCACTTGTTTCTCTTTCCACTATTTCCTTGGTCGACCACAACCCAGTTATCAAGTAAAATCCTCTTGGGACAATGTTACCTTCTTCCTTAAAAAGTTGAATGAAATAACGTCTGAGTTTGCATCTGCTACCTCCCTTAATAGAAAGTGGTGCAAAAGTTGTTCATTAAAAACAAGATCTATATCCAACAGAGGTCCAAAGGTCGTTTGCCTATATAGTCTCAACTGTTCTTTTGGCAACTTTTTCTTAGTGAAAGGAGCAATTTTGTGGATTTGGCAAGCGACTGTAACAAGAAAATATTTCTTAGCAGGGACGACCATCTTACCAATCTGACAATCATGTACATTACAAGAATTAGTAAGCAATCGCATAACAAAAACTAAGCAATCGCATAACAAAAACTAAACTATCGCATAACAAAACCTAAATGATCGTATAACAAAAACTAAACGATCGCATAATAAAAACTATTGTGTAACAGTTAGCTAAACAATTGCATAACATATGTCTAAACGATCGCGTAACAGTTAGCCAAACGATCGCATAACGGATATCTAAAACGATCGCGTAACAATTAGCTAAACGATCATATAATAGATGCCTAAACGATTATGTAACAGTTAGCTAAACGATTGCACGATATAAACCTAAACAATCCGATCGCTTAGTATTCTCTATACGATCACTTAATAATCTCTATCCGATCGCTTAGGAATATCTAAACACTCGCTTAATAATCTCTAAATGCTCGCTCAGTATTCTCAATCCGATCGGTTAGTATTTTCTCAACGATCGATTATGAACGAACACACGATTAAACCCTAAAAGAAGTCAAACCTCAAATATCAACATGCATTCTTCAAGAAAAAAAGTCTTATACCTTTCAGATCACGACGACGGTGGCAATTGTGTAGAGACGACCGGCGAGAAACCTGCGAGGAGTGCTTGGCTTTGGAGAGAAAATGGGAGCAAAATCGAGAGAAAACGCTTCGAAGAGAAATGCTTTGAGCAAGGAATGAACAAAATGGAGGGAGACCCTATCATTGTAAAGTATTCGTTGAGACGCGCGTTAACCAAACGGTCTGAAGGTTTTGTTAAAACTGGGGTTAAGTGTGGAATTTTGCATGGGTAAAAGGTCAGTGGTAGAAAAGTTTTTAGGAAGATGTCATTGTTAAAAAAGTTTTTGGGTTTTGGGTCATTTTGTGAAATTTTCCAAGAAGAAACCAAATTCGGGACAATTATGATAATTTTAACAAAAACCCTAATTAGTTTGGACCTTAATGAGCCTCTCTTCCACTGTGGGCCTAATGGGCTACTCAAACAAAGTTTTCCACCTTAATTATTAAAAAATCCATCCACATTTTAATTTGAAAAGATTTTTATGGAGTAAGATTTTAATTGAAATTTGGATTTTAATTCCAAGTTGGATTTGAATTTTTTTCGTCAAGATTTTTCAATTAGAGTATACCACACTCAACAAGCCAAAAGAAGGAAGCTTCACTTTATCACATCCAACTCGAGGAAAAGAATTTTCACTTTATCACTTGGATTATTATTTTTTTTATTATTTTTACCTTCATTATCATTTAGAAACTCGAAGATGAGTTTTTTTAGGGATAGAATTATATAGTAGGATTAGGTTATTATGGTCAAATCTTGAGTTGATTAGAATTGGGATTTGTATCAATGATTGATTAGAATTAGGATTAATTTCCTTGGTTTTGTAGGATTAGGATTAGTTTTTTTGATTAATTAGGAATATGATTAGTTTTCTTTCCAATTCTCTATAAATAGAGAGATTGTCTTCTTGTATTGGTAACTTTTGATCATTAATAAAATTCTTCCATTTGGTATACACTACAGAATGGAAAAGGTGAGTATTGAATGGAGATTATTAGAAATTGTGAGAGAAGAGAGAGAATAATTAGAAAGATACAATATTCTTTTAAATATTTTTAAAAATACCACATTTTCATAAGTATTTTAAAAAACTATAGTATAATTTCAATTTTTGTGTTCATAACCATGAGGAACTTGAGAAATGAAAAAGTAAATTGAGTCAGACTTTTGGGTAAAATAATAAGTATATTCTTGTAAAAAATGGAAGAGTTTAAACAATTATAGCTATTTATTTAAGTTATAGGTGTAGAAAGGGTAAATTAGATTAATATTGCATTTTTTTTAAAGAAAATTAGCCAAAATGAGCCAGTTGGAACTATTTAGAAAAAACAAGGTTTTTTCTTGTCATTTGTTGGAATGCATCTCTTTAAAAAATGCATTCAAGGTAGTTTGACCAAAATGTTAAATTTTAATGGATCTTTTAAGGTGATTTTAATGGATCTTTGAAGGTGAAGGTTAATAGAGAAAATAGTTGTCAAAATGAGTTTAACTGCGTTTCTTTAAGAGATGCATTCGTAAAGAGACGCATTCTATTGGCTAAAATTCTATGTAATCAAGAGACACATTCCAATGAGAACCAAAAAACACCTCATTTTTTCTAAATGGTTTTCAACTTGCTTGTGTTGGACATTATTTTTTTAGAAATTGTAGAATCTATGTATTTGAAAAATTGATCTTCCTCTTCTATAAAGTAAACATACAACGTAACTACCCTATTCTTCCAATGGAAGTCTACCATAGGACACATCGAAAAACGTATCATCAAAGAAGTGTGTCATCTATATTTTTCTCTTTTCTAGATGTTGGGCATGGTTCTATGAATTAATGAGATTTAGCCCAAATGATGAAAGTAATTGTGAGGCCTTTTTGCTGAGCCAAATCGAGAGCCCAATTCTTTTGCCCCAAAAACTTTGGTTGGTAGAAAACTTGGCTATTATGTGCCCATGATTTTCCAGCTGATGCCTTACATGTGGTCTGTACCACAGCTCTTTGTCTGATGGAAAAATGAAAGAATTACTTTCTTTCTGATGGGTGATTAATGCAAAATTAATTTTTCTTTCTCTTTCTTGCTCTCTGATTCTCTCGTTCTCTACCTTCTGTGTTCTTTTACTTTCTTCTAACCCTAATGCCTTCTTGTTTGATTTGTGCGACTGCTTTGAGTATAAGATGGAAGAGTCATGCAATCGTGTAGACGATGGCAGAAGGAAATGGTGAATGAACATGCAATCGTGTAGACGATAGAAGAAGGAAAATGTACACGATCAATCGTTCTTGTAGACGATATGAAGAAAATGGTAAATGATCATACAATCTTGTAGACGATGAGAAGAAAGAGGAAGGAATGCTCAGCGATATACGTGGTTCGGCTATTAAAGCCTACGTCCATGGGAAGGAGAGAGTTTTATTGAAGCTAAGTCACAGATTCTTTTTCTTTTACAGATATTTCAAGTTCTTCTTAAAGCTATGTATATTGTTGAATCTAAAAATTTTTAAATGATGAGTATTTATACTAATTTCTGATACAAGTAGTTACAATAACTAACTGTAAAAGTTAAAGAAATATGAAATAGTTCTTGAATGTTGAATATATAAGCTTATAATCTTCAAATCTTCACCTTAAGCTCAACATGCAACCTCTTCTCCTTCTGGATTTAACATGTCTTCACCCTTTTTCAGGAAGCAGAAACCCGATCTGACCAAGACAGTTAGCAAGCTTGAGTTTACTCACAGGTTTGGTAAGCATGTCGACTGTGTTCTCGGTGGTATGAACTTTTAGCACCTCGACTTCTCCTTTCTCTATTCTGTCTCTGACAAAGTGATACTTGATATCTATATGTCTGGTCCTTGAATGATACTGAGGGTTTTTGGAAAGGTGAATGACACTTTGGTTATCACAGTAGATTTTAACTACTGTTTGATTAATACCAAAGTCCTTCATTAATCCTTTTAACCACAGTGCTTCCTTTATTGCTTCTTATAAAGCCATGTACTCTGCTTCTGTGGTTGATAATGTTGTGATTGACTGTAAATTTGCTTTCCATCACAACAAGTTAGGACCAAATAAGAATAGATAACCTGTTAGATATCTTCTTTTGTCTTGGTCACCTGCAAAATTTGAATAAACATATCCATATAGCTCTAAATTTAATTCATTAGTACTTTGATATGTTAATTTCAACTGTTTAGACCAAATTAGAAATCTTAAAATCCATTTTGTTATTTCCCAATGTCTTTTTCCAGGGTTAGACATTTATCTACTGACTAGACTAGTGTTGTATGATAAGTCTGGTCTAGTAGATATCATTAAGTACATTAGACTCCCTATTGCTTGATTATAAGGAATTGATTGCATTTGAGTTAAATGTTCTATGTCTGTTTCTTTTGATGAGTTTTCAGAGGAAAGTTAAAGTGTGTAGCAATAGGTATGGTGACTAGTTTTGCATTTGTCATATTGAATATGTTGATTACTTTTTCACAGTAGCTTAGTTGACTTATGGTTAGGGTTGAGGAAGTTCTGCCCCTTTGAATTTCTATCCCAAGGATCTTTCTAGACTGGCCCAAGTCCTTCATGTCAAATTCTCTCTTTAAGAGATTCTTGACATGAGTTAAATCCTCCTTTGATTTTCCTACTAGTAACATATCATCAACATAGAGCCATAAGTAGACTTTGTCCTTATAGGTAGTAGAATTAATATAAGAACAAATATCATAGGAACTTCTTTGAAATCCAATACTCTCTATGTAGTCATTAAACCTTCTGTATCAGCATCTAGGGGATTGTTTTAGACCATATATTGACTTATTTAGGAGACAGTACAGGTATTTCTTACCTTTTTCCTCAAACCCTTTAGGTTATACCATATAGATAACCTCATCTAAGTTTCCATGTAAAAAGGTAGTTTTAACATCTAGTTGATCTAGTTCTAGATTATACTGAGCAACTAGAGATAAAAGTAGTCTAATAGAGGTTTGTTTCACTACTGGTGAAAAAATTTCAGTATAGTTTATTATTTCCCTCTGACCCTTTAGCCACTAACCTTGCCTTGTAACTAGGCTTTTCTTCTTTGGTAGAACCTTCCTTTAGTTTATATATCCATTTAGAGGCTATAGGTTTACACCCTTTAAGAAGAGGAGCTAGGGTCCAGGTATTATTGACAGTGAGTGACTCTATCTCTTCACACATAGCTTGAATCCAAGACCTAGCATTAGGGCAGTTCACTGCCTCTTCAAAAGTGGTTGGTTTTTTGTCATTAGGAGCTATTATGGCATTTAAAACTAGGTTCATATAGTTAGTTTCAGAATATCTAGTTGGAGGAACTATCACTCTTCTTTGTCTATCCCTAGCCAAGAAATACTGACTTAAATTAGGTACAACTTCAGTATTCCCAGTGTTCTCATTTGAGGCATCCTCTTCTTATTCTTCTAATTTTATAGGAGGGTTTTGGTTAGTGGAAGAAACTTTAGATGACTCCACCTCAATCCTAGTAGTATTGGGGCTATTAGGAACTTCATAGAATGTCTTTTCTTTTTGCATAAACATTTCTTTTTCTCTGAAAGTGACATCTCTGCTTATAACAAACCTTTTTTCAATGGGATTCCACATTTTAAATCATTTTACTCCCTCAGAAAACCCTACAAACATACATTTTACTGCCCTAGATATTAATTTTCCCTGATTTTGATGAATATAACCAACACATCCAAATACCCTTAGGTTTTCTAGGTTAGGTGGATGTGTGGTCCATTTTTCTTCAGGAGTCAAAAAATTTAGGGAGGAATGTGGACACCTATTTAAGGTGTACACTGTATAGCTTGCAGCCTCAACCCAGTATTTTTCACTTCGTATTGCATCTGATAGGAGCATCTAACTCTTTCCATGACTGTTCTATTTAGTCTTTCAGCTACTTCATTTTGTTGAGGAGTGAATCTAACTGTCCTATGCCTAGTAATTCCTGTTTCTTTACAGAATTTATTAAACTCTTCACTACAAAATTTCAGTCCATTGTCAGTTCTTAGGTATTTAATTTCTTTAGAAGTTTGTTTCTCTATCATGAGTTTCCATTCCTTAAACCTATCAAACATTTGGTCTTTAGTTTTAAGGAAGCAAACCCAACCTTTCCTAGAGAAGTCATCAATAAAAAAAAGTAAATACTTTGAGCCACTTAGGCTAGGTGTAGGAGTTGGACCCCATAGGTCAGAGTGTATATAGTTTAGGATAGCTTTTAAGGTATGTTGTGCTTTAGTGAAACTTTGCCTTGTGGCTTTCCCTAAAACACAGTGTTCACAAAAGGTTAGATCTTTTGAAAGACCTTTAGGCATAATTTCTTGATTAGATAGGACTTCTAGGCCTTTAGCACTTATGTGAGATAACCTTTTGTGCCATACATCAGCCTCTGTGATCTCATTTGTGGTGGCAACATAAGCCCCTGTCATCATTTCAACTCCTTTGACCACAAATAAATCATTTATCTTTTCCCCAACTAATATTACTTTAGAGTCCTTTAGCACCTCAAGTGTTCCTCCTTTACCCCTGTATTCACACCCAATAGCATCTAACATACCTAAGGAGATTAGATTTCTCTTAAGTAATGGAACATATCTCACATTCCTAAGAATTTTGATGGTTCCATCCTTATGTTTCATGGAAACAGAGCCAATGCTTTCTATTTTACAGCCTTGGTTGTTTCCCATATAAACCATTTCTCCTTCTATTTCCTTAAAGGTGTTAAACCAAGGTTTCATTGAGGTCATATGGTAGGTGTACCCAAAATCTAGAACCCAATCATGTTTTCCTAGAGGGTTTACATGATTGGATTTGTCTAAAGTTGAGGCTAAAGAATCCGAGTAGATGAAGGAACCTTCTACAACAGATCTTCAGGTTGTTTGCCTTTTGAGTCCTTCTCTTTCTCTTAGTTCTTTCTCTTTAAGATAAAACAGTCTTTAATTAAATGTCCATTTTTCTTACAGTACTTGCATTTTATTTTCTGTTTTGATTTATTTTCTTCTGAGTTATGAGGTTTTCTGTCTTTTGAATGGTATTGCTTAAAGTTTCCTTTTACAAACAGACCTTTACCACTAGGTTTATCCTTTTTATCAATCTGTAGCTCGAGCTCTCTAGTTCTTAGGGCTGGGATTATAGTGTTTGTGCTTATACTATCCCTTCCATACTTTAGAGCATTCTTAATTTCTTTATACGATCCAGGCAAGGAGTTTAGAAGCACATAGATCTCATTTTCATCACCTAGTTTTTCTCCTAGAGTTTTAAATTCAGTAACTATCTTCTTGAATTCATCTAAGTTATCAGTTAGTGTTTTAGATGAATCTATTTTAAATGTGAAGAATTTCTCTCTAAGATACATTTTGCTAGAAAGGTCTTTAGTAGCATACAACTCTTCTAGCTTAGTCCATATTCTATGTGCAGTTTCTTGATCTAAAACTTATCTAAGAACACTGTCACTAAGATAAAGAACCAACGTACTATAGGTTGCCAGCTCCCAGTCTTCCTTTTCTTGGGCTGTCATAGTGGCAGGGAGTGTTAATGGATTAAGGAGGGCTCTGTGGGCTTTATGCTGGCCGAGTATCACCTTGATCTTGGCCTTCCACAGTCCGAAGTCTCCTTTGCCATTGAATTTCTCCACCTCAAACCTTGTTACTGACATTTTAAATGAAAAACTTGTGTCTTGATTCTCCAAGAATTGAGATCTTGAATGTCTATTGCTCTGATACCACTTTGTTGGGCCTGCTTCTATGAATTAATGAGATTTAACCTAAATGATGAAAGTATTTGTGAGGCCTTTTTGCTGAGCCAAACTGAGAGCCCAATTCTTTTGCCCCAAAAACTTTGGTTGGTAGAAAACTTGGCTATTACGTGCCCACGATTTTCCAGCTGATGCCTTACACGTGGTCTGTATCACAGCTCTTTGTCTGATGGAAAAATGAAAGAATTACTTTCTTTCTGATGAGTGATTAATGCAAAATTAATTTTTTTTTCTCTTTCTTGCTCTCTGATTCTCTCGTTCTCTACCTTCTGTGTTCTTTTACTTTCTTCTAACCCTAATGCCTTCTTGTTTGATTTGTGCGACTGCTTTGAGTATAAGATGGAAGAGTCATGCAATCGTGTAGACGATAGCAGAAGGAAATGGTGAACGAACATGCAATCGTGTAGAGGATGGAAGAAGGAAAATGTACACGATCAATCGTTCTTGTAGACGATATGAAGAAAATGGTAAATGATCATACAATCTTGTAGACGATGAGAAGAAAGAGGAAGGAATGCTCAACGATATACGTGGTTCGACTATTAAAGCCTACGTCCATGGGAAGGAGAGAGTTTTATTGAAGCTAAGTCACAGATTCTTTTTCTTTTACAAATACTTCAAGTTCTTCTTAAAGCTATATATGTTGTTGTATCTAAAAATTTGTAAATGATGAGTATTTATACTAATTTCTGATACAAGTAGTTACAATAACTAACTATAAAAGTTAAAGAAATGTGAAATAGTTCTTGAATGTTGAATGTATGAGCTTATAATCTTCACTAGATTTGTTTTGCGTGTCTATCTTTGATGAGTAGGATTTTTTCTCAAGAGATTTAAGACAAATGTGTCATCAAATAATTTATTTCATTTTATTTTCCATTTCTTTTAAGTATTGTTTGTCATCTTTTTAAATATTATGATGTGTCTAGACTTTTTTACAAATTTATTTTATTTTCATATACATCCTGAAACGCCCAATACATTTGTACTTTTTATGTGTATATTTCTCTCCAAGAAAAAATTGATAAATGAAACTCAAATTAAAACCAAAGTGTAGCTTGCTTCCAAAATTGCTTCCATTCTCCTAAACAGATGTCCCAATCGTTACGTGTCAAAACCCTTTTGATATTGTTGGACGACAACTCTAAATCTCCTTGAAATCTCAAATTAATCCTCCATAATCAAGATTCAATCAATAATTAGGCCTAACTATCTATTTGATTGATTAAAATCTTTGAAGAACAAGAACCAATACCCACCAAAAGTCATCGATCCGGTCCTTCTAACATCCAAAACTCTGTTCCAAAATCCCAAGATTCCGGCGACCAAAGCAGAAGGCATGCTTGAAATAAGGCGACGACGTGGCTTAGATCTGGGCAGTGGTGGCTGAAACTTCGGGCATTCTGTGTAACGACCTGAGTTTAGGAGGGGTACATGAATGAACCGATATCACATCTAAATGAGAGGGATCCTGAGGACATGAAAGTATGGTTAAGAAAGGCTTAAAAGAATTGAAAGTTACTACCTATACCAACAAGGTGCACCTTCCTTTTCGGTGGCTCAATCATAAGAACTCCAAAGTTAAGCGTGCTTAGCTTGGAGCAATCCTATGAAAGAACCCGTGTTGGTTTATGGGGACAACTTTCACTTCTAAAGCATTCAAGGCAATGGAGGAAGGGAGGAAGAATGGAGGATGATATAGCCAGGTCACAGGGGACGTAGGGGAATACCGAGGCCATTAGGGGCTGAATCCAGATTTCGAATCCTGGTTCGAATCCTGGGCCTGGGGCGTTACATTCTGTCACCGACGCGTACGTTTCGACGGCATGGTTGGAAATCTAGTGGCCTGTGGCTTTAGTCAGTGGCAAAATCTGTTATTGATGGCGACTGGTGCGAGGTGGACAGAGACGTGTGAAATCTCAACGACAAGAGGTGAACTCCGGTGCTGCTTTGATGGTCGCGGCTGGTTGAGACCGACGGTGGGAGGGGCTGGGCGTATGGACAGGGTCGGTGGACTTGGTCAAAGTCAAACTCGTGGACAGGATCCACGATTTAATAATTTCTTTTTTTTTTTCAATTTCTTCCTTTTTTTTAAAAAAAAAAAAAGATTCTAACTAACAAATTTCTTCTATAAATTTAGTTATATATTTTGTTGTGTAGTTTTTAGCCATATTAAAAATAAAATTTTGACTTAACTAAGTAGTATGTCCCTCTGCAAATGAAAAAATATAACTCATGTATATGGTAGAGTCTACTTTAGAAAAAGAGAAATTAGTTCTTTAATTTCAAAATAGAAGTTAGATGACGTTAAAGATGACCCACTGGCGTTTACCCTACGAGTTGTCTTGGTGTGCCTCTAAATTAGCTTTGTTTTGTTGTCGTTGTTGCCTACGACGAATACATCTTCGATCAATGTTAGAGTTGTCTTATTTGTTGAATGATACTTTCTATGTTAACCAAGGTTTGGACACACATTGAACCCAACTCTGATGAATTGTGTTGTACACCTTAGAAAAAAAATATTTTGTATTAATATTAAATAATATTCATATCATATATTTGAGAAATGTAAAATAATAAATCTCTTAGCATGCAGTAACAGTAAGGTGCAGTAAATCGCCTCATGATTGAATCGTATTAGGAAAAATTAGTCATCCGATACAACTGGTCCATTTATTATTTCTCTTTATGCACAACAATCATGACGTACATGCCAGTATGATATATATTCTGCATGAATTCGACGTCAAGACTGATCGTGCTTACCTCTCAAATCAATTTAGTGTAAATTCTATTTTGTGTGTATGTGAGGAAAAAAGACATCATTATGATAATTTTCACAATTGTTCGCTGATTAAATACTCAAATTTAAATTTATTATATTATATTTTATATTATAAGATTCTTTTCAGCATTATTTTGAAAAGTTAATTGTGCGCGAGTCATTCGGCCCATACAATAAATAACAAACTTTATTCATAAAAGAGAGACTAAATATACAATAGAAGCAAGTACGACTTGTTAATTCAATTCGAGGCGGTGGTTTGGGGCCTAGGGTTTCCCGTTCGTCCGCTTCGTCGTCAACGCGACCGTCTTTGGTCTCTGTCTCTCACTTTAGAATCGGAATGTCCCTCCTTTGTTCGACGTCCCAAATTTAGGAACTTCTTCATTCCACAAAAGCAGGTATTTTCTGCTTTCTCTACAAAATTTCATATTCTTTTCTTTACCATCAAAATAGGGTCTGCTTTGTTCTTGATTGTGAAATCAAAGGTGGGCCTTTTCTGTTGACTTCTCTTGTGCGGAAGTCAAGCCACCGCTAGACTCTAGAATTTATGCATTCTGTGTTGTTTTTCTTTTCCTCCTTGTTCATGAAGCTTGTGCTTGAGCGAAAGGGTTTGTAAAATGCGGTCTTGGGTTGGAGAGAGGTCGAAAAATATCAAATGGGGTTTGATTTGGCTGACCTGGTTAGTCTAATTTTACCATTTATATAATCACTCATTTACCTTTAATTATAGATGTCATCGTTTGCATGAATCTATTTTCATTTTTAAAGGTGTTCTTATTTATACTCTATGCTTACCGGCAGTTTCGCGCGATTTTTCCATTTTTTAAGATGTTAAATGTACGGATTTACTATTACTTGTTTCATTAAAGGAAAAGGTGAATGGGTGGTGTATCTTTTACTATTTCGAGACTCAAGTGACTTCGAGTGGATTTGGAATATATTTTTAAGTTTTTAATTTAAAAAATAAGTCATTTGGTGTGTTTGATAACCAGCTTTTCACATATATTTTAATTAGTTTTTACAAAAAATGTTTAAATAAAAATGAGTTTTTTTGAAAAACATTTTTTTTTCTCAACTCAATCGAAACTGACTTCATAAATTTGTTATGGTTTCTGAGTGTCAATGCAAACTTCAACTTGGCCGAGTGTTTACTTTAGGATTTTAAATTTTTGTTTTGTTTGTGGGAAGCATTTCGCAATTTAAATTTTTCTTCTTTTTTCAAAGCGCTGAATTTAATTTAGGAATTACTTACTATAGAATAAGGCTAGCGAATAAAAAGTTTAGTATTTTTGTTAATAGAAGTTCTGTTTATATTAGGATTTTGCCACATTAGGGCCGGTCACCACTTGATGATATGTGCTATAATTTCAATGAGCATTGCGTGGCAACAATGCCCTTTCCTCGAATTGGGTATGAATGATTGAGATTTGTTGTACACATCCATAGCGTGAGTAGTTTGAAACTTGGAATAGAACAAGCGAACGATTTGGGACTTGAGTTATTTCGTAGAATCACACCCTATAAATTGAGCTCGTAATGATGCCTTCTGATTTATAAGTTCCTTTACAGCTGAAGAATGAGTGTGTTCTTGGGCCATTGTAGAAATGGAGATAAGGTTGATGATGAAACGAACAACGAATGAGAGCTTTTCTTACACATTCGTTTGTATCACACACAAGTGCTCTGTAGCAATGATGGCCTTGAGAATTCTCTGTCTACAGATTTTGCTTTCTTTGAAGATTTGGTTGTTTATAGTATGAAAATTGAAATAATCTTTTAATGGTGACAGGTCTTTTGTGGTCTTTCTGATTTCTTCTGTCCAATCTAAACTATTCTTGGATGCCTAAATTAGAAAAATTACAAACTAGACGGCCTGGTTCTTTATCTGTGGCCGAGACTCTTGCAAAATGGAAAGATTACAATGATCACCTTGATTCATGTAATGATGAGGCAAAACTTGCTCGTAGAGTTCCAGCCAAGGGGTCGAAGAAAGGCTGCATGAAAGGTAAGGGAGGGCCAGAGAATATGCGATGTAATTACAGAGGAGTTAGGCAAAGGACATGGGGGAAGTGGGTTGCAGAAATTCGGGCACCGAATAGAGGAAGTCGGCTCTGGTTAGGTACATTTCCAACTGCCATTGATGCCGCACTTGCTTATGATGAAGCTGCAAGGGCCATGTATGGCACTTTAGCTCGCCTCAATTTTCCCAATATCTCAATTCCAACCTTGCTAAAAGAAAAAGAATCATCAACAAAGGATTCTCCTGAAATCAAGAGGTCTTCAATCTCTTTTTTAGGGTCAACTTCACTTAGTCTGAGTTCCGAGTCCACAATAACATCAGATCACTCTGAGGATTGTGCAGTTGAAGATATCTAGCCAGCTATAACCCTTGATCACTGTAAAGTTTATGAATTGGGGAATCTAGGCCAGATGTCGATTTTTTTTCGATAATTAATGTAATTGCCCTTATAGGCAACATGTGGGAGTAGGGTTGATTGTAATATTTTTTTTTTCTTGTTTTGTCATAAAGTATAAGTCGGGTTAGAAAAGATGAACTGGGGATGAAATTTCACTAGAATTTTTCTAATTGAAACATTCCTAGTGGGAGGTTAGTTGTATTCGACTGTAGATTGAACTATGCTACATGTCAGATGTCTGATGATCCATGTAGACGTTTATGTTTAATTTGTTTTAGTGGTTGATATTTCAGTACTAAGCAGTCCATCAAATTTTATACGGCCAAGGATTTGCATATGTGGGGAAGACCATTTCATGCTGGAGATAAACTTATTATTACTCAACTTTTCCAATGAGTTTATATCTTCAGGATCAAAACTGTATATAAAGAAAAAAAGCTTGGATTTGGCTGATTCGAAAGTGATGCTTTTAGTTGAAACTACTGCTTTTTTAAATGTGGCATATACCATCAAAATTGATTTAGAAGGATTTAAAGTATGTTTTAAAGTGATTTTGAGTAAGACTTTTTAAGATCACCTGCAAACATGGCATTAGTTTCGGGTTGGAGGTGGGGCTATTGAAGTAGGGGAAGAATTTCATCTATATCTGGGATCATGGAAACCTTTGGCTGATATGCAGCTTGCGTTCACAAAGGCAGACAGCGTGGGGTTTGTAGTTAATACATTGATGAACTTGGTTCAACTGAAATCTAGGTGCCATATGAAATTGTGGTCCAAAATATTATCTTCTCAACTTGCTTGTTTGCAAGTCGGCTAAGGATTCGTCACCATATTATTGGAAATTAAGGTAACCCTGAATCAATATTTCAACTTCTTTTTATGCAATATATTGTAGGAGAAAGATTCTGAATGCAAGTAGTAAATGCTCAACCTACTGACAATTGATTGCAAAGCGTTTCATATTTTTCTCTAAGCTTATATTATAAGTTTAGTTATTTAAAGGGGCAAAATATATAAATAGATTTTATAGTTATTATCTTTCTTTAACTTTAAGCTCCTTGACCCATGGAGTTGGAGTAGGTGTTGGGAGATTGTTTGACTCATGGAGTTTGCAGGCATGAGGAGTTCAAAACTTTTTCTTTCACATTTTCATGGATTCGATATTCATGAGGGTGAATTGACATAGAATAAATAATAAACATTTGAAAATCATAAAATATTTATTTACTAATTTAAATTTTTTTAGAAATATCTATTGAAATCGACATTTTATCGATATTCTCATCGAAATTTTTGTAAAATTAAGACTTCAACATTTTTGTTTCCATAGACATTTTAGCATAAAGACCAAATATATTAGTGATCATGTACATACAAGTTAAATTAATGCCACCTCCTCCAAAAAGCAAGATATTCTAGAATGAGCTATAGAATCTAATCAACATTAACATTAAATTTTATTCCTCTGTTTCACTCTCTCTTTATAAGTTTATGTAAACAAGATCTATTACATAAGTAGATATCCTATCAAATAATATTTAATCATACAATAATGAACATAGCATGCTATAGAGTGAAGTCTGCAGTTTCAAGAAAAAACTAACTAGAGGGCTATCTAAATTATATTAGAATATAACTCGATGCTTCTCTTTTAATATGTTGAATGCATAGTAATGTATGTTTGAGTATTCTTTTCATACTTTGACATCTGCAGGTCAAAGTTCTATAAGACTTTGATGAATGATTATTTTCAAAATAAATAAGAGAAAAAAAAAAAAAAAAAAACTTTCAAGGAGGGCAGTAAGCTGGCAATCTTGGAGGATTGACTTGGTCTCAGTTTATATGTACTATGTTTTGATATATTAAAGGTTACATTAATGTCTGACTTTTAACCGTTGGGAAGTGCCATTTGACTCTTAAAAATTTATTTCAAACCATTACACTTACGCCCACACTTTAGGTGCTAAATTGAGATTATTTATCATTACTTTGACTATCAAACAACCAGTCTGTGATACAACCTCAAATAAATTAATTTCAAAGCTGAGACCTTTCCAAATCACCACCTCTTCTTTATTAACCAACCCCATAAATTTATTGTACTATAAACCCAGATAGGAATGTACATGATTTGGGTCATATTATTGGGTTGAGAGTGTTTTTTTTAACTCGAAAATAAGTTGGTTGGGTTGGCAACTCAAATAATCCAAATAAAGTCTTCAACCCTTAAAATTTGGGTTAAGTTGGATTGTCAGGTTATAACTTATTTATTCTTTTTAATTAGAAATATGTAAATTTATATATAACACATGACTAATAACTACAAATACTAAATACCAAATATGGATGATAATTATTGCAAATTTTAAACATAACAATTTTAAAAGAAAAATATTAAAGATTCACAAATTAATCAATACAAAGTAATTAAACTTTAAACAAAGAGAAATATATATATAAAATTCGGGTTGGATTGGGTCAACCCAATTTTTTTTAGTCAACCCTTTGTAGGCTCCTTGACCCATATGCTTCTATTGGCCTTTCTGTGCAACAATCTAACCCAACAAAAATAGAAAAAATTTAATCATAACAAAACTAACCAAACCCAATAGTCGGTTGTTCGAATTGTCGGGTTATTTGAACACCCATATACCCAACTATTTCCAAGAACATAAAGCAAACATTGTGTTCACCCCCTTTGACTTTTTTTTTGTGAGGGGAAAAGAAAAAATTTGTGAGTTCAGTTCAGCCATCGATTCCTCTCTCTATATATAACCCCCCTTGGCTCTTTCACATTTCATCCCGTCTATTATACATTTTCAAAAAAAAGGGAAAAAGAATACAACTCAGTTTGAGATTCAAAATCCATGGCAGCTGTGGTTCGACTTGGTTCAATGTGTCTGATTCTTGCTGGGTTGTTGTTGATTCAACTCACGGCTGCGAATGTCGCAGAGGCGCCTACAGTAGCCTCTGCGACACCGTTTTTCGGGGCTAAAATTGGAAAGGAAGAAGAGATTGGACAGCAGGGAGTGGCCGAAGGTCCTGCAATCAGACGGCTGGGAAAGCATCATTTTCACACCTCCATCGCCGGTGGCGGGGTGCTCATCGGCGGCCTTGCTACTGCTGTTTTTGCTGTCCTGTTTTGCTACATAAGGGTCACTAGAAAGCCTAACCATGTCAACTAGTCAAACCTTTTTACGGTTTTCTTTTTCCATTTTCTTTACTAATTATGAGTATGCGTGAGAGTGATTTCGAAATGTTTTACAATCACTTTTGTCATATTCATATACATAGTTTTGAAGGATCAAAGGAGAGTGTTAGAGTGATTTTCTGTATAATCAAAGTGATTATAACTATTTCAAAATCACTCTAAGACATGTCTTTGTATTAGTCTCAAAGCTATGCTCTTTTATTATTTCTTCGATCTGAAATTGATTCATAGTTAGAAAAGTGCAAACAATTCAACAAGTTGATTACTTTTCTTGATTCAAGATTGACATTCTTTATTTTATTTTATACAAAAGGATAAATCCCTGCTAAGGAAAACAGACACAAAAAGTTGAGTTCTATTTCAAAATGGGTTCTTTGTTTAAAGTTGAATACTCTGATCTCTTGTTAAAAAATATACTCATACCTCATTTTTATGCTTAATACAGACCTTTGACTCTTTAACCAAGTTACAAAGACCTCAAAACCATGAATTCTTATGAGTTATGCACAATTTGTTCTGAAAAAAGAGTTATGTGCAATACTCAGTCTATGGAAAATACTATTTTTTCCCTCCATGGTTTATGTTACCAACACTATTTCTTTCGAACATTAAACAAAAAGAAATTGATTTTCAAAGAAAGGCCAACTTATTTACGGTTATAACAAAATTGTACTATCTATCTATGATAGAGATTGTGGTAGACATCTATCACTCACTAGTAGATGTCTATCGCGGTTTATCACATATAGATAGTGAAATTTTACTATATTTGAAAATATTTTAAATAGTTTTACTATTTAAAATAATTATCAAAAAAAAAAAAAACTCAACACTAAAGAGAATTTCATTAGTTTGTCATCATCTTTTAATACCAAAAGCTTAAATAGTTGAGAATATGAATATAATTAATCTCTTTAACAAGAAATCATTTCTAAATATGGAAAAAGAATTCTGGATTTTTAGTATGATATTGGAGATTTTTTTTTTCTTTATACTTTTCCAGCTTGTTGAATGAAATAATTTAAGACACAGTATAATCTAAGGTTTTTTTTTTTTTTTTTTTATAATATATTGGTGGAAGAATGAATATTTGATTTTAAAACTAATAGTACATTATTTTATGTCATTTAAGTCACAAAGATTTTTATGCACTACAAGTTCGAGGCTTTTAAAAACAAAAGGCCATGATATGATAAGTTTAGTGTTCATTTGAATTGACTTTCTTACTTAACACTTCTTTTTGCACTTATATATACTTATTTAAACTAAGTCAATTTAAACACACTCTTAATTTGTCCAAATGATATTTGGGTATTACTTGGATTAATTTCATCTTATTTTAATAAGCATCACACACACAATATAAATTCGATTTCGATCAGATAGGAATAATGCAATAAAAAAAAAAAAAAACTAAGAATGTAATTAAGACCTTGCATTATTTTGTCCCCATATTTATTTGGAGTATCTACCTAGAAGGCCTAAAGAAAGTCTTATATTTCATAAATATTTTAAAATTTTTTTGAAGATGACTTCTAGGGTTAATTTTGGACAATTATATCAATTTTCATTTATTTATATCCAATTTTTATATATATTTTCCTATTTTCGAAGTCACTTTAATGATGAAGGGAGAAAATACATTTATATAGAGAGAAAATGCATTATTTATTGTAAATTTTTTCTATTTTCCAATCTGAAAAAAAATGCATTTAATGAAAATTTATTTTTTAAATATACCTTAGAACATTTTATTTGATATAAAATATTCCGACCAATATATGAAATATACTACGGTTTATAAATTCGATATTGACTTAATGCTTGATATAAATCACTGTATAAACCAATCTATGAAATATACGACATTATATAAATTTTCATAAATTTCCTTTACACCACAGTATATATATATATATATATACACCATTTATGTAGTCAGAAATCATAACAATAAAAATTTGTATATATCATAATACATGAAGTCTAAATAAAAAAAAAACACTCTTGTTTACATCAAATAAACGAATACATATACCACATTATATATCAATTTTCCTAAAAGCTAAACAAAGGTACATATATATATATCACAATATATATAAAAAATAAGAAAAAAAAATAAAACTAAAAGTTGAATCGGGCCCATCATTCGTTTGCACCGAGTCTATCGTTGCCGTTCATTAGCCCACTCTGAGTCCGCTATTGTCATTCTTGCCGTCCTGTGCTTGTCCCGCCTTAAAAAAGAGAGGGAGAAAGAAGAAATGACCTTAAAATATGGAGGAGAGAATATATATATAAAGGAGAGAGAAAATGCATAGGAAGGGTTAAATTGTAAATAAATATTGATATTAATGAAAATAAGGAGATCAATAGTTATATATATATATAGGTGAAGTCGATATTCTCAATTCAATACAACGGTTATCTTTTAAATCATACTTAATTTGAGTGCAAATTTCAACTTCAAAATAAAGAGAAAAAAGCTCAAAATAAATAAATTGAAGAATCGGATTAGATATAAAAAGAAAAATGGAAAATCGGTAATCTAGTAGGACCATAATATCATGTGGTTTTGACTACAACCTCTTGGAGGTTAATGTGTTATAATCATAATTTGGCCCAACTCATTTACATCTTTGATTCATTTCAATCAATTATAAACCATGTAGGCCTTATATGCTACTCAATCTGATCTTTGTATGGTAAATTACAAATAACGTTAAATATTAAAGAAATAACCATTCAAAAAACATATAAATCATAAAATATATGGGAATTATAAAAAAAAAAAATATGACATTTTTTTAGAGGATAAAGACTTCTCGGATCACTTTTTAAAAAGTTTAGGTGTGAAAGATCAAAATTGCCCTTAAATGAAAAAAAAAAATCATTTTATCCTCATTCCCCGCATAAAACGTTACTTTAGTCTTCTTCTCCCACATTCTCTCTCTTTTTTCTCCAACGTCTCCGTAACTTCTCTTCCTTCAAGTTCCTCTGCCATGCCCTAAGATTTTTATCTACATTTGAACATTCTTTCATATTTGTGTAAGTTTTTATGATTTTTTTTTTTTTTTTTTGTTATAGATTTGTTTGGTTCTCTATTCTTATTCTTATGTTGATGTTGGGTTAAGTTAGGTCAAATTTTCATCTCCTCTTGGTGAAACTTCTAATTTTGAAATTTATATTCCCAAATTAATTTTATACTTGTTTTAAGTGATTTATGGTGATTTTATAAATGTTTTAGTAAGTATATTAAATACTTTTTTTTTATCTTGCAACATCTCGCATCTTCCAAACTTCAAATGTCCACTCCCAAATCAATTATATATTTGTTTTAGGTGATTTAAGGTGGTTTTATAGTTGTTTTAGGGGTTTGGTTTAGCTATTTTTTTTGTTTATCTCTCATCATCTCGCAAACATATTACATCTTCTAAACTTCAAATGTCTACTTCTAAATTAATTATATATTTGTTTTAGATGATTTAAGGTGATTTTACACATATTTTAGGGAGTTATTTTAGTTATTTTTTTTTAAATCTTGCAGCATCTCACAATATCTCGCAACAACTTTCCAACTTCCAAACTTGAAATACCCAACTCTAAATCATTTTTATTTGTGTTTTAAGTGATTTGGATGGGTTTAGGCGTGTTTTAGATAGTTTATTAGGTATTTTCTTGTACCTCGCAACATCTCACAATGAATTTCCAACTTTAAAAAACTTGAAATACCCAACTCCAAATCATTTTTATATGTGTTTTAGGTGATTTAGGGTGCGTATGGACATGTTTTAGATAATTTTTTAGCTATTATTTTTTAATCTCACAACATCTCGCTATATCTCACAATAACTTTCCAACTTCCCAAATTTGAAATACCCTAATCCAAGTAATTTTTATATGTGTTTTAGATGATTTAAGGTGAGTTTGGATATATTTTAGATGATTTTTAGCTACTATTTATTATCTTGCAACATCTCAAAATAACATTCAAACTTCCAAACTTGAAATACCCAAAACCCAAATCATTTTTATATGTGTTTTAGGTGACTTAGGGTGGGATTGTACATGTTTTAGATAGTATTTTAGCTATTGTTTTTTTTTTTTTAATCTCACAACATCTCGCAATATCTTGCAATAACTTTCCAACTTAAACTTGAAATGCTCAAATCTAAGTCATTTTTATATGCGTTTTAGGCAATTTAGGGTGAGTTTGGACATATTTTAGATATTCTTTAGCTACTATTTATTATCTCACAACATCTCGCAGTAACATTTAAATCTCCAAACTTGAAATGCTCAAATCAGAATTATTTTTATATATGTTTTAGGTAATTTAGAGTGAGTTTGGACATGTTTTAGACCGTTTTAGCTACTGTTTCTTTATCGCAATAACTTTCCAACTTTCAAATTTGAAATGCCCAAATCCAAGTCATTTTTATATGTGTTTTAGGTGATTTAGAGTGACTTTGGACATATTTTAGATATATTTAGCTACTATTTATTATCTCGTAACATCTTGCAATAACATTCGCAAGTATATAATTGATTTGGAATTGGACATTTGAAGTTTAAAGGATGCAATATGTTGCGAGATAAAAAAAAATAGCTAAAATAACTCCCTAAAACATAGGTAAAACCACCTTAAATCACCTAAAATAAGTATATAATTAATTTGAGAGTGGACATTTGAAGTTTGGAAGATGCATTATGTTTATAAGATGTTGCGGGATAAAAAAAAACTTGCTAAAATATTTGTAAAATCGCCCTAAATCACTTATACACGTATAAAATTAATTTGAGAATATACACTTGAAGTTTGGAAGTTTCACCAAGAGGAGAAGAAAATTTAACCTAACTTAATCCAACAGAAACATAAGAATAAGAGTAGAGGACAAAAAAAACTCTATAACAAAAAAAAAATCATAAAAACTTACCACAAATATGAGAGAATGTTGAAGAGGAGGTAAAACTCTTAGGACATGGGAAGAGAGCTTGAAGGAAGAGAAGTTAGAGAGATGTAAGAGGAAAAAGAAAAGAAAAGAAAAGGTGGGAGAAGAAGACTAAAGTAAGTTCTTTGGGGGAAGGAAGGATAAAATGACTTTTTTTTTTTTACATTTAAGGGCAACTTCGACCATTCACACCTATTTTGTCTCAAAACTCAACTTTTTAAAAAGTGATCCCACAAGTCTTTATCCCGTCCTATTTTTGGCAATTTTCCTAAAATATAGGATAGTTTTTTTAAATAGTAAAAATATTTTTAAGTATAGCAAAAAGATTAATGTAGTGATAGACTATGAATAGATCACATATTTCACTGACTCTAAATAGTTTATCGCGGTTTATCACTAATAGACAGTAAAATTTTGCTATATTTGTAAATAAGTTTACCCATTTATCTTTATTTAAAAATAACCCTAAAATATACTAATCTTTAATAATTATTATTAATAATCACAAATAGTACTCTAGTATAGTTGGTTAAAAATCACTTTTGGTCCTAAACATTTTATAAGAATAACAATTTGGTTTATATACTTTTGATTTTGTACCAATTTAATCCTTGAACTTTAGCGATTTTAGTGTGCGTAACCATTTTTAAAGGGATGCTTGCTTACCAATTTGAGTTAGAATCATTAAAATAAGATGAAATAAGACTTAATCCTAGCTTGTTTAAGATTAGGTGAAACTCAAATCCTATGAGATTAAGATATACACCTTAGGTCAAGTCAATTTCTCTATAAATTTAGCATTATAGCTCCATAGGAGGAAACTGAAACTTTTAACTTCTTTTCCATTACAAAGTTTCTATTCTGATTTTGGTCTCGGAGTCATTTTTTTAGGTCTTCTCTTCCCCAAATTATAAATTTATCATACGTTGCTATCACATAAAGTTCAAGTGCGTTTTCCTCTATCCAAATTTCGACATTAATAGTTGACACTGTCTGTGAGAAGAAAATGTTCTACTGATAATTAGCATACCTTGCAAAATATGAGTAAGAGGAAGGATGATAGGATTTATTTTTATTTTAATTTAAATTTTAAAATTAAAGGATGAAGTTATAACTCCCTCCTCTTAATTATCTCTCCACGAATCGTGATAGAGGAGGTTACATATTATTCATCTTCTTCCTCTGTCTTTTAAAAGTTGTAACATAAGTTCTCTCTGTGATTTTGCAAAAAGAATACACAGAAGAAAATTTTCTCTCTCCAAAAACCTCTAACCTTTTGATTTGTGATTGATTATGACTGGAGAAGAGACTTTCGTGAAGAAGTTGTTCTTCAAGGGTAAATTAATCTCTAACCCTTCTTCCTCCTTTTTATCTATCAGTATGCTGAAAATTATTTGTATATGCATAATTATATGTTTACTGTATTTAATTCTGTGAAAAAAAAAAACTGGGGATGATCCTGTTTCTACAATGGACCTCACGGTTCCTTCAATTGGTATCAAAGCCATGTTCTTGGTCCCAATTTTAATTTTCAGACTTCAAATTTCAGTTTAATGGTGGGTTGCATTCAGTAATTGTTGTTCATGTTGATGAATGATGTGCATGTATGGAATGTATGTGGTTGAATTCATGGATAATTTTGGGATTGGTCTGTAGTTTTTACTGCTTTAATTTTACATATTTGGTTTGTAAGGGCCCTTTGTTTTTGGACATTAATTGCAATCGAGTCTATATTATTAAAGTCTTGAGTCATTCATGTTGATTTCGGCAAGTTTCTAGAGAAAACAAGGCTCAAATCAGAGTAGAAACAATAAAGGTTGCTTTTGTAGAGTAGGCGACTATACGTTGCAACACTGCGATGAGGTAGACGAATCATCTTTCGGTTCGATTCGTGGCTCAGTTGGTTCGCGTCTAGTTCATTTGGTTTGAGTGGTTTGTGGGCGATTTGGGTTTTGGGCTATCCGATTCGTGCGATTCAAGGTTTGATTCACCTGTTTTGAACCGGTTAAGCTATTTTTAATGTAATAGTTAGTTTTTTTATTAATTAAATTAATATAAATGTTTTATATTAATTTAATTAATGGTTTAGGAGTCTAATGTCGGTCCATAAATTGCTGTTTAAATTATGCATTTGATATATGGTTTAATTTTAATTATATATGTCATAATGTATACCATATATTAAAATCCCACCATAGGTTATGCATTATTCATACAATATTTATATTATAAATGTTATAATATATAATTGCATGATTAAATTTTATAGCATGCTCATACATCATATAATATAAGTGTTATAATATATGTTTACAAGCATTTAATAACATAACCATGCATCATTTATATTATAAGAGTTATAATATATAGTTTGGAAGTATGGATGTATGTATGTTATTAATTCTTTCATTACTTTAGTATATATAAATGTTATGTAGGTTAAGTAATGAAATGGGAATTGCATGAAACATGACACTACTTTAGATAATTTTATAATTGTTATAATTTTGTTAAGTATGTCATTCAATGCAATGTATGATTTTAATTTTTTTTATAATTGTTATAATTAAATGAAATTAGAAATTAAAATCAATAATTCAAAATTGCATACAAACTTATGTTCAAATTAATTTTAAAATAGTTTTAAAATATGATTCGCATACACCTAAGATCACAAAATTTCTAATGAGATTAGAAATTAGTTTAATCTTTTAATCAATTTAATAGGATTAAATTGGTGTTAATTAAAAGATTAAATTTTTAGCAAACGTATCTAAGGGACATTTTGTCTAAGGCTAGCTCTGTCTGGGCTGGGTATTTAAGTTGTCGAAAATGGAACACTCCTACCTAGGAATTGAACTGAAAAAATGAAAATGAATTAGCAGTAATACAGAAATTGGATTACTTGACATTTTTCTAATGTCAAGTAAAGGGTATACATGACGCTTAGAAAAATGTCGAGTATTTGAGTGTCAAGTATAATGTGATAACTTGATTCCTAAAAAACATCAAGACAAATATTTCTTGATATAATTTCCGTCTCAAGAAAGATAATCTTGACAAGTTTATTGATTCTTGACATTGATTACGTATCATATATAATAACTCTTGACGTTTTTTATTTGTCAAATGTATGTCTTTTTATTTTTTATTTTCAAACTAAATACCCAATTGATATTCTCATTTTCTGCCTTGTATTCCAACAATACAATTACATCAACTAAATAAACATTATACATTTAAGATCTATCACCTCAATATATTCACTAAAAATTCCGTATGTTCAAATTACAACAATATTCTATTTCACATGTACATGCCTAAAATAAAATCTCAACTATTGTTTTTGTATACAAAACTCAACTTTCAACAAACACAAAAGTGACAAATGGTTTAATAAGTAACCTCTCAACAAAGTATATTAAATCTATACATTGAGCTTGGAAGTCTAAAGATCGAGAGCTAACATCAAATTTCAAAATATAGAAATAAGTGTTAAAATATAAATGACAAAAAGTCACGCACAAGGAAAAATGTAAATGATTGTCTAATTTGAGAAAATATAATAAAGAGGAAGAAGATTATCGACAACTAAAGCATACGCTAAAATTTAAAATAGAAGAATGCAGATAACTTTCCCCTAACTGTCGCAACTTTCACAACTTTCAAGCGAAAGCGACTTGAAACAGTTGTAATTCCTCTAAAAAGGCAATCAAAGTGCATCTTTAATAGAAAATTGATATAGGAATCAATGAGTACAAGAGAATATTAAAAGCCCAATCTTATCTACAAGCAATAAAAAATTTCTATGTATGCAACACTCATTTGTTAATCTTGCTAAAACTTAATCAAATACATAGAAATTTTACCCAATCATAATAAAAAAAAAATGAGTTTCCAAGAGTTGAGAATATAATTCAAACACTTACAATCAAATCAACTAAACTATGAAATCCAATGTCATACTCTAAAAGCATTTTTCAATACTTAGTGGCTAGCAATCTTTCATAGTAAAAACTGTTAGAAATAGAATTTTTTAAATCAAATTTTATAAAAATTTTGGCAAAGTTTCCCCTAAAATTTTGATAAACTACACCTGAAAAAGGAAAATACACTCCCAAAATATTTATTTAAAATCAATAACCAAGTGTGTCTCACCAGATACTCTTCAACAAAATCCAGATCACCAGATTAGAAACACATCATTAGAATCAAATAAAAGAAAACGTGCAAGTTTTCATTTACAAATAACTTGAATTCAAGGCTAGCCACTCTAGTTACAAATTTTTAAAAAATATATATGATAGAAAAATAACAAATACTAAAATTACAAATAATAAAAAAAAAAAGCTTCTCCTGTAAAAGTCTAGAATTATAATCTATAATCATAAATCCAAATTTAAGTTCAACCTCTAGGACCTAATTTCATTCACCAAAATAACCAATTAACTTCCAATAGATTACCTAAAGTGTGGCTTGATTCGAATGTCACTTCAAAATTAAAGTAAGTAATCTAATCTACGAAAAGTTCAATAATAATGGTTACAAACCCAAATTCCAGTAACTATGTAATAATTCTGAAAGAATTTCAAGGCCTCAATACCTATCAAAAGGTCCAAACATCATTAATTTTGTCAGACAGTATCTCCAATCCCTTGAAATCTTTGAATTGAACATCAAAAATTGAAAATAACTCAATTATTAAATCAATATTTTAATGGCTAACAAAGAACTATTAATACTAACCTCCAAACTTACTAAAACCTTGCCATCAACCTGTTGGACAACATATTAATTTTCTCCAAATATTGAATCTAAAGCCGAATTAAAAAGAGCATCAATCAATTTGCGTAAAAAACTTATGTGTATTAAAAAAATTGCAAAAAACCCAGTAAAGTAATCAAAGCTCACCAAACTTATCAAAACCTACCCAGTAAAATAATCAAAGCTCACCAAACTTACCAAAACCTTACCCAAAAATACAAGATTTCAGCGAGATAGAGTATAGATCTGGCAAGATAGAGTGAAGCCCCCGGTTGAACAAATCTGTTACAAAGCTGGATCTCGACGAAGACGTGGAAAACCTTGACGATGATGAGCGAATCTGACTGGACCGACTTGACTGGCGTCGAAACCAGTAGTAAACGATTGTAGATCTGGCGGCGAAACCCGAGAGGGAGAAGGACTGTAGTATTGTTGCATGTGAGTGGCCGATGACAATGAGATCTCCTGGATCGAGCTAAGAAGGGAAGTCGATTGGACGACAGCAATGAGAGAGAGACGATCGACAAAGTTGCTTCGCGTGAGGGAAACAAGAGATTGGATGAGGGAGGGAGAGATTGGGTGTAAATGAGAGATCGGGAAGGGGATTTTGGAGGCGGGCATTTGAGATAATTTTTAGGGTTGCTCTAGGGTATTTAACCGTTTTACTTCTTTAAAATATTAGGTCAATTATTCTTGGCATTTTATTCGTGTCAAGTAAGAGCTTATTATACTTGACACAAAAAACGGGCAAGTTATGGTTCACACGAAAATATCCGAAACATTCCGTCAATCTCGACCTTTATAACCATTTTACTTGACATTTTCTTTTCTAACAAGTCATTACTTGATGTTTTTTTTCCAAAGAAAAGTCAAGTAAATAAAAACTACAAGTGTCAATAATGTAGATTTTGTAGTAGTATAGATTGGTTTGCTACAAGCATGCAATTGTTGATTAAAGTTTAATAAAATGTTAAATGAACATTAGCCAAATTTGTTTAACTATCCAAAGTAAGTGTTACTTTTGGGCAAATTTAAACAATCACTAGTAAAATAAGTAGTCGTATTTTTTCTATGTTAAATTAACCTTAGGTAAAACACTCGGTGGGAGGAAAATGAGGTATATGATACTTCATTTTTCATTTTCACGTTACTCCTTCAAAGTTCATCGTGAGATCTATACTCGACCTCATGGCACCTTTGCTTGTGTCCGCCTACAGGTGGTGTTTGTATAGGTTAATACCAATGTGTTTATAGTAAGTGGGAGCCAGATGTATGTCAACACATCCCACGGTCTCTCTCTTATATCTCATAGACCTAGACTTTCTAGATGACTCTAAAAAACTTTAACCAGAGAGCCTTTGCAAATGGATCAACAACATTGTACTCCAGACAATCTATGTGACGATCAGGTCTCTTAATTACCCAATCTCCCTAATGATACTTGTGCTCTATGTGTTTACCTTTTTTATGACTCCTAGGTTTCTTAGAATTTTCCACAACACCACTATTATCACAATAAAGTGTGACGAGCAATGACATATTTGGAATGACTTCCAAATCGGTAAGGAACTTTTTTAGCCAAATAGCCTCTTTAACTGCTTCACAAGTAGCTATATATTTATCTTCCATAGTGGAGTCTGCGATGCATCCTTACTTGATGCTTCGCCAAACTATAGCTTCTCTGTTGAGAGTGAACACTGATCCTGATGTGAATTTCCTAGAATGCTTATCAATCTAAAAATTAGAATTAGTGTATCCTGTAAGGATCAAATCCTTAGTCTCATAAACAAGCATATATCCTCTTGTTCTCTGTAGATACTTGAGGATTGTTTTGATCATTGTCCAGTTATCTAATCCTAAATTGGATTGATATCTACTGATAATCCCTACTGTATAAAAAATGTCAACATAACATTGCATATATAAAGCTGCCAATAACCGATGCATAGGAAACTCATCTCATTTCCTCAACTTCTTAAGGAGTCTTAGGATACTGTTCCTTAAACAAAACAATTCCATGCCTAAAAAGTAATAAACTCTTTTTGGAATTATACATCAAATATTAGACAAGCATCTCATTAATATACGATGCCTTAGACAAGGCTAGCGTTTTATTCTTACGATTCCCACGTTGGGTTGTATGTCCTAAAACTCGGAATGTGTAAAGTTAAACATTTTCTATTATCAATGAAGGTGTTATTTAACATTTCTTCAATAAAGTTATTACTGAATTTGTAAATTGCACTTGTAAAGACTAAATCCAATAAACTAAGATCCATGACTATATATGAATATTTGAACTTTATGTGGAGACATAAAAGTGGATCATGTTCAAGTAAATAGTAAAAATGATCTATAGTATACAAATAAGGTTGGGTGCCTTATTCTGGTAACACTATCGGATACGACCCACTCTGTAGTTGTTAAATTTTTTTGTAAAGTGTTACAAATGAAGTGATCCTAATTCGTTCATGTATTGACATGAGGAGTGGGGGCATCCTATGCAATGAGTTTGCGTAAGATCGGACCAAGAAATAAGTCATTCTTACTTTATAACGTTGTTTACTGTTTAAGACTGACTATTTCACTTAGATGACCTAGTTAACTTGATCTTATTCCTAAGCTAACTATGAACTCTTGTTTATTCGGGATTATCCTTAGATTTGTATAGGTAAGGGTTGACTCAACAGTACTGGCTCAATAAGCCTCTAATTTCAACGGTAAAACTGGGTAGATAGCTAGGGACATAGGATGCAAGATGGAATTCACATCTACTCGATTTAGGGATAGGAGGAAGGTTGTACTCTTAAGTGCTGAATCCAGGTCTTGAACAAGGGCCTCACCCTCTCATTGGCCTGAGAGGAATTCGGTTTAGTGATTGAATCACAAACCAATTGTTCATTAGAGAATCAATGGAACTTAAGAGGCAAGACGTAATTTCGGGGGTAAAGCAACATTTGACTCGCTCATTATTACGAACAACTTGAGAAAGGTCAACTTACTGATTATGGTTAAATCAAGTTGACACAAATATATCTTCAGTGAGGAGAGTGCAACATCGAGCTATAGTGGTGTGACTTGATAGTTAGCGAATATTGATAGTCTAAAGAGTTTTAGTCAATTAATCTCAAATCGTTGGAGTTCATGATTTGTAGGTCCATAAGGTCCCTCTACTAGCTCATAAAACATGAACACCTTGAATTAGTAAATTGAGTGAATTTGGAGTGATATCAACTTGAAGTGTTCATATTGAATTTCAATTTGAAATGTTCAAATTGAATTTAGGGTTTGAATTTGAATAGTTCAAATTCAAATTAGGGTTTGTATAATTATATTCGGTATAATCAAATAACGTTTAATTTATCGAAATTGAACGAAATTGGAGAGTTTATAATATTTAAATATTGATTTAAATATTAATTACATGAATAGGATTAATGTTTAAAATTGGGTGTATGATTAATTTAATATTTGATATTAAATTACTATTTAATTAATTAAATTTGTTTAATTAATTAAAAATCAAAATTAATTTTCATTTTTATTTCAATTTCAGAAATTGAAATATTAGTTTTGATTTTAATTAATTTTGAATTAATTAAAATTAAAGATTGAAAATGGAAATTAGAATTTTGAACTTGGTAGTGGATTTTTCAACTTTTTTGTGAAGTAAGGAGGTATTTCTCCTAAATTAACACACCTTACCCATTAATTCCATGCATTTGAAGTGACATCGGTTGGTCTCTTGAGTGCCTGCATAAAAGGGAATGATAAAATTCTTCAATTTGGAGATTGAAGAAAAAAAGCTGCTGAAAACTAGTTTATGTAGAAACGTTTTTTTCTCTCTCTCTTCAAACCCACACCAAAACCTTCACAAATTTAGTCCAATTGTGAGTTCCACCACTAAAATTCAAGGTTGAGAATAGTAAAGAAGATCTCTTAGTGATCCACGACTTCAATTGGAGAATATTGTAGCTCAAATTCGTGTTTGAAGAAGATCTTCAAAGGTATGTATTGAAAATTTCTTAATACCTTATGTACATACTTATTTTGATGTCAAAATTAAGGAATTAGAATGCTTAATGATCTTGTTTTCTTCCACTGCTTGTTTTCGATTTCCAACATCCTGATGATCTGGATCCCTGGAACAAACTGCACCTCACCCAAATCTTTCATTTGGAACTGGGTGACTAACAATTCCTTTACATTTGTAAGAAAATCTACATTATTCCCAATGAGTAGGATATCATCCATATACAACACAATGAAAGCTATTGAGTTGTTGATGATTTTCTTTTAAACACAAGACTCATCAACATTTTGATCAAAGCCATATGATTTGATCGAGTATCAAATCTTATATTCCAAGATCGAGATGTTTGTTTCAGTTCATAAATGGATCGATTAAGCTTACAAACCTTTTGCTTTTGACCTTCTTTAATGAATCCCTCTGGTTGATTCATATAGATGGTCTCTTCAAGATTACCATTTAAAAAGACAGTCTTGGCATCCATTTACCATATTTCATAGTCATAATATGTGGCTATGTACAAGAAAATTCGAATAGACTTTAACATGATCATAGGCGAGAAAGTTTCTTCATAGTTCACTCCCTCAACCTAGGTATAAACCTTTGCCACTAGTCTAACTTTAAAGGTATGTACCTTTCCATCTACACATCTCTTTCTCTTGTAGGTTTACTTGCAACCTATAGGTTTTACCCCATCCAGTTGATCTACAAGCTCCCAGACGGAATTGGACTACATACACTCCATTTCTTGATTCATGGTTTTAATCCATTCATCCTTGTCCACATCTTCCATTGCTTTTTTGTAAGACAATGGATCCTCGATCCCATCATTAGATAGGATGTTTTGGGCTTCCGTTAAACCCACGTAGAAAACAGGTGAGTTCACAACCCTCCCACTACACCGAGGCAATCTCAATTCTTGAGATGGATTAGTTTGACTAGATGAATCGACATCAACAACCCTTGTTGATGTACTAGCCTCTTCAACAACTCTTGTTGAAGTTTCAATAGTATATTCAGAAATATTTCTTAAAACGATTTTGCTTCGTGGTTTGTGGTCTTCCTCCAAGAAGGTAGTGTTTGTTGATACAAACACTTTATTTTCATTTGGAGCAAAGAAGTACCCACCTCTTGTTTCCTTAGGGTAACCTACAAATAGACATATTTTCAAATGAGGTTTTAACTTTTTGGGATTTATCATGAGCACATGAGAAGGGCATCTCCAAATCCTGAAGTAGTGTAAACTACCTTTACGACCTCTTTATAACTCAAAAGGTGTTTTAGAAACACTATTTGATGGGATGTTGTTCAAGATGTAAATATCAGTTTTCACTCCCCATAATGAATTACAAAGTTGAACATAACTCATAATAGACCTAACCATGTCCAACAGGGTTCTATTTCTCCTTTCCAATATACTATTCTGCTGAGGTGTACCAGTAGCTGATAGTTGGGAAGTAATTCCATGTTCTATCAAATAATTCTTGAATCTTTAGTCCATATACTCTCCACCACGATCAGATCATAGTGTTTTTATCTTTTTACTTAACAAGTTTTCAACCTCAGTCTTGTATTCTTTGAACTTTTCAAGTGCTTAAGACTTGTGTTGCATTAGGTATAGATACCCATATCTTGAATAATCATCTATAAAAGAGATTAAATATTTGTACCATCATCTTGCTTTTACATTCATTGGATCATAGAGATCTGAATGTATAAGCTCCAAGGTCTCTTTGGCTCTATAACCTTTTCTAATAAAAGGTTGTTTTATCATCTTTTCTTCAAGGCATAGCTCACATATAGGTAAAAAAAATTTCTTCTAAACTATTTAGAAGTCCATTTTTAACCAATCTCTTAATCCCATTGAGATTAATGTGACTTAACCTTAGATGCTAAAGATGAGCATTTTCTTTAGAAGAAACTCTTGGTATCTTAGTAGTTGTTATCGTTCTAAACATTTCAGTATTTAGGACAACCTTTGTAACTAACGACCTTACTAAATATAAGTTATTTTCTTTTAAAGCAAATCTGATCTCCATTATGTTCTTAAAAATAAACACTTTATTACCAGAGAAGGAGAGAAGAATAATTTTGCTTAATCAAATAAGAAATAGAGATTAAGTTCCTTTTCATATTAGGAACTACATATACGCCATCTAATAACATATATCGTTTATTGTCTAAAAAAAAACTTAAACCTACCTACGACAACAACTAAAATGACCTAACCAATACTGACTCGAAGAGTTATCTCTCTAGCTTCCAATTGTCTCCAGGAATTAAATCCCTGCTAAGAAGAACATATGTGATTAGTAGCCCTTAAATCAACTACCCAGTCAAAATCATCATTATTTATAAGCACGACTTCAAGACAAGTAAATCATATTTATTGTCACTGGATCTCTTCCTTTCCTGGATAGTAATGGGATCAGCTTGAAAACCTTTATTATGAACTCTAAGTTTTTCCTTTGAGGTCAAACCTCTTTGATAAACTTCACCAGAGTTAGTAACATTTGTCTCCTTTATTAGTCCCTTAACATTAAATATGGATGGAAGTTCAAATAGAGAGCTGACATTATTGGTTTCGTTGATAACTACCCCATCCTACTTGAATTGTGAGGACACTCCCTCAAATAATTCTTGCATTGATTGCATGATCTGAAGTGTAGTGACCATGCTCTCAAATATTTTGGCTAAGACATCGGGTATGCTCGCCAAAATGTGAACTCGAGCCTTATGATTGGCCTTCGTCCACTTTTCATATGCATCATGAAAATTTTGTGTTGCATTATGGGTTGAAACTGGAGGACATTCCTCAGTCAAGACGAAGTTAAGGTCGTTAACCACAAAAATAGTTCTAATCGATTGTTTCCATGTTGTGTAATTAATCTCGGTCAATTTTTCAACTTTAAGAAGGTTCATTGTAGCGCTAGTCATTTTTGTTGATACAAAACAAATTACTTATTATAGACACTTATGTAAAAATTCATTTTAATCCATCAGCTTAGCAAAAGAAATAATGAACCCCAATCATCATTTTTATTTTCAATGACGCTTCAGTGATTTAGGACAAAAGCCACCGAAGGGTGGTCAGTCACTCCTTCACTGAATTGAGACACTCTCAACCAATCATTACACCAGAATAACTCTTATTCCTATAATGATTAGTCACCATTGATTTGGTCAAGAAATCATTAACTTGCCTAACAATTTCTTGTAAGTGTCCCTCCATTTTAGACCCTAAAGTTCTGTCCCAATGAGCTAACCGAAAGAAAAAATTGATTGGGGTAAAAACTAAAGCGATCCTATACATTTTTGGAGTTTGCCCTGATCCTAATGCACAAACCATCCGAAGGGGGACGCTTCTAGGGCGCCATGAGGCCATGCAAGAAGGTCTCACGATGCAAACCAATGAAGAAGATCATAGGACATGTTGACACACATCCCTCTCCCACTTACTATTAGTACTCTTTACTTATTATCAGTACTCTTTCCACTCACCTTGATATTGACTCATGCAAACATCATCCGAAGGGGATGCTTCCAAGGCACCTCGAGGCTAAGCATGATTTTCATGGTGTGAACATTTAGAGATAACATGGGTGGAAAAATTGACATATCATATATATCTTTTCTCTCCCACTGGGTATTTAAAAGAAAAAAAACTAGGGTTTCTTACTTAGATAAATTCGGCTAATTAATTTATCTAAGTGATTTTTAACTTTGCCCAAAGTAATTATTACATTGGATGGTTTAACAATAATGATTCTTGTTTATTAAACACTTTAATAAACCCTAATGATGTTAGGGATGTCGTAAAACTCGTAGCTTGTAAACATTAAACACATTCTATTCACAATAAAGCTATAATTAAAATTTCTATCAATAATGGTATTATTGAATTACGTTCTTTTATGAATCCAATAAACTACATGGCTATAATATGATTACTTAAAATTTATGTAGAGACATAAAAAAGGATCGAGTTTTAGTATATAACCAAAAAGGTCTATAAGTATATGGATAGAATTGGGGTACCATATCTTGAGAACACTATGGATGCGACCCTCTTTGTACATTGCTATAAACAATGTGATCCCAAAATTATTCATGTGGAGACACGTTAGTGGGGGCATCTTATGCAAAAGACGTTTGCATAAGACCGAGCCATGGAATAGTCACTTTTCTTTATAACAACCGTTCACTATTAAAACTGTCTTTTCAAATTCGATGACCTAAGGTAACTCGATCTTAATCCTGAGCTAACTATGAACTCTGTCTATTCGAGATTGCCCTTTAATCTACATAGGTGAGAGTGGTTCAACATTACCGCTTAATAAGCCTCCCATTTTAGGGATAAGACTAAATAGATAGCTGGGAAGTAGTTTTGCAAGATGAAATTCATTTCTACCCGTCTTAGAGTCAGCAAATGGGTTGTTCCCTTTAAGTACTTGATGTATTGAGGAGCAAGATGTATTAGAGGAAATCTATAGGTCCATTAGGTTCCTCTACTAGCTCATGAAAGAATTAAACCTTAGAATAGCGTGTTGAGAGAATTTGAAATATTCAAACACGGTTTAGGGTTCGGAGAATTATATTTGATATAATTAATATTTAATCAACGAATTAAATATTTCGGTTTTAAAGAGTTGCCAATATCTAAATATGATTTAAATATTTGATGAGATGTTATATATAATATTTAATATTGAATTAAATCAATTAAATTAGTTTAATTAATTATCCAAAATTTGAATTTATGAAAAAAAAATTATTATTATTATTATGAATTTTGTTAATTGTTTTTTGAACTTATGAAATTCAAATTTATCAAATTTATTTAATTAAAAATTGGAATCGAAATTTGAAATTTCAGTTTATAAATAAATTTTATATAATCAATATTCATAAAATTAATTAATAATAGAAATTTAATGGAAAGTGGGTTTATCCCACAAATTCCATTAAATTTTACTCCTCATGCCACTTTCCTTATTGGAATTTGAAGTGGCAACTTCAAATGTGATCTCATCTACATGATTTAGTACTATATAATGAAAGTGTGAGATCAGATTAAACTCTCTCTTGCAAGTTGAAATCAAAATTCTAAAAAGAAAAAAAGCCTGTTTTTTCCACTAGTTCAACTCTAAAAAATCCATGTTAATCTTCTCTCAATTTGAGTTAAGCTTGTTTTTTCTACTAGTTCAACTCTAAAAAACCCAGGTTAATCTTGAGTATAGTAGAGAAGATTTTGATGGTTGTCTACTGTTGAGATTGAAAAGATTCAAATATTTTTGTGGACTCTACAAAGGTTATTTATAAAGTCTATTTCTGGTTTTTCATTGAACATGCATGCTTTTCCTTCTAAATTGATGTAAAAATATTGTAGGTTGGGGTATTCCTTCAACTTAAAACATGCGCTTCATGTCAACTTCATCAAACCATTCATTGCATGCTTATAAAATATTGTCCTAATTCACCTTCCAATTCAATTTCCAAGTAGGAGTGTTTGGTTTCCGTCAACTTAAATACCCCAACCTAGACAAAACATTCCTAAGACAGAGGTCCCTTATAGGCGATTATTTTATAATTTAATATTTTATGAAATTCATTTTAATTCGATTAAAATGAATTTAAATATTAATCTATTTGTAATCTCATTAGAAACGCTTTTAACATAAGTCTAAGGGTGTGTTTGAGAATGATTTTGGCATGAAAATCAGTTTTTTCCTTATCAAAATCATTTTTCTACATAAACTTGATCACCTTAAAAAGTTTGGAACCAAACATAAATTTGATTGTTTATCAATTTTATAAAATCAATTATTCCAAAATCACTTTTTTTAAAATCACTACTCTAACAATCACTCCCAAACACATCCTAAGTGAATTAATTTTAAACCTTTTAAAATTAATTTGAACCTATGTTTGCATGCAACTTTTGATTATAGATTTTAATCTAATTCATTATACTTATAACCATTGTGAAATAATGAAAAAGAAAATCTATAATTTGCATCTATTGACATTGATCAAATATAACAATTAAATTTATCTAAGTAATGTCATGCTCAATGCAAAGTTTATTTTCATCTACAAAAATAACACTTATAATTATCATTCATGAAAATAAACATACATATTCATCATTCTACCATATATTATAACAATTACAACATTGTATGATGCATAAACATGTTTAATATCAATAATATAACACTTATATTATACTATTGACACTTCATTACACATGCATTTATAATATAACTCTTATATTAAAAAATACGTGGGCATGCTTAATCAATCATACAATCAAATAATATAACACTTATATTAAAATGATTTATCCTAAGGTGAGATTTTAAATCAATATGACATACAATATGCAACATATAAATCATACAATTTAAACATACATCTCATGCAGATTATATTATATAAAAGGCATTAATAGACTGATATTTGACGCCCTGACAAAATAACTAACTTAATATAATCGAATTATACTAATTTAATTATAAACAAATAAAATCTAAAAATCTAGATTTTAGGAAATTCTAAATAAAAAAAAACCTAAACCAGTACTCAAAATAACGAAACCATTCTGAACAAATTAAACCGTTCTGAACAAATTGACCAAATTGTAGTATGATCCAACGGTTAGAAATCTAGCCATTAACAAATTTGTAAAAGCTGTCCCTGAAAAATCAAATTGCACCACATTGTTTATCCCCATTTTTTTTTGTTTTGCCTTTGTTTTCTCGGGTTCTTTTCACATCAACTTCTTGTTGAAAACAAGATGGACTTACAAACTCTATTTACAATAAAAAGAATTTCCAAGAAACGAATCCTTACATGATCAAGTAAAACGAATCTATGTGCTAAATATCAAAAACGTTTATTAAGCAAAAAATACTTAAATAAAATTTACATTACTCATCTCATGATCTCATGAAAACAGTACACAAAAGCACCTACCATTACCATGTTCTCTATTTCTTATTTCTTTAAAAAAAAAAAAATAAAAAATGCAAGAATTGGCTATGATACCAATTGAAGGGATCAAATCCCGTGGAAGCGTGTAATTGGGGTGCAATTTCGAAATCGATTTTATGAAGAAAAAAAACAACAAATAAATCACCGTGAATAGAGGATAAACAACAATATTAAGCATGCTATTGCAAGAGGAATAGAAGGGAAAAAGCAACAAATATTTGTTGAATCCCAATCTTCATAATTTTCTCTCTGTCTTCTCACGAACAAGAAATGTGGTCTCTAGCACCTTGGAGGAGGAAGAGGTAGAGAAAAAAATGTTGAGAGAATAGAGAGAAATATTTTGGTGGAGGCTAGGGTTTTTCATACAAAATGAACCCTTGCCCTAAATGGGCCATAATGATGAATTTATATGAGAAGAGTCAACCCATTCTCCAAGTTTTTCATTTTCCACAATTCCCTTTATTTAAGTAATTGACTTACAAATCAAATAACCATATATTAAACATAATTTAATATATAGTTAATTAATTAACATAAATATCACATATTTATACTAACCTCCAATCTCCATCATTTCTCAATCAATTAATTAACCATAATTAATCAATTAAATAATTATATTAAATCATATTTAATATAGAGTTCTTCAACATATAAATATCACATATTTATCTGTGTACATCTCTTTATGAATCCAATTCATATAAATCTAATATTTGAATCTTATTCAAATATATCTTTCTTACATAATTTGGATGATAGATCACATCTATAATTAACAATTATTTATTAATCTCATTAATATAAAATTTTCTCAATTGATTTGAACCACTCAAATCATTTCTCATTATTATCCTTTATGGACCTACAGATTATAAGCTCCAATAATATGAGTTAATTAATTAAACTCTTTAATTAAATTAATCAGTATTTATTAGCTACCGTCACTCCAGTAAAGACCGATAGTTGCATTCATCACATTGCAAATATATTTATGTGTCCATGGATATAACCAATTAAAAGTAAGTCGACCCTTTATAAATTGCTCATAACTACAACTTGGTCAAATTGCCTTTTTACCCATGTGGCATCTAACCTTAGTACCACTAATTCTCTAATGAACAAACAACTTATAGTCCAACTATAAACTAACACCTTTCCAAAATCTAGAATCAGCTATCAAGGGAGCAATTAATTTACTTTCCCTAAGATTGTGAAAGAGTGAATTCTATCTTGTATAATAGCTCCCTACTCGGACAAGTCCCAAAATGGTAGGCTTGTTGAGTCGGCTAATATAGTCACTCTCACCCATACAAATCAAAGGATTATTCTCATAAACAGGAGTTGATAACTCATGCAGGATTAAATTAAGTCACATATGGTCACCCTAGTGAAATGTAAGTCTCATCTAGAAACGGTGTTATATAGAGACTATTTATTTCGTAGTCCGGTCTTATACAAACTTTTTGTATAAAATACCTTGCTCACATGTGTCTACATGAATGATCAAGATCAGATTATTTGTAACACTTTACAACAATTATCGCAACTACGGGTCGTATTCATAGTGTCACCAAGATAAGGTATTCAGGCTTATCCATCTACTACAGACCATTTAGGTTATTACTTAAATATGATCCACCTCTATATCAACCACATACATGTTTTAAGTTTCATAAAATAACCTTGGTTCTTCGTTTATTAGATTGAATTAATGTAGTCTAAACGTTAATAAAATACCTATTATTTTATTAAATATATAATTTATTTTTACAAACTACAAGATATATCTTCGTTTATTGGATTGAATTAATGTAGTCTAAACGTTAATAAAATACCTATTATTTTATTAAATATATAATTTTTTTTACAAACTACAAGATATATGAGATTTAGGACACCAAATCCAACATATTCATCATTCTAGAACTAAGCATATTGATATTAGGCATTATTTTATTAGAGAGCATGTGCAAAATGGTAATATAACTCTTGAATTTATAAGCTTTAATAATCAATTAGCATATATTGTTGCCAAGCCTGTGAATGAAGGAAGTTTTTGCAAAAATTGACTTGAGCTTGGTATTATTCGTTGTGATGCATCATGATTTCCTATCATATTATTATATAATGCATAGAGGGAGAATTGGAATCTTTGTATATGTCATATTTTTAGGGGAACACTTATATGTATATTTTTCTTTTTTGATGATTCCAAAGGAGGAGAAATATAAGAAAAATATGTTGTGATTATTTCTATTGAATGTATTATTTAGGGAAAAAATTAATTAAAGAGAAGAAGTTAATTCTTTTGAATGAATTTCAAGCATGATCTTTTGTGGTGATATATATACTTGATATTAAAATTACTTGTTAATCACATGTGTTGCTATGGTTATGTGTATTTCAAGTTATTTTTCTTCTATGTTTTGTCATCATAAAAAAACAGATATTGTTGGCTTTTGATCCTTAGTCTCAAATTAATTAATTAATTAATATTTTGATGATAACAAATCTGATTTTGTTTAATAATTATTTTATTATTTTGAATGGTCCATAGCGTAGAGCTCGAAAATGATCTTGAATCATCAAAATAGGAGTTCAGATGAAAAAGATATAGTAAAAAGAAGGAAAAAATACCCGAGATGTAATGTGCGGGCCAAATCATGATCAATTAAAAAAATGCCACTTGGAGCAATGGAGGAGTGATACGTGGTACTTTCGATTTTTGGATTGTTTAGAAAGAAAATGAATTTTAAAAAATAAATAAATTTAATATCATTTTATATTTTAATTAAAGACTAATTTTGAACACTTTTTTTCTTTTATATTGACTTTTTAAAAAAGTAAATTACATGAAATTAATTGCAAAATTAATTGCTCATATTTGTATATTTTGATTGGTAGTTCTTAAATTTATACATTCATTATCAATCTTGTTATAAAATCAAATTGAGTGATTTAGAGTAGTATTATTAACTTTTTGATTATTTTGAGTTTAATTTATATACATGAATTTATTGTTTAAATTATTTAATAGCAAAAATTTTGTTAATTTTTTTAATTGGGTCCACTTTGTTAAAAAGTTTTAATTAGTTTGATTAACCCTATCACCTCTCTAGGTCAGACCGATCCTAATTGTTTTATATCTTTTGAATTTCTAGTTCAAAGTGATCTGTATGATGATCAAAATGAGACAATACTTATGCAATTTGTCAAAAAAAATTTTCCAATATTGGAAAATTTGTCTCATTAATGATAAATATATCACCCGTTAGGGATTCAAAGTTAATTAATTTGAAATCAATTTCAACATAGATTGATAATCTCTTTTGAGGACTTATTTTATTTGCTCTATCATCTTAATTGTTATCTTGGAACAATTTAAACATTCATTACACATCTTACACATGAAAATATATTTGGCTTCGAGCTATAAGCTCATAACATAATTAATTTATTAACTTTAGGTGCATTGAATTAAAATTAACTTTAGGAAGAGTAATTAACTGCGTAACGTGTCGGAGAGAATTCAATCAAATATATATAATTACTATATATAAATTTTTAAATTTCACAAAATCCACATGAGAATAAACTAAATATTCAACAATAAAATAAGTTTCAATATTAGCATTTCAAACAAAAATTTAACTAATTCAACTCTCATGTTAGTTTAAGGATAAAGGTGTTCCGTTGCTATGAGCATAAATAGCTCAGCCTAGCCAGAAAAATTATTAGACAGAGTTTCCTAATTTTTTTTATTAATTTCTATTCATTAATCTTTTAATTAATGTTAATTAATAGATTAATGAATCTAAGTGAATTATTAAATTATATTTTTAAATTTGTTTAAAAAATAATTCATTTATGAAATAAACATTAATATCTTAAATCTTAAACCTTTCAAATTAAAATTAAAGATAATTCTGCTTATTTATTTACATCTTTGAGAGTTAAAATATAATATTAGTAGAAGAGAATCTTAACAAATAAAATATCATATAATATTTATAGGAGAGAATCTTATCTTTATCTAAAATAAACTCAAATCTTATCAAGAAATATACAATCTCAAATAAATATCCTAATTTAAGTTTTCATATATGACAACTATATTTAAAGATATAGAAAATATAAATTAATTAACAGAATATCTTAAAAATATCTTAATCAAATCTTTCAAATATAAGATTAAATTTAAAAACAAGATACTTGACTTGCCATGTATGGTAGATTTTAATATTTTATACGACAATTTTAAACATGACATACATAATTGATAGTCCTATAACTAAAATTTTAAACCTTCAAATCGTTTGGATTATTTAAAAAAATTTAGACTTTTCTCAACTTATAAACCATTGCTTCTAACTTTAGGTTTAAAACCGACGGCTTGATTTGAGCTAACTAAACTTTAATCTATAAAATAGCTTTTCACATGTATTTTAGTTAGTTTTTATAAAATTGTTTAAATAAAAATGAATTTTTTGATAAACATTTTTTTTTTCAAATCAATCCAAATAAATTAACTTTCAAGGCCAGCCAGATACATATCCACGTGAATACCACATTTCAAAATTAGTTGTTATTTTGTTCACAAGTTTTGTTTAATAGGTTTTTACCCACACAACCATATGTCTCAATTTTGACACAATTGCAGAGTATGGATTGTAAACCCAAATTATGACTTGTATCAAATTCAAATATTTATAACACAAAATAAATTTATCAATTTGGAAATCTCATCAAATTAGGATTTTTTTTAATTTAAATTATAATCTTAGTCAAATTTAAATCAAAATATAAGATAAATAAATCTTGAATTTGATTCAGCTAGAACTAAATTGATTCTGACATCTAAACCGGAAATGGAATAAAATCTGACATTTATCTTAAATTAAATTTGGACCTATTGGAGTCATCTATTCCAAATTAAGAAAATTTGTTAGATTTCTATCTTCAATCAAATTTTGGCTAAAAAAATCCCATCAAAATCTTAGTGAACTGAAAAAAAGAAATAGTTCTTTAAAAAAAGAAAATTAAAAAAAGTACAAAAAAAAAAAAAAACCGAAAAACTAGAAATCAGATTTTTTTTTTATTGAAACATAACATTTAATGGTATACGTTAGAAAAAAAAAATATTAAGAACATACAAATTTCAAAACTCCGTTAACTTCCACTAGGTACTAATATATAAAGTTAGAAAATGCTTAAATCTGAATATTGTTCAATTACAATCTCTAATTTTAAAAATTGTCCGTTTTAGTAATTATTTGATTTGTTTTGATTCATGTTGTTAAGATTATGTTAATTTTTAATTTGTTTAAAGATAAAATTGTATCTCACATGAGTTGAAGGTAAAATAAAATATCAACAATTAATGTGTCAAAATAATAAACAACCAAAATCTTGGGTGCAAAATGACTTTAGATATTCTACAGAAAATTGCTTTAGCATCTAATTCAAAATTGAAACATTACAAATTTTTTTTTATCTTGACTAACTTATTTGGCAGACTAATCCTAAAAAAATACAACTGAATAAAATCTTAATAGTAGAGATCAAAATAAATTATTTTTAAAGATTTAGGGACTAAAATGGAAGTTTTTGAAAATTTAAGAATTAAAATAGTTTTTTTATCTTGACTAACTTATTTGGCAGACTAATCCTAACAAAATACAAGTGAATAAAATCTTAATAGTAGAGATCAAAATAAATTATTTTTAAAGATTTAGGGACTAAAATGGAAGTTTTTGAAAATTTAAGAATTAAAATAGAATAAGATTTAAAGTGTAGATATAAAAAATAGAATTTAAACTGTGAAATTAATTAGTATTAAGATAATAAGAGGTATAATGGAATATTATTGGAATATGAAGAGTGAAAGGAAATAACTACCTGAAACGACATCCTCAATTTTGGCTAAGAGATTCAGTAATTGTTTGAAAATTTCAAACCCTATAAATCTTAGTCCTCACTCCCTCTCAATCAATTAATTAAAATTAATTAATAACTGATTCTTCTTCTTAATTAATTAACCTCAATCCAATCCCCTTCTCCTTCTTAACGACAATGGAGACCAGATCCGCCAGAAGACGGAGGCTCTCCAATACCAACTCCGATCTCCATAATCAAACCGGCGTTGATTACATCAGCCACCTCCCCGACGCCCTCCTCCACCACATTCTCTGTTCTTTGCCGATCAAAACCGCCGCCCAATCCACCACTCTCTCCTCCCGCTGGCGCTCTCTCTGGTTCACTCTCCCCGACCTCGACTTCTCAACATCTTCAATTTCCGATCACTACCCTTCTGACCTCACCATCACCCGCATTCTCAATTCCCGTCCCCACCATTCCAACGTCCGTCTCCTCCGCTTCTCCGCCACTTTAAGCTTCTCCCGTCTCAACGCCCTCTTCCGCACCGCCATTCGCCACCAAATCCAAGAACTCCACCTCCTCGTCACCACCAACGATTACTTCAACTTCCCTCGATGCGTCATCGCCAGCGACTCTTTAAAAGTTTTCAACCTACGATCGATTCATCCCGGTTTCCGCCTCCCTCCGCCCTCCGTCATGGGTTCTGGGTTCCGATCGTTGAATTCCCTTTCGCTTGCTCGAATGGTTTTCCATGATCGGCCGTCATTGTTGGATTTGTTCACGGAAACGTCTTTCCCTGTTCTGAAGAAACTGAATTTAGAGAGATGTTTTGGACTTGAACATTTGAGTGTTAAGTGCCCTGTTCTCGAGGATTTCAGTCTCCAGTGGTGCTTTCAGCTTCAGGGGTTAGATGTTTTTGGAGCAAAATTACAGAGCATCCATGTTTCTGATTGTTTTGATGCTTACACTACTCCCACTTTGGTTAAAATCGTTGCTCCTAATCTCAATACTATGATTTGGGTTTACAATGCCTTAAACGATGAAATCAATATCCATCAATTTACCTCTCCTCTCAATCGAGCCTCTCTGGGTTTACTTCCTCACCATTTTGTTACCAGCAAGCTTCACTCTGTTTCTGCTCTTCTCTCTGCAATTTCCCCTGTTCATTCTTTAACGCTTGATACTTTCTGCATCGATGTAAGTTCCATTTGATCATCTCTTCACTTCATTTGTTCTTTATTCGATATATTTTGGTTTAATTGTAATATGCTTTGCAGATTGTATCCAGCCCTAGTTACTTCGCATATTTTTTCCCTCCATTCAGCAATGTGAACTGTTTGGAACTGAGTACAGCCTTCAGAAAACAGAATGGTTTAGGCTTAGCTAATATATTCAGATCTTGTCCTGTTCTTCAAACTCTCACAATCAAAATCGTCAACGGTGGCAACATCGGAAGGAAGGTAGTAATATTAATTAACCAAGTTCAAACATTATTATTGCTGTTGTTCATGATTCTTCAAATCTTATGTTATACTTATTATGGTTTGTGTTTAGGATTGGCGTAGGGATAAATGGGAAAGGAGTGGTTCAGAGGAAGAACGATTCTGGGAAACTCAAATTGAGCCTCTGAAATCCTTTCTTCTTCATCTTAAGATTGTGAAAATTGAAGGGTTCATGGACTGCTTGAGTGAAGTGAGCCTCACCCAGTTTTTGCTAAAGCATGGCTCTGCATTGCAACAACTCACCCTTTTGACGACCAAAACCAAACATAGAGATTCCCTTATTAGACGACGAGAAATCAAGTCTCAAATCATGGCTTTCCCTCGAGCTTCTTCTCTTGTTAAACTTCATTATTGTTGACATTCATCACAACCCGATTTTGACATTTTCATCATCTTCTTGTAAAAAGAACCTCACAATTTTATTCATTCTTTTTCCTTTCACATACATTACATTACTATCTTAATATTAATGTCTATATTGAATGACTTTCATTTTTTAAGTACTTAAAAAGGTTATCTAAACAAGTCTTTTAACTTCACTCTTCATAGTGGACTATTCTTTTCAACTAGGATTCCAGTTGGGACATTCGACGCACGAGTTCAAAAGCTTGAGAATTGCCGCTTGTGTCACACAGCGAGGGGTTTTGTATTGGTTTATAGCATAGTCCATGAGTTTGTCGAAAGTCCCATTCTCAAACGATCTTTATCTTCAACGGACCAGTTGATTTAATTAAGACTCTTACTTCACGATTCACGTCGTTGAAAGATTCTTCCATTGTTAGGCAACATTGTTCAAACACCGAAGGAGGAATAGTGGTGGTTTCCTTTAGGCTGATTTCCCAATATATCACATAGTGGCCTGGAATTGTATGAATATCAGGGTAGCTTGTATACTCATGGACAAAACCGCCATATGGTATTAGGTTTTTAGAACCTTCCATTACTGCATTCTGAAGCTCAACTTCCTCTACCTTGTCCATATCAATGCTAAGAATGATGTTTCTCCTGCATACGAAGTTGAATTGCGGGGCATTGTTCTTGAATCCCGATACTTGAAGAATGTCGCCCACTCGGTATCGATAAAGCCCTACAAAATACGATAAAAGATCTATAAATAAATGAATTAATAAAAGCACTTTTTTTAAACATTTAGAGTCTACCTGCATACGTTGTGATAACGAGCTTGCATTCTTTTCCTAATTGGACATCTCAACCAATTGTTGTCATTCACAAGTGGATGAATTGGGAAATCCATGAGCCGCAGTAGTTGTCCTATCAAGAGGTATGAATTCAAAATATGCCATGTAGGGAATAAGGGTGTAAGAGACTAGATTTGGGTTACACAAGGGGTTTAGATTAAGACCAAAGTTGCACTCTGAAGAAGCATACATAGAACAAACAATAGGGAGGGAATTAGTATAGTAATCTAAAGTTGGGATGTATTGTGACATAGTACCTGTCACAATAACATCAATATACTTCGTATTTGGCCACAACCTAGTTATTATACCTCCCCAACTTTCCTTTCTACACTCAGATTCAATAAAATCAGGTTTAAGAATGTTCATCACAGATCCTCTCGCCAATGGGTCAGTGATTTTAGAGTTATTTATAGTTCCTGTTCTGATATCAGTAACCAAAAGGGGCCAATGAGTTTGAAGGAATTTGATGGCACGAATGAAGCCAGATGCAAAACTAGCACCAACTCGAATGACTTGGTTGCTCAAACACAGACCACAAAGTAACTGAGAATACATGCTTTGGTATGAGTCGGTGCAAGGAATTGTTTGATTAGGGCTGGTGTAATCACTGTAGGGATCATATGGGCGGTTTATAAAGGAAGGTTGTTTGAAGATGCTAGTAAGAACAGGACGTGCAAGTAAGCCTCCAGGAGTTTTAGACTCTGATTGTGCAAACAAAAAGTACATTCCTTTCCCTTTGTCTAATCCTTTAATAAATCGGTTCATCACAGGCTTGAAAAGGAATAAAAGAAGAAATCTTCTCTTCATATCTTCTTCGGTTGTTGGTATTAACTTCCTCTCTCCCCCTGATGTTCCTGAACTATAATTGGAAAAAAGAGAACATACCATAATATATATTAAACGGTTAATCATGAATCATAATCTACTTAATTACCTGTTAATATTATTTAATTAACAAGGCATTCCAACATGATCAGACTCTTCAGGCTTCTTTATGATATATATATATAAGTGAACAACAAAAAGTTGGAGGAGACAATATTATGTGTGTATCTATGAACTTAATGGTTTGAAAGAAATAACAATGTTTCAAAAGTTAATTCTGAGTGTATAATTGAAACCAACCGAGTATTTTTCTGAATGATTGGAATCTATTATTATTATTATTATAGACTCACCTGATAAAGAATTCGGAAATGGGTTGGGAGCATAGTATAGGAGAAGCATCACCATTTGCAATTCGATCAATGTATGGTTTTAAATCTTCATAAGAGACAAGGGGAATGGTGTTCTTGAAGGTCTTCCTATCCGTACATCCATTAAGGCCATGTCGCTTAAGGTACTCGACATCGGCGTTGCGAGATAGAATTTCAGTAAGAACTCTTCCCTGAACTTGATCGGCATGAGTTGTAACTTCTTCAATATGCTGTAATATTGACTGCTCATCTTTGGAGGTTAAGTTGTTTGAAACCTCTGTCCGCATCTCTTTCACTGAGGAAGAGGATAAGAGGATAGTGATGCAAAGGCAAATTTATGAAGCTATAAAGCAATTTTTTTTTGTGTAATTATGAATGTGTGGTGAAAGGGATCTTAAGCTATGTATATATCCACACAAGGAAATCAGGTTTGCTTGTAGAAACATTACAACTTGTTTAAGTCCAAATGTAAGGCATGTTTAAGGAAAAAGGGAAAAAAAAAAAAACCTAACCTTTTTGGTATATGCCTATTTCTCATTAATTTTGATCTTCTTGTTATTTTAGTTTAATTATAAGTTTAGTTTAGTTCTTGAACTTTCGATCGGTAAGTTTGATATATCATGTCAATAAGTACCTAAATTTTTTATTGTTAGATAACTTGAGATTTCATATCAAAATCTAATGATAACGAGAAGAGTAACTTTCTATCTTATAAACATCATAAACAGTAATTTATTGAGATAGGAGTCTCATTGAGAATATTCTTTTTGCTGAAAACATTGATAATATTGTACCATTTTGTAATATTTTTTTAGAGTAGAACAAATCTATTCATGCCATCGTATTTTTGACCTCTTCTTTACTCTAAAAAGATATTATTTTATTCTATCCTATTTGCCCTTTTTTTTTTTTTTTTTCTATCCTACCATTGCATACATTAAGTATTTATGGAATCTATTGTCAAACTTAAATTTTGATTTATTGAGAATTGAAATTAGATTTGAATGCAATTAGTTGGAAAAGTTATGTAGGGAAAAAAACGTGGCTAATAAGAAGCACATTATCCAAACAACTATGAGTGAACACTATTAAACATTCGAAAAAAAAAAGAAAAAAATGTCGATGGCATCTCTAAGTCACCAAAATGAATATTAAGACGAGAAAAAAACTAAGGGATGATTGATTGCTAATAATAACCACATATTCATGCAACTATGAGGGGACACCATTAAATATTAAAATTTAGAAAACAAGGAAAAAAAAAAAAAAGAAGATGTCGATGGCATCTCTAAGGAGTAATCAAAATGAATATTAGGACAAAAAAAAAAAAAGAAAAAAGAAAAAAAGAAACAAAGGGATGATTCACGAGAAGGACAAGAAAAGAAAGACAATGGGAAATTAACAAAAATAGGACAAATTTAGGGCTTAAAAGAGTTTTGGGATGACTTCTTAAAATAAAGAGTTTTGGGATAAATAGACATGAAATGTCTAAATTGTCCCTGAGTTAAACAATCCTAGTGCAATATTTATACATAAAAATTTGTAAACTTTTATTTTATTTATTTATTTTTTTATTGAGTTCACACATCAAAATGAGAGTTAAGAATATTTAGACGGAAAGTATGTAACATATAATAAAAAAGAAAAGAAAACCATAAAATGATAATTTTTTTCCTAGAACATTTTCTAACAAGAATTAATGCAAAATGAAGATTTGCTCTTTGATGATCCTTCGAATTTGAAGAAATTGAAAGTGAAATCATTGAAAAAATGTGGTGACGTTACATTAGTTGCTAAGATGATGGGGGAGATTCAACTAAAAAAACCATGATAGAATAAAAAATATAGAACAACAATGGGAGAGGAAGAAAAAGAAGAAGATGAATGAAATTCATGGAGAAAACTTAGGAATAAAAAGTTTTGATCTCTCTTTGGTTTCTCATTTTATTTAACCATATTTTTACAAGAAACGTAATAGGTTAATTGTTGAACATTAACCAAAAAAGAAAGAAAGGAAAAAAAAAACTTTAAAAATTAAAAGAAAAAATTGCAATTCATATTTTGTTCAAACAAAAATGGGTAGAATTATTGAATAAAAAAATTCCAAACAAAAATAGTAATTATAAAAGAAGATTATTTAGAGTTCAAAAAACTACATTAGATACACTTGTCATATAAATTCAACTCTGCATCTTAAACACAGATATATGTGAAGGAACTAGTGAAGGTCTTTGAGTAGAAGCATGCGATCGAGCCAAATACCCAAAATTTACAGAATATAAATTTGATAGCAAAAATATACAAATTATGCATTTAAAAGAAAATTGCAGCATGCTTTAAAACAGAGATTACATAAAAGAAAAAGGATTTAAGAAACCTTACCCTTGAAGAACTATTCTTCATGAGATTTCTTCTCTGAATCTTGTCACGAACAATTCGAATCCTCTAACCGTCAATGAGGACACCATCATGAATGTTTTCTCTATATTCTCTGGATGAGAATCCAGTAGTTTTGTGGGCTCTGGCTATTTTGGAAGAGAGGATTTTGAGAGTGTTGAGAGGAAGAGATGATATTCCAATTTTCTCACATAACGTTTTTGTGCATCTCTCTTGTGAAAACCACACCAGGAAGAAGAAGAACAACTACTCTTTTCTTCCCCACTACCACGTTTTTAGAGAGAAAATAGGGGAGAGGGATTTAGAACTCCCTCCTACAATAATTTTTAAAAAATAAAATAAAATAAAATAATTTATTTTCATAAATAAATTTAATATATATATTTATATGATAACTACCTTATCATATAATATATATTAAACTATATATTATATCAAATATAACACACAACCTATAGTTTTTATATTGTATCAAATACAATATAACCTATAGTTTCTATTATCTCATCAATGACATTTAATATAAATCTCATTTATATTAAATTTAATTATGTAAATCAAATTCATATAATAAATTTTATATTATAATGTATCAAAATACATTATAGTAATTATATCATATATAATTAGATTAAATTAATTATATCACATATAATTAATTCTCTCATTTAATTTAAACACTTTAAATTAATCCAAAAATTGATTCTCATTAATTCCCGTTGAACTACAAAGGGTACCACATGGACCTATAGCTTGAAGCTCCAACGATATGTGAATAATTAATTAAACTTCTTTTGTTAAATTATTCACCATCCGTTAACTGTCGGTCACTCTACTAAAGACAGACAACTATACTCTTCGCACTACAGATATATTTCTGTATTCATTGGATATAACCAGTCAACAGTACGATGACCCTTTACAAATTGTTCGTAAGTACAACTGAGCCAAAATTATCGTTTCGCCCCTGTAGTTAAGCTCCTTAAGTACCACTGATCCCTCTAATGAACAATAAATCATAGTCCAACTATGACCAAACCTCTCTCGAACCAGAAGAGGGTGTGATGCCACATTGTTCAAGCCCCAAAACTAGCCTTTAAGAGAGCAATTTATCTACTTACCCCGATGTTGGGGAAGAAGTGAATTTCTTCTTGTGTAGCTCTGTTCCCAACTCCTTAATCAGACGAATCCCCAAAATGGTAGGCTTGTTGAATCGACGATCTGGCCACTCTCACCCATACAAATCAAAGGATCGCTTTCATAGACAGAAGTTCACAACTCGCGTAGGATTTAGGTCATGTTACCTATGGTCATCCTAGTGAAATGAAAGTCACTATTATGAATGGCGTTATATAATGAGACTAAACATTTTGTGGTCCGATCTTATACAAACTCCTTTGTATGGAATATCCGCTCACATGTCTCCACATGAATGATCAGGATCAGATCATTTGTAGCACCTTACAACAATTGTAATATCTACAAAGTAGGCCATACTCGTAGTGTCAATAGGATAGAGTATCCAGCCTTATCCATCTACTATAGTACATGTTTAAACTACAAAGATAACCTTAGATGTTAGTTTATTGGTTTGTGGTTAATGCAACTAATTTTGAACTACAAAGATAACCTTGGATGTTAGTACATGTTTAAACTACAAAGATAACCTTGGATGTTAGTTTATTGGTTTGTGGTTAATGCAACTAATTTTGAAATAAAACATAATATATTTTATTACATAAATAAAATGTTTGTACATTACAATTACAAACTATGGGATCCTACGAGATTTAGGGTATTAACCGCAACAATATGAACTTTATGATAGGGTAAAGATGCAAAATACGGAAGCTAACAAAATCATTAAGCACTCTAATTACTCTTAATTTGAGTAAAAAACATTCTAAAAAACAGTTTTACAGAATAGGGTTTGAGAAATGTACAACCTTTGTCGATTTCTTCTTAGTTCTTGTTGAACTCCACAAATTCGATATCCAAATCCTTAGTACACCACCAAGAGGAGCTTTTCTACTATTCTCAGTTTTGGAATGAATGGTGGAAACTCAGAATTGAGAGGAATTGAGAGGGTTTGAGAGAGCTTGAAAGCAACAACTATTTCTACTTGAAATTTTCAGAATATTAGATTGCATCAATGCAATCTTATAAAATTTGGAGTATTTATCAAGATAAATCATGCAAGCACTCCCTTATTCAGCTAACTGAAATATAGAAAAATCCACTAGAAAACCTCAATGTTGGATTTTTTCACTCAAATTAAAAATCAATATTAATTTATATATTTTTAAATCTAATTAATTTTACTTTAAAATTAATTTAGATAAAAAAATAAAATCCAATTCTAAAATTGAATTTTATAAATTAGAATTGATTTATTAATTAACTATATATTTTTAATTAATTAAATAATAATTTAATATCAAATATTAAATTAATAAAATACCTAATTCAAACATGAATCCCTATTTATGTAATCAATATTTAAATATTTTAAACTCTTCAGTTTCAGTTATTTTAACAAAATTAAATGTTTAATTATATCAAATACAATACCACTATAGCTCGATAGTTGCACTCTCCTCACTGTACATTTAAATCTGTTCACTTGATTTAACCATAATCAGTATGTCGATTCTTCACAGGTCGTTTGTATTTACAACTAGGTCAAAAATATTATTTCACCCCTATAAATACATCTTGCTTCTTAAGCTCTCATTGATCCTCTATTGAATAATTGATTTATAGTCAAACTAATAAACTATGTCCCTATTAGCCATGAGAGGGTAGGGTCCCTTTGTTCAAGACCAAGAATCAGTGCTTAATGGAACGACCTATCTACTAACCCTAAAACGGGTAGGAGTGAATTTCATCTTGCAAGACTATATCCCCATCTATCTATCTAGTCTTATCCCTAAAATAGGAGGCTTGTTGAGCAGTGCTGTTGAACTACTATCACCTATGCAGATAAAAAGATAATCTCGAATAAACAGAAGTTCATAGTTAGTTCAAGATTAAGATCGAGTTATTCTAGGTTATCAAATTGAAATAGTCAGTTTTAACAATAAACGGTTGTTATAAAGAAAAGTGACTATTTCGTGGTCTAGTCTTATGCAAAACTCTTTTGCATAGGATACCTCCACTCATATATCTCTACATGAACAATTTCGGGATCACATCGTTTGTATCAGTATGCAAAGTAGTCCACATCCATCGTGTCCCTAGGATGAGGTAGTCAATCTCATCCATATACTTATAGACCTTTTTGGCTATGTACTATAATTTGATCCTCTTTTATGTCTCTACATAAAGTTAAAGTATTCATACTATAGCTATAGATTCGTTTATTGGACTTTATTACATAATAAAATTTTAGTAACACTTTTGTTGAATAAATGCTTCAACAATATTTTTATTAATAAATAGAATATGTTTCCATGATTATGAACTACGAGTTTTAGGACATTTCTAACAATCTCCTACTTGGACTAAAACTCCAGTGGGTTACATATATATACAAATATACAAATGTTAAGAAAAAGAAAAAATACAAAAAAAAAAAGGGCATCTATATACCCTTGACATTCTCCCACTTGCCCTAGATTTATGAAGCTTGTAGTCCTAGTCCGACCAGGTGACCCTCGAACACTTTAGTCGTGAAGGCCTTCGTAAATTGATCAACAAGATTATTTTCAGAGGCTATTTTTATGACTATCATGTCTCCTCTACGTACTTTCGCTCGATGTGTTTTTTGTGTTTGTGGCTCCTAGATTCATTTGAGTTAGCAACTACTCCACCGTTATCACAATACAGGGTGATCGATAGATGCATATTTTGAACCAATTTCAAATCCATCAGGAACTTTCTAAGCCATACTGCTTCTTTAGTTGCTTCACATGCAGCTACATATTTAGCCTCTATCATAGAATAAGCAATACAACTCTGTTTTATGCTTCTTCACGCTATTGCTCCTCCGTTAAGAGTGAATATTGATCCTGAAGTAGATTTCCTAGAATCTACATCAATCTGAAATTCATAATCAATGTATCCTGTAAGGATCAATCCTTAGGATCATACACGAGCATATAGTCCCTCGTTCTTCAAAGATACTTGTGGATGTTCTTAACAGCAGTTTAATGGTTATGTCCAGGGTAGGAATGAAACCTGTTGACGATTCCAACTACAAAGCATATGTCGGGACGTGTACATAACATAACGTACATCAAGCTCCTGACCACTAATGCATAAGGAATTCTTTTTATTTCTTCAACTTCTTAAGGTGTCTTAGGACACTGTTCCTCAGACAAATGAATTCCGTATCTAAAAGGTAGCACACCCTTTTTTGGAATTTTTCATGTTATATCTTGACAATATCTTGTCAATATAAGATGCTTGAGATAATGCTAGTCTTATGTTCTTGCGATTCTGAACAATTTGAATTCCAAGGACATATTGAACATCTTTCACATCTTTCATTTGATATTGCGATGCTAGCCATCTCTTTATGTCAGCAAGGAATCCTGTCTCATTCTCAATGAGCAGGATATCATTAACATAAATGACCAAGAAGGCTATTGACTATCTTCTTGTAAACACAAGGTTCGTCAACATTCTGTTCAAAGCTATAAGATTTGATCACAATGTCAAACCTTATATTCTAGGTTCGAGATGCCTGTTTAATCCATAAATGGATCTATCAAGCTTGCGAACTTTTTACTCTTGATCCCATGTAAATACTTTCATCGATATGACCATTCAAAAAGGCTATCTTGACATCCATTTGCTAGATTTCATAATCATAGAAAGTAGCAATGGATAAAAGTATTCTAATGGATTTAATCATGGCAACAGGAGAGAAAGTTTCTTCATAGTCTACCCCCTCTCTTTGGCTAAAAGCTTTTGCCACGAGTCTGACTTTATAGGTTTGCACTTTACCAGTTTGGTCTCATTTTCTCTTGTAGATCCACTTGCAACCAATAGGTTTTACTCCATCTGGTTGATCTACAAGTTCCCGAACAAAATTGAAGTACATCGATTCCATTTCTAGGTCCATGGCTTCTATCCATCGATCTCTATCTACATCTTCCATTGCCCGTTTTAAGGTCAATGGATCCTTTAAGCCATCATCAGGTATAATGATATGAGTTTCTGTTAAACCTATATAACGGTCAGGCTGTTAAACAACCCTCCCACTACGTCGAGACATTCTCATCTCATGAGAAGAATGTGATGGAGTAACAACTCTTGTTGAAGGACTAGTTTGATCAATAACTCTAGTTGATTTATCTATAGATTCTTTAGACATCTCATCTAATACTAGTTTACTGCGAGGTTGATGATTTTTTATGTGATCCTCTTCTAAGAATGTAGCATTTGTTGATACAAATAACTTATTTTCTTGAGGATCATAAAATCGCCCACCTTTTGTTTCTTTAGGGTATCCTACAAATAGACATATCTTTGAACGTTGTTCCAACTTTTTAGGTTTTTGCACCAACACGTTTGCCGAGCATCCTTAAATTCTAAAGTGACATGAACTACCTTTACGTCCTCTCTATAACTCATACGGTGTTTTTGAAATACTTTTTGAGGGAACCATGTTCAGTATATGTATGATAGCTTGTACTGCATACCCCCAAAAGGATAGAGGTAACTTAGTATAACTTATCATTGAACGAACCATGTCTAACAAGGTTCAATTTTTCCTTTTTGCTACACCATTCTGCTGTGGTGTATCAGATGCTGTGAGTTGGGATTGAATTCCATTTTCTACTAAATAGTTATGGAATTATAAATCCATATACTTACCACCCTAATATGATCGAAGTGTTTTTATCCTTTTATCGAACAGGTTCTCAACCTAAGTCTTATATTCTTTGAACTTTTCAAGAGTTTTAGACTTATGATACATTAAGTAAACATAATCATATCTAGAATAATCATCAATGAAATTGGCATAATATCCAGATCCTCCCCGAGCTTTAATCGAACCACATAGGTCTGAATGTATAAGTTCTAAAGGTTCTTTGGCCCTAAGACATTTTTCTGAAAAAGTTATTTTAGTCATTTTTCCATCAAGACATGATTCACATGAAGGTAAAGATCTATCTTCTAACTGATTTAGATGACCACTTTTAACCAATCTCTCAATCCTATTGAGATTTATATGACCAAGTCTCAAGTGCCAAAGATAGGCGTTAGAAGAAACATTTCTTTTCTTATTTTGAGTTTCTATCATTTTAAACATCTCTATATTTAAAATGACTTTTGCCTCAGTTGGTTTTAACATATACAAGTTATTTTTAAGTTTAGTTGTACACATTTGAACACCTTTTGAACTAATGAACACTTCATTTACATTAAAAGTGACGTTATACATATGTTCCAGCAAACAAAACACAGAGATTAAATTCCCTTTCATTTTAGGTACAAAATATACATTTTCAAGTAAAATGTAAGAATCTCCAAAAAAATAACTTGGTGTCTACCACTTCTTCTACTGAAAGGACTTCACATGTTCCCACTTTGAAATTCATTTTGTTTCCCGATAGCTACTTTCAGGAACTAGTTTCCTGTAAGAAAGTGCAAATATGATTAGTGGCGCCTGAATCCAGTATCCAGGTTAAGTGAGAACTTTACACTAAACATGTTTCTATTACAAAAATTAATTTTACCTTGATTTGCCTTATCAGCTTTCTTTTTTGCAAGATACTTAAGGCAATTGTGTTTCTAATGCCTTCGATGTTGCAATGGAAATATTTTCCTTTTATAACTTTCATCTTGCTTTTAGTAGCAGGAGATTGTTTCTTCCCTTTTTCCTTTTTCTTCATCTAGATACCTTTATCCACTTCTTTTCAGAAGGTTTTGAACTAGATGAAGCACCCTTTTGAAGTTTTCTTTAGGAAACAACATTTGCTTCACTTTCTTTATTTTACATTAAAGATTGGTAAGTCTGGAGTTCATTTAGAAGAGTTATCAAGTTGTAATTAATCTTATTCATTACAACATTTGTACGAAAGGTTAGAAAACTCTCCAGAAGAGATTCCATTATCATACTCATTTGGCTCTTCTCGTCTATGACAACCTCATTTGTCTTTGCTATATTGAAGTGGACCATCATGTCTAGGACATGTTCTTTAATAGAGGTCCCCTCATTCATACGTGAATTATAAACGTATTTAATAGCATCGTGTCGTGCTGATGAGGACGGTTTTCCAAACACCCCTTGCAATGACTCCATGATCTCTCTTGCAGTGACCATGGTTTCATGCTTTTTGGTAAGCACATCAGATATGCTTGCCAAAATATAGGCTCTGGCTTTTTCATTAGCCCGGACCTATCTGTTATAGATATCCCAGGTTGCGTTAGGATTGGGAAAAGGAGGACATTCCTTCGTTAAAATGAATCTCAGATCATTAACTACTGGTATTGTGTTTATGTTCAACTTCCAATTTGAGTAACACTCTCCATTGAATTTATTGAAGGCTAAGAGTTGTATAATCGAATTTGACATGCTGAAACATAAACAAATTCTATGAGTAAAGTGCATCTAAATCCAATTTTAGCAGAAGTAATAAAGTATCCATATTTCTATATTTATTTGCAACGATACATTAGTGGGTCAGAATAGATGCTATCGATGGGAAGTCAAATATTCCTTCATTAAAGTAAGACATTCTTGACCAAATACTATATTCAGAATAACTCTTATTCCTATAGTCATTTAGTTACCGTTTTCGGTCAAGAACTTACTAACACTTAGTAACTCTTGTAAGTGTGACCCTCTATTTTCAGATTTCATAGAATGGTAATATTCCCTCGAATAGGAAGACAATGTTCAAGTCAAAACTAAGAAACCTATTCATTTATGAAGTTTGGGTTGTTCCAAATCCTATGTTACAACCCTTCGAGGGGATCACCGTAAAAGACTAGTTAGTGCCGCCTAAAAATGACAGCAGGCGCAACATAAAAATCTCACGGTTCAGACTAATGGAAGAGACTGTAAGATATGTTGACACATTTCTTGCACCCACTTACTATGAACTACTTCCCCTATTCACCTTGATATTGACCCATGTAAACACTTTCCGAATGGAGCAGTCGTGATAAAAGCGACACGAAGCCGAGCATGGATCTAACAATATAAAGACTTAAGGATACGAGAGCTAAAAATAATATATCGTACATATTATAAAACTCCCATTGAAGTGTTCTAATTATTTGGGTATCTCTTGTGCTTAGGTATATTTCGGCTAAAAAACATCCTAAGTCTATGTGGTTTATCCAAGTATAACATTTATATTTGGATTTAACCTACGATGTCTAAGTGATAAAACCTTTTTATTACCTCAAACCGCTCACACATGCTCATAAAATCGGTTAAGAACACTCAGTAATTCGGCTAAAATCCCCTAGTAGGAGGTGTTTCATAAACCGTCAACTTAAGTACCTTCAGCCTTAGACAGGATTATAGACCGATTAAGTTTGTAACAGGGTTTTATAAGATAATGGCCTATTTTAACTATTAAATCAGGTGGTTATTATACCTAAGTGAGCATGCATCTTATCTTTGTTATAGATTTTAAATGTCTAATTCATTTTATAACTCTTATAAAAATATAGACATACTATAACATAAACTTAAGCATTCCACACATTAATATAATAATTATATTAATCTTATGAATCCCTACTCATGCATACCATATACATTATAACCAATTTATAACATATATCAATGCATGAAACATGCTTTCCTATAGTGGGATTTTAAATCTACATGGCAAACAATATGAAAATACATGTTTAATTTAAACATAACATACAACACATGCATAAAATATTTAAACAACACTGATATGGACCAACTTTGGCATCCTAAGCAAGCAATAAACTATTTTATTACAAAATTAAACCAAAAAGAAGTTGAGGAAGCCTTTGGACCATTCGAATCGACCCGAACCACCCGAACTGACCCTCCAAAGTTTAAAAATGGCTGTACCGGTCCAAAATGTGGTTGAATCGGACCCAAGGAAGCCAAAACAAGTTGAACCGGCCATCTCCCGCAAACCAGTCCTCGTGCACAAGAATTTTTAGGCTGGGATGAACAACATTGCGACGCTTCATCCCAGCGTTGCAATGCCTTGGGCTTCAGGAAGAACAACGTTGCAATGTTATCTGACAGTGGCTTTTTCTGCAGTTTTTGCTTCTATACTTGCTTACTCCAGACTTTAATTACAACCTATTTTCAACTCTATTGACTCCAATAAAATTACAAACCCTTAAACATATGTTAAGGCTCATCAACCAAGAGCCAATTACAAATTTAACAACTGAATCAAAGAGAATTCTAATGCCAAAGTTGAATTAAAAACCATATCAGTCACCAAACATGCATTGCTAGAAATTCACCCACCATACTCAAATTAATATTAATTGAGTGTTTAAATCGTGCTCTGATACCAATCGATAGAGTAAAGATGCAAAAATACGAAAGCTGTTTGGTACTCTAAGTACACTTAATTTGAATATAAAGCATGTTAAATAACAGTTTTATGGAATAGGGTTTGAGAAATGTACAACCTTTGTTGATTTCTTCTTGGTTCTTGCTGAACTCCACGAATTTGATCTCCAAATCCTTAGTATACTATCAAGAGGAGCTTATCTACTATTCTCAGTCTTGGATTGAGTGGTGGAAACTCATAATTGAGAGGGATTAAGAGGGTTTATGAGAGTTTGAAAGCAACAACTATTTCTGCTTGAAATTTTCAGAAAATCAGATTACATCAATGCAATCCTTTGAAACTTGGTGTATTTATCAAGATAAATCATGCAAGCACTCCCTTCAGCTAATTGACATTTCAATTAGTACTAAGTGAGTGGCTTAGGTATTGAAATATGGAAAAATCCATTAAAAAACCTCGATGTTAGATTTTCCCTATCAAATTAAAAATCAATTTTAATTTATATATTTTAAAATCTAATTAATTTTACTTTAAAATTAATTTAGATAAAAAATAAAATCCAATTCTAAAAATTGAAATTTATAAATTAGAATTGATTTATTAATTAACTAAACATATTTAATTAATTAAATAATAATTTAATATCAAATATTAAATTAATAAAACACTTAATTCAAACATGAATCCCTATTCATGTAATCAATGTTTAAATATTTTAAACTCTCCAATTTCGTTTAATTTTAACAAAATTAAACGTTTAATTATATCAAATACAATTATCCAAACCCTAAAAATTGAAATTGAACATTTCAAATTCAAACCCTAATTTTGAATTTGAACACTTCAAATTCGCTTAATATTCTAATCCAAGATGTAATATTTTATGATCTAGTAGAGGGACTTTATGGACCTACCGATCATGAGCTATTTGAGATTAATTGGCTAAACTCTTTAAATCGAATTAATCAATATTCGTTAACTACTAAGACTTACAACTATAGCTCGATAGTTACACTCTCCTCACTGTACACTTAAATTTGTTCACTTGATTCAACCATAATCAGTATGTCGATTCTTCACAGGTCATTTGTATTTACAACTAGGTCAAAAATATCGTTTCGCCACTGTAAATACATCTTGCTTCTTAAGCTCTCACTGGTTCTCTATTGAACAATTGGTTTATAGTCTAACTAATAAACCATGTCCCTTTCAACCATGAGAGAGCGTGACCCCTTTGTTCAAGACCAGGAATCAATGCTTAAAGGAACAACCTATCTGCTAACCCTAAAACGGGTAGAACTGAATTCCATCTTGCAAGACTATGTTCCAGCTATCTATCCGGTCTTATCCCCAAAATGGAAGGCTTGTTGAGAAGTGTTGTTGAACTGCTCTCACCTATGCAGATCAAAAGATAATATCGAATAAACAGGAGTTCATAGTTAACTCAGGATTCAGATCGAATTACCTAGCCAATTTTAATAGTAAACAGTTGTTATAAAGAAAAGTGACTATTTCGTGGTCCGGTCTTATGTAAAACTCTTTTGCATAGGATGCCTCCACTCGCAAATCTCTACATGAACGATTTCGAGATCACATCGTTTGTTTCAGTATACAAAGTAGGCCACATTTATAGTGTTCGCAGGATGAGGTACCCAATCTTATCCATATACTTATTGACCTTTTTGGCTATATACTATAACTTGATCCCCTTTTATATCTCTACATAAAATTAAAGTATCGATACTATAGTCATGGATTTGTTTATTGGATTTTATTACATAATGTAATTTCAATAACACTTTTATTGAATAAATGCTTCAACAATACTTTTGTTGATAAATAGAATATGTTTCCATGATTACGAACTGCGAGTTTTAGGACATTTCCAACACTCTACAGATATATAAACTCCAAACATCCTATCTCAACTCAACGCCCCAAATAGCCCTTAAAAATCAAATTGGTCTTCCCCGATTGAATCTCCCTTTGGTGCGACTACTGCCGCACCAATGGTGAAAACTTGCTTCCATCAAATGACAACACCACAATTGGACCATCAATTGAAATCAATGACTTGTGAGTTGAGCTCTATTGTGTCACTGTAGTAGTCGTTGAATTATAAATAAGTACTATGTTGTAAATTGCTTAACTCTTTAATATTAATGGATTATCTTTCCTAGGCACACTACCCCTCTGATGTAGGTGGTTTATCGCCAAGCTGGATTACTAACTCCTGCGTTTATTTACTTGTTTTCTTGTTGTTAGTATTTATTGTTTCAGTGCTTGTCAACACTTTCTATTTAACATCCATATTTTGAGTGACGACTCACCTAACACTTTTTCAATTGGTATCAGAGTAGTCACCTTTATCTCATGTGTGTCTATCATGAATGGAATCAAGGAAGGTGGCTTTACCACTCATCCCCCTATCTTAGATGGGACAAACTATTTATACTGGAAAGCTCGAATGACCACCTTTTTTAAATCAATTGACAACAAAACAAGGAAGGTTGTGGTTATTGGATGGTCACTTCCAACCACTAAAACTGATGATGGGAAGGAAATTTTGAAACCAAAATTATAGTGGACAGAAGTTGAAGATGAGGCATCCTTAGGAAATTTTCATGCCTTAAATGCCATATTTAATGGTGTGGATCGTAATATATCAGACTGATTAATACATGTTTTTCTGCAAAAGAGGCGTGAGATATTCTATACGTTGCACATGAAGGAACTTCAAAGTTAAAATGTCAAGGTTGTAGTTTTTGACTTCAAAGTTCGAGAATCTTAAAATGCAAGATGATGAATCTATTGTTGAATTCAATGTTCAGTTACAGGATATTGCTAATGAGTCATTTGTTCTTAGAGAGAAACTTTTATAAGAAAGACTTGTCTGGAAAGTGCTTAGGTCTCTACTTAAGAAATTTGATATGAACTTTACTACGATTGAGGAGGCTCAAGACATTACATCCTTGAAAGTCGATGAACTATTTGGCTCATTGCTCACTTTCGAAATGTCCCTAGAAGGAAAGCTAGAGAAGAAAAATAAGGGAATTGCTTTACAATCCTCAATTGATAATGGGCTTAATGATGCTGACAGAGAGTCTGAGGATTCCCTTGCTGAGTCAATTTCACTATTTCAAAACAATTCAATTATGTCCTTAAAGGATTTGGAAAGAAACTTGACAATTTAAATTCTAAAAATAATAAGTCTGATGGCTCTCTTTCACTCAAGCAAATTAGAATTCAAAGTGGTATGAAGGAAGTCGACAAGCCAAGTGCTTTAAACCTTAAAAAAGAAAGGTCATTCAAATGTAGAGAGTGTGAGGGCTATGGTAATTTTCAAGCAGAATGTCCTAATTTTCTAAAGAAGCGGGATTAAAGTACGTTTTAACCCTATCCGATAATGAGTTAAAAGACAACACAGATTCAGAAGAAGATGTGAAAGCTCTTGTCAGTAACATCTCATATAACACCTCCTCATGTGAAATTTCGGAGTATGATGTGTATGTTGAAAATGTTCACGATACCACCAACCATGGGTCTGCGGATCATTCTTATCAAGTTCTTTCTAATAAATGGCAAGATGATCAGAAAGTCCTTGATGTGCATAAAGAAAGAATTGAGACTTTGATGGCTGAGAATAAATAACTCATGTCTACTATTGCAGCTTTGAAGCATTAGCTCTCTCAAGTTAGAGCAGAGAATGACTCAGTGTGCATAAAGGTTAGAATGTTGAACACCGGTATTGAGCTCCTAGAGAAAATTTTGACAAAAGAAAAGACAACTAGCGATAACTCAGGGCTTAGATTTTCTAAAATTGGGAGTAAGCTTAATAGACACTCTCAGTCCAAAGGAAAACAAAAGATTGAGTTTATTAGAGTTCAGAATTCAGTTTTATGGCCTTACTGGTACATCTTCCTGCAATTCAGCACGGGAAGCCAACACTGTGTACAGACCCAAATGGATTTATCACTATAGTGGAAGAGTAGTCTTCTTTAACATTTTTGACATTTGAATCTTTGCCAAGCTGGTCTGACACTATTTCCATCTCCAAGCTCCCGCCATCATAGTCTTTTTTGACATCTTCAAACCTCAACGATCGTCTGCTTCTCTTTTCTCTATGTTTTCTTTTTGCATTTTGTCTTTCTGTAATTCTTCTACGGTTTCAGATTTTTCGTTAATCATCTATGGACGCCAATGTGGAAGAAATTGATTTCGCTGATTTTATTCCTTGATTTCTTCAGCGTCACTATTTTCTTCTTCTTCATAACTGTCTTCTCCCACATCTTCACCTTCATAATCTTTTGGGGACGATTTACATAATGTATCTTTATGAAGTTTTCCAAAATTCTTTGGTACAAAATCAAATGGGCGAATGTAGTATGTAGGATACTTCAGTTTATGTGTTATTTGGTCGGATGGTTTGGAACATCTTGATGAGATTTAGTAGTGTTGAACATGGTGATATGTGGATGAATATGGAAGTAATGGTGTTGGTGGAGTGTTTTGGGTTTGGACATACCTTGGAGAAGCAAATCCGGTCGTCCGCCTTCGATGTGCGGGTGGGGTCTTGTAATCCCCTCCGACAACTTCAGGTTCTAAATCAACTCCGACGGCATAAGCGTGAAGCTCGTCTTTCTGTCCAGTGACACTAGCGTCCGGCGAATCGGCCTTCGACCACATAGCTGTGGTTTCTTTTTCTTCTTTTACTTTTCCGATTTATTCTCCTCTGTTTACTTTTACTTCAATCATCCATGGACGCCAAACATTTCCAGAATAAGATTTCTTCCTTGCACTTTCTTTTTCAATTTTTTCGATGTCAGTGTCTTCATCTTCTTCATAACTGTATTCTGCTTCATCTTTGGCTTCATAATCTTCTTCTCTGGCCTTGTACTTTGCAAAATTTTTACAGAGAACATTTACCTTTTTGGCTATTTTTGAACCTGTTTGGCTACAAAATCTGATGGATGGGTGTGGTGGTAGTGGCTATATTTTGTTTTCTACTTTGTGTGGATGGATGAATTTTGATATGATTTCGGATTTCTGAATGGGGTGTGGTGGTGAGCTGTGTTGGGTTTGAGAATACCTTGGAGATACGAATCCGGCCGTCCACCGTTGATGTGTGTGTCTCTGATCGCCATACTTCTTTCCTTTGAAGGCTTCCAAGTTCAATTTCAAAATGGATGATCAAAACTCTTCTATTACAACTCTAAATCTAAATCGGTTATTTATAGCCTACGAGAAAATAACATAATTAATTAATTAATTCTAATTTAACTCTATTTAATCTAGATTAAGAACTAAACTAAATATTAATTAAAATATACTAATTATCTTATACTTACTCCTCATCACTCTCACAATCAAAATCGTTGACGGTGGCAACATTGAAAGAAAGACATTATTAATAATCTATTAATGATAGACATTGATAGAAGACTATCAATGATATAGATTATAAAATTTTACTATATTTTATAAATATTTTGATTGATTTTTCTATATTTGAAAATCATGGTAAGTTGAAATTAACATTATTATCATTATCATTGTAGTTGTTGGTCATTTTACATATATTATTGTTTGTGTTTAGGATTGGCATAGGGATAAATGGGAAAGGACTGCATCGGATGAAGAACAATTCTGGGAAACTCAAACCGAATCTTCATCTTAAGGTTGTGAAAAGTGAAGGGTTCATGGACTGCTTCACTGAACTGAGTCTCACCAATTTTTGGCTAAAGCATGGCTCTGCATTACAACAACTCACCCTTTTTGACAACAAAAACTAAGCACAGAAATTCCCTTATTAGACCACAAGAAATTAAGTCTCAAATCCTGGCTTTCCCTCCACAAAATTGTTCGACACTCTCAAATTTAAACTAGTTTTTCTTAGTTCATCTCAAACGAAATTAACCATTAAGATTTAATTTTAAAAAATTAACTTTTTCTAATTTATCGATTGTTTTGAATCTTCTCGAGATTTGAAAAATCAAGTAATTATTTGATATAATATTTGGTAAAGATAACTATATTAGGAAAAAAATATGACAATATAAAAGATTTGGTATAGAATGTGGGAAGATTACATAATATTTGGATAAATTACCTAAGATTAATCTAGTCGAGATGTAGTGAAAATGTCCAAAACAATCGATAAGTTAGAAGACATTATTTTTTAAATTAAATCTTGGTAGTCAATCTTGCTCGAAATGGACCAACAAAAATTAGTTTAATAAAATTTAAAAAAGCGTGCTAATTTTGAAAAGTGAAAACTTAAGACTATTATTGATGACCATGTCTCCTTTCCCTCGGACTTCTTCTCTGGTTAAACTTCAATATTGTTGACATTCACAACCCAATTTTAACATTGTAATGATCTTCTTTTTTAAAAAAACAGAAAACAGAAAAAAGAAAGAAGAAAAACGCACAATCTTATTCATTAATTTTCCTTTCAGACACACAGTACATTACTTTCTTACTAATAATAGTGCCTATATGCACGCTTTCACTTTTTCAAGTGCTTAAAAGTCCTTTCAAATGCGTCTTTTAACTTAATTTTCAGTAGACCATTCTTTTGGACCAGGAATCCATTTGGGACATTTTGGGCTGAAATGATTGGACACGACGCACGAGTTCAAAAGCTCGAGAATTGGCGCTTTTGTCACACAGCGAGGGGTCTTGTATTGGTTTATGGAAGACCCATGATTGATTGCATAATCCATGAGTTTGTCAAAAGTTCCATTCTCAACAATCTTTATCTCCAAAGGACCAATTGATTTAACTGAGACTCTTCCTTCACGATACATGACGTTGAGAGATTCTTCCATTGTTAGGCAACATTGTTCAAACACCGAAGGAGGAATAGTGGTGGTTTCCTTTAGGCTGATTTCCCAATATATCACATAGTGGCCTGGAATTGTATGAATATCAGGGTAGCTTGTATACTCATGGACAAAACCGCCATATGGTATTAGGTTTTTAGAACCTTCCATTACTGCATTCTGAAGCTCAACTTCCTCTACTTTGTCCATATCAATGCTAAGAATGATATTTTTCCTGCATACGAAGTTGAATTGTGGGGCGTTGTTCTTGAATCCCGATACTCGAAGAATGTCGCCCATTCGATACCGATAAAGTCCTACAAAGTATCAAATAAGATGGAGAAAAAAACCCAAACACTAGTTTATATTAAAACACTCTTTTGAACATTTAGAAAGTGTACCTGCATACGTTGTGACAACGAGCTCATATTCTTTTCCTAGTTGGACATCCACAAGATCAACCAATAGTTGTGATGAGTTGGAAAATCCATGAGCAGTAGTAGGTAAGAATTCAAAATATGCCATGGATGGGATGAGGGTATAAGAGACTTGATTTGGGTTACACAAAGGGTTTAGATTAATACCAGAGTTGCACTCTGAAGAAGCATACATAGAAGAAACAATAGGGAGGGAATTAGTATAGTAATCTAAAGTTGGGATGTATTGTGACATAGTACCTGTCACAATAACATCAACATACTTTGTATTTGGCCACAACCTAATTATTATACCTCCCCAACTTTCCTTTACACACTCAAATTCAATGAAATCAGCAAGCAATGGGTCAGGTTTGAGAATGTTCATCACAGATTCTCTCACCAATGGGTCAGTGATTTTAGAGTTATTTATAGTTCCCGTTCTGATATCATTAACCAAAAGGGGCCAATGGGTTTGAAGGAATTTGATAGCACGAATGAAGGCAGATGCAAAAACAGAACCAACTCGAAGGACTTGTTTGCTTAAACAGAGTCCACAAAGAAGCTGAGAGTACATGCTTTGGTAAGAGTCAGAGCAAAGAATTGTTTCAATGGGGCTAGTGTAATCAGTGTAAGGGCGGTTTTTAAAGTGAGGACTTTTGCAGAAACTTGTAAGAGCAGGACGTGCAAGTAAGCCTCCAGGAGTTATTGACTCAGATTTTACAAATAAAAAGTACATGCCTTTGCCTTTGTCTAAGCCTGGAACAAATTGGTTGATTACAGGCATTAAAAGGAAGTAAAGAAGTGATCTTCTCTTTTGCTCTTCTTCTGTTGTTGGTATTAATTTGCTCTCTCCACCCGATGTTCCCGAACTAAAATGGAAAAGAAAAACATATATATATATATACACACCATGGAAAGCTCAAAAGTTAAAATGAAGCTTTTCTTTTCAAAGTTTGGGTGTATGCATTTTTGATAACTTAACATAACACAAGAATAATTAGAATAGATTATTATTATTATTATTATTATAGACTCACCTGATAAAGAATTCGGAAATGGGTTGGGAGCATAGTATAGGAGAAGCATCACCATTTGCAATTCGATCAATGTATGGTTTTAAATCTTCATAAGAGACAAGGGGAATGGTGTTCTTGAAGGTCTTCCTATCCGTACATCCATTAAGGCCATGTCGCTTAAGGTACTCGACATCGGCGTTGCGAGACAGAATTTCAGTAAGAACTCTTCCCTGAACTTGATCGGCATGAGTTGTAACTTCTTCAATATGCTGTAATATTGACTGCTCATCTTTGGAGGTTAAGTTGTTTGAAACCTCTGTCCGCATCTCTTTCACTGAGGAAGAGGATAAGAGGATAGTGATGCAAAGGCAAATTTATGAAGCTATAAAGCAATTTTTTTTTGTGTAATTATGAATGTGTAGTGAAAGGATATGTATATATATAGGGACACTCCTGGAAAATTTAGAATTGGACATAAAATGGTTCTTTAATAGTACTTCATCCATCTTATAAGTATGGTGAACAATGATTCGTTGAGATAATTCTCATTGAGAATATTCTTTTTATTAGAAAGATTGATAATATTGTACCATTTTATCACATACTTTAGTAGTAGAACAAATCTACTCGTACAATGGTATCTTCAACCTCTTCTTTGCTTAAGTTTTAAGAAAAAAGGATCATGACGTAAAGTATGTAAATGTAAAGCTAAAATGACACTATATCGAGGAGTAAAAGGATGAAAAACCATATAATTTGATAATCGACGAATAAATAATTTGGATTGAAAACTATTTGAGTGCAGCTTGGACTCCACTCATCTAGCATCTATTGTGCAATCCCAGCTACGACTCCCATACTCTCTTTTTCTAGACACAAAGGGAATATTTTTTTTAAATATTTTTTAAAAATTAAAAATTATTAGGAGAAAATGAAACTAAGTGCAACCTATTACTGTTTACATTCAACCATAAATGTGCTCCACACTATTTAACACGTGCCACACAACCCCTCACTTATATATATTCTGTATTATTAAATAAAATTTACAGCCTGTATTTGTCTTCCGGTAGCAACTACTTGCTAAACTTTATCGCTGCCCTATGTCCTTTACGACACACCCAAACAAATGGTACATATAATTCACGTGTGCTAAAACAAAAAAAAAAAAAGCTGAATGTACGATTCTGCTCAGAACACCTCTAAATTTAATTTATTTAAAAATTACTTTATCTAAATTACTAATATAAGAGAGTTTGTACAGTTTAGGCTAAAATTTTATGGATGACTTTTAAAATGTCTTTCATCCACTTAAAAATCTAATTTTGTTATTAATCCTTAAACTATGATGTTATAGACCAACTTGGTAGATTATTTTACTCAATTGTTGTGCCCACCAAGATCGGCTTAAGCTAAATATGAGTGAGCTGATCGTCTAAGCCTCATTTTAGAAAGATTTCATATATATATAAATATTGGTATCTATTTAATTTAATTTTTAATGAAATTAAATTTAAAATATTAATACATATTACTTTTCATAATTTTTTTTTCTTATAATGTTGAAAATACAAACTACTAGAAAAATACATAATGAATTGACTCATAAACTCTCTCAATTTGGATTGATTGACATTTCAAATTTATTAATCTTTTATCTCTTTATTCATAATTTCTTTCAAATTTCATTAAAAATCTCAACCATTAATATAACTCCCTCAATTTATGTTTGGAAAGTTGAAGAACTTTTGTATTTCTTATTTATTTATTTATTTTTTTCAAAACTAAAACCCTTTCAATTACACTCGTAAATATATTAGGTATGGTTGGTTAGATATATTTTAAGTTAGTTCTCTTCCTCTCTCTAAATCTCTCTCAACTCTCAGATTTTCATTGATATTCTGTAGATGTTTGTGGCCTCACGAGTCCAATTTTGATTATCAATTGTTAGAGCAAAAATCATTTCCTCAACTCAATCCAGCTGTTTCAAAGTTCCAGATTTTTTCGTTCAAATTCTTTTACTTTTTCTTTAAAAAAAAACTTTATTTCATATTATTGATTATTCAATATTAACATCTAAGATTTTTGATTATATTTGCATACTTAGAATATCAATATTTCTACTAGAAAATAAGAATTTGATATGAAAAGCTCAAGAAGAAAAGGAAAGTAGAAAAATTGATCGAATCTCAAAAAGGTACTCTCGATAAATTTGTTATTGAAAGTAAAAATAATAAAACTGATGAAATAATAGAAAAATTAATAGGCATAGACAAATCAAAAGCTGAAATAAAAATAGTAGATAATTATATGGTTCAAAATGAGCATGTAGTCAAATAAACTTGAATGAAAAAAACTAGAGAGCGAGGAGGAAAGTGAAAAAAGAGAGAGCAATGATGATATTAGTAATGATAATGAGATATGTATGATGCATTCTGAATATAAAATATATGATCCAAGCAATAGAAAAATATTGATTGTAAATCAATTAACTTATTGATAGGAAGAGGTTTTATTAGAGAAAGTCATTCAATTTTTCCAAAAGATGAAAATTCAAGACATTTTTCTAATATTCATTATACTAAAAAATTATCTAATGGCGAAAAACATGATAAAAATTTGCTAGTTTACTCAAAGAATTTCACTAAAGATTATTGTTCTTGTTGTAAGTTATTTGGTACTAAATCTAATACAATTCAATTGGCTAATGAAGAAGTAAATTATTGAAAAAATCCTAGTTCTCGGCTTAAAAATCATGAAACTAGTAATGTACACATATCTAATATGAATGCTTGGGTTGATTTACAAATTATATCGTTAAAAAAAAAATAAAACCATTGACAAAAATGTTCAAGAATTTATTAATAAAAAAAATGAACATTGAAATAAAGTATTAACACAAATTATTCCTGTTGTTAAAAATCTTGCTAAAAATAATTTAGCATTTTGAGGAAGTAGTGAAAATAATTTATCAAAAAAATAATGGAAATTTTTTAAGCTTAATTGAAATGATGACCGAATTTGATCCAATAATGCAATAACATGTTTATCGTATTCAAAATAAAGAAATTCATTATCATTATCTTGGACATAACATTCAAAATGAACTCATACATCTATTACGACTTGAAATAAAAAATATAATTATTGAGCAAATTAAAGAAGCAAAATATTTTCGACTATATTAGATTGTGCACCTGATGTAAGTCATCAAGAATAAATGTCTCTTATAATGATGTGCGTTGACATTTCAATAAGTTCAATAAAAATAGAAGAATATCTTTTTAGAATTTTTAAAAGTTGAAGATATTATTGAAAAAGGTTTATTTGATGTACTTATAAATATAAAGATTTTAAACTTAATATATCGAATATAAGAGGACAAGAATATGATAAAGAATCTAATATAAAAGGAAAACAACAAGGTGTACAAAAAAGATTATTGGAATAAATCCCATAGCATTTTATAATCTTGTGGTTGTCATAATCTCAATCTAGTACTTTCTAACATGACTAACTCATGTCATAGAGCTATGACATTTTTTGGAGTTGTGCAACGTATTTCTTCTTTATTTCTGCAAAATGGTGGAAACTTTTGCTAGATCACTTAACCAACTTGACTATGAAACCATTGTTGCAAACACGATGGGAAAATCGAATTGAAGCTTTTAAAACGATTTCAAATGCCTCAAACAAGGGACGCTTTATTAAAATTAGGGGAAACTATTGAAGATTCGAAAGTGAAAAGTGAAGCTAGTTGTTCAAAGTCTGTTTGGTAGGCAATATAAAAATAAAAATTTGAAAATAAGAGATTTAATGAAAGCAAAATTGTATTTCATGTTTTCATATATGTGTTTGGTAGCAGATTCAGAAATTAAATTTCACTTTAAACAAATTTTCAAAATGTGATTGAAAATATATTTAGCTACTCTATAAATGCTAGGTTGAATATAAACCGGTACTAATTCATTTCTGAACTTGTTTCATGTTAAAATTTTTGTATAATTATTATTTTATAATATCATATAATATACGTAATATATTAAATATTTTAAACTTAACAAAAACAACTGAGTTTGTAACATAAAATAATATAATTGTCATTGATTTTATCATTTTCAATATAATTCTGTATTTTAAAAATTTGAATTCGAAATTTGGATATACTGAAAACATAAAATTCATTGAATCTGAAAACATAAAATAGAATTTGAGTTGTATACCAAATAAACCCTTAGTTACTTACAAATTTGAAAATTTTGAATTCTTGTTAGACATGACAATATGATATGATATCTTATTTGTTGTAATTTTGCGAGTAAAGTCTTATAACATAAAGATATGCATATTGAGGTTGCTTTAGATCACTTAAAAGGTTTAATTTCATTTTTAGAAAGTTATAGAGAAAATGGATTCACAGATTCTATGATTTCAGCTAAAGAAATTGCAAATGATATGAAAATATAACACGATCACCTGAAGATTCTTTTAGAATTGATTACTTTTACTATATTATAGATCAAGTCATTTCTTCACTTAAAAATAGATTTCAACAATTTCAAATATACGAAAATATCTTTAACTCCTTATTTAATTTGAAATTTATAGTCATTAGATGATGATAATTTGAAAAGATATTGTATTAGTCTTAAAAATACAATAAAACATGACATATTTTCTGATATTAACAGTTTAGATTTATTTTTTGAATTAAAAATATTAAGAGAAGTCTTACATAATGAAACTGATTGTCTTATTAAAATATTAAATTATATAAAAAGATAAATGCTTTTCCAAATGCGTATATTGCTTATAAAATATTATTCACAATATTTATAACGGTTGCTTCTACTGAAATAAACTTTTCAAAATTAAATTTAACTAAATCTTATTTAAGATCAACTATGTCGCAAAAAAGATTAAATGAATCAGTCATATTATCCATTAAAAAATGATATATTAATGAACTTAGATTATCAAAATTTAGCACATAATTTGGCATCTCAAAAAGTTTAAAAAAGAAAAAAAAGATAATATTTTCTATATAAAAGGCTCTCTATCAAAGTTTTGTCTAAAACTCGAGTCACCCCTAGTGCCTACAATTGATATCCACTAGACTATGGAATCTAAGGCCAAACTTAAATTTTGATTTCTTCGTATGTTTTAGTGGTAGGTTTATTTTATCCATTTTTATGAAGAACTTTATACAAATTTTTATGAATGTAATTAATATAAAGATTAAGTAATTATAAAATAATATTCCTAAACTATATAGCTGGTTTCAATTATACCTCAAAATGTTAAAAAAAAATTATTTTTAATACTTAAAGTTTAAAGTTTTTTTCCCTCAAAATTACAATTCTTGAAGGCTTTTGCTAGACATGCTCATGTTGCTTAAGTGAACAAAACTAAACATTTACGAAAAGTAAAATTTGAAGCCTCCAGGAGTTTTAGACTCTGATCTTACAAACAAAAAAGTACATTCCTTTCCCTTTATCCAATCCTTGAATAGCTTTGTTCATCACAGGAATCAAAATGAGTGAAAAAAAAGTGTTCTTCTCTTCATCTCTTCTCTCCCCCTGATGTTCCTGAACTATAATGAAAAAAGAAAAAAAAAAAACCATAATATATACTAAACGCTTAATCATGAATCAATAATCTACTTAATTACCTGTTAATATTATTTAGTTAACAAGGCATTCCAACATCAGACTCTTTATGCTTGTTTATGATATATTTAATAATTTATTCAAGTTATTTACACAACTTAGCACCAAATTATTCTACTTAATTGTTGTGCCTACGTTCAATCCACCAAATTATGGAATCTATTCTCAGGCTTAAATTTTGATTTATTTGTATGTTTTAGTTGTAGGTTTGTTTTATCCATTTTAACTAGGAACTCTATGGAAATTTGTTGAAAATTAAACATGTATTAATTAGATGACTTATAGATGAATTTATTTATGAGAGTTGGCAAAATTAAAGGACGGGAGTTAAATAAGTTAATGTAAGGTTTTATTTTTTTAAGTATAAGAGTTTCATGGATTGAAGTATTGGGGTTAATATGGGTTTTTATGTATTTAAGTATGAGAGTTAGGACCCATGAGAATCCTATAAATAGGATTGTTTTGTATTGTAAAGTATCCAAGTGTGTAGAGAAGAACACACAAAGAGCCAAGTTTGAAGAGTCTTTCAAACAAAATTGAAATTGTTTTCTCTCAAAGATTCTTTTGTTAATTATTTATTTGTGAGTGAGTGGTATGACAGCTTGAGTTTGAAAAACAAGAATTATTTTTGCAAATGACAAATAACAATTTGGTTTCGTTCCAAGTGCCTTGATTTATGAAAAAAATTATAGCACTTGGTGTATTCGTATGAAAGCTCTACTTGGTTCACAAGATATATGGGGCATTGTCAATAATTGTTATGAAGAATTAAAAAGTGATGCGGCTTTAAATCAAGCTCAATGAGAAGCTTCGTAAAATACAAGAAAGAAAGATCAAAAGGTTCTCACCATCATTTATCAAGCCATCGATGACCCAAATTTTGAGAAGATTTCTAGAGCAACTACTGCACATAAGCATGGAAAATTTTGGAGAATATATACAAGGGAGTAGATTGAGTCAAGCAGGTTTACCTCCAAAAATTGAGAAGTGATTATGAATCATTACACATGAAGGAGTCTGAATCAATTTCATATTATACTCCAAGATTGCTAGAAGTAGTAAATGAAATGAAAAGATATGGTAGGACAATAAATGATGAGCAGGTAGTAGAAAAAATACTTCACTCATTGGATAAAAAATTCAATTTCATCGTTGTAGCTATTAAAAAATCAAAAGACTTGAGTACAATATCCGTTGATCAACTTATGGGTTCCTTACAAGCCCATGAAGAGAAACTTCTCAAGAAGAACAAACAAGCAACTGAGCAAATTTTTTAGTCAAAGTTGTAGTTGAGAAATAAAAAAGATAGGCAAGAAAAAGGCAATCGAGGTCAAGAACATGGTAACAATCGTGGACGTGGTGATTTTAGAGGTGGAGGTTGAGGAAACTATGGTTGAGGAAACTATGGTCAAAGAAAATTTGATGAGATTAATTCAAACTCTAATTCATCAAGAGGTCGTGGAAGACAAAATTATTCAAGGTCAAATGCAGAAAGATTAAATAATGAAAGAAAGTATGATAAAAGACAAGTTGAATGTTATAATTGTCATAAATTTGGCAATTATTCTTGGGAATGTGGGAATAAAATAGAAGAAAATGCAAATTATGTTGAGAAAGATGAAGAAAGTAGTGAGTCATTTTACTTCTAGCATGCAAAGGTGAAGAAACATGTGAAAATAATGCATGGTATCTTGATGTGGTGCAAGCAATCACATGTGTGAATGTAAGTCAATGTCCGTGGAACTTGATGAATCCGTTGGTGGTAATATCATATTTGGTGATGCCACAAAAATTCCTGTTAAAGAAAAAGATAAGATTTTGATGAACTTGAAGAATGGGGAGCATGAGTTTATCTCTAATGTTTATTATGTGCCTGATATGAAGAACAATATTTTAAGTTTGGGACAACTCTTAAAGAAATGCTATAATATTTTGATAAAGATTTATAGTCATTCGATAAGGGATAATTATGATAATATGATTGATAAAGTGCAAATGATGAAGAATAGAATGTTTTTGTTAAACATTCAAACTGATGGTCCTAGATTTTTGCAGTCATGTTTGAAAGATCCATCTTGGATTTGGCTCTTGAGAATTGGGCATTTAAACTTTGATGGCTTGAGACTATTAGCAAGGAAAAATGTTATGAGCCATTTGTTATCTTGTTTATCTTGAGTTAATGAGTTACTTATGTGATAGAATCCAATATTTCATGCACATATTCAGCTCTAGTTGCGTACAAGTTTCCTTGAGATAGATATAAGTATAAATCTACTCAAGTTTCCTGGTAAGTCCAGGATCGAACAGAATGATTTAGTAAGCACTAATTCAATATGGTTAAGTGGACCTTCTACAGTGATGATTCAAGTGTATGTGTGCGTTGATGATATAAATGTTGGGAAGGGTGTCCTAAATCTTCTTGTAATCTCGTAGTTTTTAAACTCTATATAAACATATTATTATTAATAAAATAAGTGTTATTTTATAAGCATATACTCAATCCAATAAACTAAGATCCGAGGTTATTTAATGTAATTTAAACAAGTATGTAGAGACATGCAAGTGGATCTTGTTTAAATAATAATCTAAATGGTCTATAGTAGATGGATAAGGCTGGGTACCTTATCTGGTGAGTGACAATACAGATACGACCCGCTTTGTAGGTGTTACAATTGTTGTAAAGTACTACAAATGATCTGATCTTGATCACTCATGTGGAAACATACGAGCGGGGGTATCCTATACAAAGAGTTTGTATAAGATCGGATCACGAAATGATTAGTCTCTTTATATAAAACCGTTAATAATAGAGACTTACATTTTATTAAGATGACCATAGGTGACATGACCTGAATCCTGAGTGAGTTGTGAACTCTTGCTCATGAAGGCGATCCTTTGATATGTATGGATGAGAGTGGCCAGTTTTCCAACTCAACAAGCCTACCATTTTGTGGATTCATCTGATTGGGGAGTTGGGAACTCAGCTACACAGACGGAATCCACTTCTTCCCGATGCAGGGGCAAGTAGATAAATTGCTCCCTTAAAGGCTGATTCCGAGCCTTGAACGTAGTAGCCATACCCTCTCCTGGCCCAAGAGGACTTAGTCATAGTGGGACTATGACTTATTATTCATTTGAGGAATCGGTGGTACTTAAGGAGTTAGATGTAATTACAGGGGAAAAACGGTATTTTAACCCAACTATACTTACGAGCAATTTGTGAAAGGTCATCAAACTGTTGATTGATTATATCCAATGGACACATAAATATATCTGTAGTACGAAAAGTGCAGCTCTTGGTCTTTTGTGGAGTGATCGAAAGTTAACGGATGGTGGGTAATTTAATTAAAGAGTTTAATTAATTATCCAAGTACCGTTGGAGCTTCAATCTACAGGTCCATAAGGTCCCCAATGTAGCTCAACAAGGATTTAATCTTTAAATTAATTTGAAGTGTTGAAATTAATTGAGGGAATTAATTATATTTGATATAATTAATTATAATGTATTTGATACATTATAAGAGAAATTTGAATATGATTCAAATACCACTTATATGAATGAGATTCATATAATTAAATATAAATATAATTTATATTGAGAGTAATTAAATATTTAAATATGATCCAAATATTATTTATATGAATGAGATTCATATAAATGGATTTAATATAAATGTGATTTATATTAAATGTCACATATAGTTAAGAGAGAACAAAAACTATATAGTTTATGTTCTATTTGATACAATATACAACTATAGACTATATGTTATATTTGATATAATATATAGTGTATATATAATAAAGTAGTTATTATATATTTTATTTTATTAATTTATTTGAAATTAATAAAAGGGAAGGAGTGATAACTCCCTCCCCACATTCTCTCAAAGTATAACTAATAAGTGATAAAAAAAAGTTGAATAATCATCTTCTTCATACGGTTTTCACAATTGATTTAGAGAGAAGTCTTTGTGAAAAACTTCCTCTAATCCTCTCCATCTTCTTCCCTCTACCAGGGATTCAAGCAAAGTCCACAACTTTTGCTTAAATTCTTTAATCCCAAAAGAGAATACAGAGGGTTCTCAATTGATAGTGTCTGTGCGAGAATAAGAAGATCCAAGAGGAAGGTGTTCTATTTGTGATTGTTCGAGGGATTCAAGAAAAAAGGTTCTTCAAAGGTAATTTCTCTTGAACTGGTTTCTTTTTTAAAGCATGCTGTAATTTAATGTTAAAGGCATATCTTTTGAATGTTTGCTGTGAATTTTATACTCGACAATTAATGAAATTTGGACGATCCGCTTCCGCTCAAGGATCTCGTCATACCGAGATTTTCTTCAATCAGTATTAGAACCGGGTTGTAGTTCTGATTCCAAATTCCATTTCTGTATTGAAGTTATTTACAATTCTGGTGGGTTTTAAATTTCAGCATTGAATTTATATGATAAATCTTTATGGATGGTTTGTTGATGGATATTTACGAGATAGGTGTCTCTGTTTAATGGCTTTTTGTTTTGCAAAGTTAACTTGTAAGGGCCCCTGCGTTTTTGGGTAGTAATTTACAATTATGTCTGTATTTGTTAAGTTTTTGAGTCGCTTGTGAGGCTTCAAAAGAAGGGTTACACTGCGTTGCGATGGAGAAGACAAAACAAAGGAGCAAAGGTTGCCGCATCGTGTAGCTAAAGCTAAACAATCGTTTAGATTTTGTTATGCGATCATGTAGAATTTGTTACACGATCGTGTAGCATTTGCTAAAAGATTGCATAGCTAATACTACGCGATCATGTAGAGTTTGATACACGATCGTGTTGTGTTGGTTGCATGTTCGCATAGGCTGGCTTGATAGGCAATCACGTGGTATATGATACTCGATGCATACTTGCGTGCTAAAAGATCATGTAGAGTATCATGTTCATTACATAGTCATTAGCTACACTATCACTTAGTATGCAATACTCGACGCGCACTACACGATCGTGTAGACTATCATACTCATTGCATAGTCATTAGCTACACAATCGCGTAGTAAACGTTACTCAACGCATGTTACACGATCGTGTAGACTTACATGCTCATCGCATAGTCTTAAACTACACGATCACATATCAACGATCGTCTATACTCGACGCCTCCCTGCTCTACGATCAAGAGTATGCTACATGATCAGCTGCAAGGGTTCTTTGTGGAGCGGTTCAAGACCTGGTTCATTTGTTTCGAACCTGTGGACTCATTTTTGTATTAAGTTAGCCTTTAATTTCCCTTTTTTTTAGAATGTCTATCCCGATCGTCAACTTTAATTAAATATACATGTGATGTATGTTTATTTTATATGCTATAATGGTTGTCATATAGTTTTGAAACCCACCATAGGTTATGCATTTATTTTCATGCATCATTTTATATTATGTGTTATAATATATTAGTATGCATGATTTAAATTATATAAAGCATGCTCATGCATCATATAATATAAGAGTTATAATATATGTATGCATGGATCAAAACATATCCATGCATCATTTATATTATAAGTGTTATAATATAAAGTTGAATGGTTGTATGGAATGTATGCTATGCTTTGATTCATTACTTATTTATATAAATGTTATATATTATTAATTAATGAACATTGCATGAAGCATGATACTAATTTAGGTTAATTTATAATTGTTATAAATAACTTATATATGTCTTGCTTGCAATGTTGGTTTTAATTTGTTTCATTTACTTTATAAGGGTTATAATTAAATGAAATTAGAAATTAAAGTCAATAACCATGAATTGCATGGAAACTTAGGTAAAATCATTTTTTTAAATAGTTTTAAAATATGATTGAGATAGACCTAAGTTTACAAATTTCTAATGAGATTAGAAATTAGATTAATATTTTAAATCGGTTTAATAGGATTAAATTGATTCCAATAAAAGATTAAATTTGTAATAAATATATCTATAAGGGACCTTTTATGCAAGGCAAGTTCTGGCTAGGTTGGGGTATTTAAGCTGACGGAGACGGAACACCTCTACCTGGGAACCTACCTGGAAAGGTGAATTAGATAGATTTGTTACAAGCATGCAATTGTTGATTAATAGTTGTTAAAGCGTTCAATGAATGTTAATCAAAATTGTTTACCTTTTCAAAGTAAGTGTTACTTTTGGGCAAACTTAAACAATCACTTAGTAAAAATAATTAATCGTATTTTTCCTAAGTAAATTAAACCCTAGGTTGTTAAAATACTCAGTGGGAGAAAAAAAAAAATATGATATGCCCTTTTTTCACTCATGTTTCTCCCTTAATATTCACATTGTGAGATTCATGCTTGGCCTTGAGGTGCCCTGGGAGCATTCCCCTTCAGATGGTGTTTGCATGGGTCAATATCAAGGTGAATGGAGAGGGTATTTATAGTAAGTGGGAGAAGGATGTGTGTCAACATGTCCTACGGTCTCTTTCATTGGTTTGCATCATGAGACCTTCTTGCATGGCCTCGAGGGGCCCTGGGAGCATCCCCCTTTAGATGGTTTGTGCAGTTGGTCAATATTAAGACGAACTCTAGAAATGGATAAGGTTGCTTTAGTTTTTGCCCCAATCAGTTTTACCCTTCGGTTGCCTCATTGGGACGGAACTCTAGGATCTAAAATGAAGGGTCACACTTACAAGAAATTATTAAGCAAGTTAATGATTTCTTAACCAAATAAATGATGACTAATCATTATAGGAATAAGAGTTATTCTAGTGTAATGATTAGTTGAGAGTGTCTCAGTGAAGAGAGAAATTGACTACCCTTCTGTGGCTTTAGTCCTAAATCACTGAAGCGTTATTGCAAAATTAGATGTTAAATGGGGTTCATTTAGATTTTGCTAAAACTGATTTTTTTTTTGTTTTTGAAAAAAAGAGTTATGCTAAAATCTAATGTAGATCAATATGTTTGTTTTTTCAGCAAAATGTCAATTATTAATTTTCTGTTAGTTGCTTTTTCAAGTTCGACCAATTTTAATTACAATGACATGACGTGGAAAGAATCCATTAAAACATTTTTCGTGGTAAGCGACCTCGAAGTTTTCATGATTGAGGATTGTCCTGAAGTCCCAACCCCTGATGCACCACGGAATGTTCGTAATGCATATGAGGTGTGGATGAAGGCTAATTCGAGGGCCCGAGTTCACATTTTGGCAAGCATATGTATTGTCGAAAAAGTTTGAGAACATGATCATTGCACATGAGATCATGGAATCAATGCAAAAATTGTTTGAACGAAAGTTATTCAAGAAAAATGGGATTGATGACAGTGAAACCAGTAGTGTCAATTCCCAATATAATCTCCAGTCCACATTCAATGTTAATGGGCTAACAAAGAAAACAATTGTTGCCAACTCTGATGAAGTTCATTGATTAGGATTGTCCTCTGAGATGAAACTTGGAGTTTTTAATATGGGTTCTGGTACTGATCTCAATACTCTCCAGAAAAGGAAAAACTCCGAAGACAATAAATATGATTCATTTGTCTTGGAGACGTGCTTAGTAGAGAATGAAGATTTTGCCTTGATAATTGATTCAGAGGCTACTAACCACATGTGCTCTTCTCATCAAGGATTTAGTTCCTAGAAATAGTTAGAAGCTAGAGAGATGGCTCTTAGAGTCAGTACTGATGATTCCGTTTCAGCTATTGTTGTAAGTAGGCTTAAGTTATTTTTGGACAAGAAACGATATTTGTTATTGGATAACATATATGTAGTTCCTCATATCAAGAGGAACCTAATTTCTGTTTCTTGTCTGATTGAACAAAATTATTCCATTTCTCTGAGAATAAAGTGTTTATTTTTAAGAATGGAATGGATTTAGGTTTTGGTTCAATGAAAAATAACTTGTATGTACTAAGGCTGTTAGTCATAAAAGCTATACTCAATACTGAAATGTTCAAAACAATGACAACTGTAACAAGACCAAGAATTTCTCCTAAAGATACCCATCTTTGGCATCTAAGGTTAGGTCACATCAGTCTCAATAGGATTGAGAAGTTGGTGAAAAGTGGACTTTTAAATGGTTTAGAAGAAAACTCTTTACCAGTATGTGAATCATACCTTGAAGACAAAATGACCAAACGACCTTTTACTGGAAAAGGTTATAAAGCCAAGGAAACCTTGAAATCTATATATTCGGACCTTTATGGTTTGATGAATATAAGAGCACGAGGTGGATATGAATATTTCATCTCTTTCATAGATGATTATTCTAGATTTGGGTATCTATACCTAATGCAACATAAGTCTGAAGCTCTTGAAAGTTCAAGGAGTACAAGACTAAAGTTGAAAACTTGTTAGGTAAGAAGATAAAAACACTACGATCTGATCATGGTGGAGTGTATATGGACTTAAGATTCCAGAACTATATGATAGAACATGGAATCATGTCCCAACTCCCAATCCCAGGTATACCTCAGCAGAATAGTGTATTAGAAAGGAGAAATAGAACACTGTTGGACATGGTTTGGTCTATGATGAGTTATGCTCATCTTCCAAACTCGTTTTGAGGATATGCAGTAAAGACTGCAGTTTATATTTTGAACAATTTTCCCTCAAAAAGTATTTCTGAAACACCTGGAGACGTCATAAAGGTAGTTTATGCCACTTCAGGATTTGGGGATGTCAAGCCCATGTGCTTATGACAAACCCCAGAAAGTTGGAACCTTGTTAAAAAATGTGCTTATTTGTAGGTTACCCCAAGGAAACGAAAGGTGGATACTTCTATGATCCAAGTGAGAATAAAGTGTTCATATCAACAAATGCTACTTTCTTGGAAGAAGACCACATGAGGGATCATAAGCCACAAAGTAAACTTGTTTTAAATGAGATTTCTAATGAGATTGCAGAGACTTCAACAAGAGTTGTTGAATAGACCGATAGATCAATAAGGGTTGTTGATGTCAGTTTATCTAGTCATCCATTTCAAGAGTTGAGATTGCCTCTATGTAGTGGGAGGGTTATGAACCCATCTGTACGCTATATAGGCTTAACATAAGCCCAAAACATCATATCTAATGATGGTGTTGAGGATCCATTATCTTATAAACAAGCAATGGAAGAGGTTGGCCTTGTCTCAGGCATCGTATATTAACAAGATGTTTGTCAGATATTTGATGCACAATTCCAAGAAGGGTTTATTACCTTTCAGGCATGGAATTGTTTTATCTAAGGAACAGTTTCCTAAGACTTCTCAAGAGGTTGGGGAAATGAGACGGATTCCCTATGCATCAGCTATTGGTAGCCTTATGTATGCAATGTTATGTACTAGACCTGCAATTTGCTATGCAGTAAGGATTGCCAGTTCATATCAGTCCAATCCAAGATTAGATCACTGGATGGCAGTCAAAATGATCCTCAAGTATGTTCGGAGAACGAGGGACTATATGCTCATGTATGGAGATAAAGATTTGATCCTTACAAGATATATAGACTCTGACTTTCAGACTGATTGGGATTCTCGAAAATCCACATCAGGGTCATTGTTCACTCTGAATGGAGAAGCTACAGTATGACGAAGCATCAAGCAAGGATGCACCGTAGACTCCACTATGGAAGCTGAACACATAGCTACTTGTGAAGCTACTAAAGAGGCTGTTTGGCTTAAGAAGTTCCTTACTGATTTGGAAGTTATTCCCCATATGTCTTTGCCCATCACACTTTATTGTGATAATAGTGGTGTTGTGGAAAATTCTAAGGTACCTAGGAGTTACCGAAGAGGCAAGCACATATAACGAAATATCATTTGATCTCGGTGATTGTGCATCGAGGTGATATGATTGTCACAAAGATCGTGTTGGAGCACAACGTTGCTGATCCGTTTACAAAGGCTCTCACGGCTAAAGTGTTCGAGGGTCAACTAGAAAGTTTGGGTCTATGGGATATGCGGCACATTATCTAGAGCAAGTGGGAGATGTTATTAGGGTATAGTGTATGCCCTAGTTTATTGTATTTTGTACTTTATTTGTATTGTACATTAGTCTCCCTAAGCTTAAGAACAAGTGGGAGATTGTTGGAAATGGTGTCTTAAATCTCCATGTAATCTCGTGTTTGTAAACTCTATATAAACATACTGTTATTAATAAAAATAAATGGTATTTTATAAACATATACTCAATCCAATAAACCAAGATCCGAGGTCATTTCATGTAATTTAAACAAGTATGTAGAAACATACAAGTGAATCTGGTTTAAATAATAACCTAAATGGTCTGTTGTAGATGGATAAAGTTGGGTACCTTATCATGGTGACACTACGGATACGATCCGCTTTGTAGGTGTTATAAGTGTTGTAAAGTTCTACAAATGATCTAATCCCAATCATTCATATGGAGACATGCGAGCGAGGGTATCCTATACAAAGAGTTTGTAAAATACTGGACCACGAAATGATTAGTCTTATTATATAACACCGTTAATAATAGAGACTTACATTTCACAAGGATGACCATAGGTGACATGACCTGAATCCTGAGTGAGTTGTGAACTCTTACTTATGAAGGCGATCCTTTGATTTGTATGGGTGAGAGTGGTCAGATTGGCAACTCAACAAGCCTACAATTTTGGGGATTCATCTGATTGGGGAGCTGGAAACTCAGCTACACAAGACGGAATTCACTCCTTCCTCGATACAGGGGGAAGTAGATAAATTGCTCCCTTAAGGGTTGATTCCGGGTCTTGAACATAGTGGCCACACGCTCTCCTGGCCCGAAAAGACTTGGTCATAGTGGGACTATGACTTATTATTCATTAGAGGAATCGGTGGTACTTAAGAATTTAGATGTAACTACAGAGGCAAAACAGTATTTTGGCCCAGCTATACTTAATGAGCAATTTGTGAAAGGTCATCGCACTGTTGATTAGTTATATCCAATAGACACAAAAATATATATATATATATAGTGTGAAGAGTGCAACTCTCGGTCTTTAGTGGAGTGATCGACAGTTAACAAATGGTGGGTAATTTAATTAAAGAGTTTAATTAACTATCCGAGTACCGTTGGAGCTTCAATCTATAGGTCCATAAGGTCTCCATTGTAGCTCAATAGGGATTTAATCTTTGGATTAATGTGAATTGTTCAAATTAATTGAGAGAATTAATTATATTTGATATAATTAATTTTTATGTATTTAATACATTATAAGAGAAATTTGAATATGATTCAAATACCAATTATATGAATGAGATTCATGTAATTAAATATAAATATAATTTATATTGAGAGGAATTAAATATTTGGATATGATCCAAATATCACTTATATGAATGAGATTCATATAAATGGATTTAATATAAATGTGATTTATATTGAATGCACATATAGTTAAGAGAGAATAAAAACTATAATTTATGTTCTATTGATACAATATACAACTATAGACTATATATTATATTTGATATAACATATAGTGTATATATAATAAAGTAGTTATTATATATTTTATTTTATTAATTTATTTGAAATTAATAAAAGGGAAGATTTTATAACACTCTCCCCACATTCTCTCAAAGTATAACTAATAAGTGATAAAAGAAGTTGAATAATCATCTTCTTCATACGGTTTTCACAATTGATATAGAGAAAAGTTCTCTATGACAAAACTTCCTCTAATCCTCTCCATCTTCTTCCTTTTACCAGGGATTCAACCAAAGCCCACAATTCTTGTTTGAATTCTTTAATCCCAAAAGAGAATACAGAAGATTCTCAATTGGTAGTGTTCGTGCGAGAATAAGAAGATCCATGAGGAAGGTGTTCTGTTCGTGATTGTTCGAGGGATTCAAGAAGAAAGGTTCTTCAAAAGTAATTTCTCTTGAACTAGTTTCTTATTTAAAGCATGCTGTAATTCAATGTTAAATGCATATCTTTTGAATGTTTGCTATGAATTTTATACTCGATAATTAATGGAATTTGGACGATCCGCTTCTGCTCAAGGATCTCCTCATACCGAGATTTCCTTCAATAAACTAGACTAAATACAACACACATGCAAGGAGAAACAAAAGTTAGTGAAAAGGGTGTGTTGTCGAGATGGATTATGCGTTGGAATGGGGTGCATTGATTGCTTAGTAAAAAGCAACAAGCCTTTGTGAAATCAATAGAATAAAATGGGGTTAAGAAGAGTATCTGCTAAACTTCAAGTGTACATATGTGATGCGTTAAGGTTTTGTTCTTGACTTACGTCTATCTTCAACATCACTCATAGAGATATGATTGCCACACTTGTCTTATCTCTAAGATGCATGTGTTGGATAAAATGAATAGATGTATAACATGCTAACTCTATCTCTAAAGCTACTCAATGCTCTTACTCAATGCGTTCCATAGTTACTTCCTTTTCAAGCAGTTGACTTTCTACTTAAATCAATTGATCGGATGGATTCAAGCATGAAACTTTAAGTGAAACATCAAACAAGTTGAACTTCATACACATGCAACTTAACATATTAACATTTCGCTCAACCCAACCCACAGTGAATTTTGTTGCTCATAGTGAAAGAAAAAGAGTGAAAAGATGTAGAAATGCATGAAGTCATGATTGAATTAATAATGATGAAGTGTTTTCATAGAATCCCAGTTCAATAAAGTTTAACAAAGGAAGAAATTATTTGGTAAGGGAGAAGGAAGAGTCAAGCCGGTGGTTCAACGTCTTGCTCTCTTTGGCTTGTTTTGATGATTGTCGTGGCGACTAAGGTAAGGACGTGCTAGAGGTCATCTCTGTTGAGCTCTATCTTCGGTAAAACTTCTCTAATCAACGGTGGAAATGACAACTTTCTTCCTTTTCTTCTTGTAGATGGCTGGGAGACTAAGTATGTACAATGAAATTCTAATTGCCTAACTTTCTAAAAAATCCTTTTGCTTTTCTAAACATTCTTATCTTTCAAATTCAGAAATGTATTAGAAGGTTCACTCCTTATAAAAGTTCTTTTTCCAGTCTGTTATTGTTTAATGTTCTTCCATGCGTTGATTCAGGTAACTTACCTTCGTTTTGGCTTGCCCCCATGGGTGTCATGCAGTCATCCAACTACGAGAAAGTACCCTTCATGACTATACTTTTGTCTAATATATATATATATATATATTTTTTTTTTTCATTAGGCTTAGACATTGGAGTTGAGATGTTTTCTTATGCTTTATGTTGGTATTGATTACCTACCTTCGTTTTGGCTTGGCTTCAAGGGTGGCATGCGAACACCCAACTACGAGTAAGTGTCATTCTCAACTAAACTCATATCAAGTTGGATTTTCCTTTGCACTAATAGCGGAGTTTGTTATTTTTAAGATATCTCTGTTTTTCTTTTTTTGGTGAAATCATTAAAAGGATCTTTTATAAAAGTGAAAAAATTTCTGTTTGAATCTCTCCCCCTCAAATTTTGAAGGTCGGTAAGGTCCTAATTGTTGAAATAGAACTATAAGAATGCCTTAAAAAAATTCAAAAAGAGGTTTGAGATGAGGCTTGCACGCATGAAAAATCAAAGATATATTTTTTTATTTGGAGAAGTTTCTAAACTTATAATTCTAACGCCTATCATAAAGATCTTTGGGTTATCAAACATTGGTGTAATCATCGAGGTTTCAAGATAGGACGCAAGACAAAGGATTAATAAAGGCAACATAAAGGAATATTCACTACAAATGCAAGGAGAAAAATATTGATATTGCATTCATAAAGAAGATCAATACATCACTGTACAACAAATTTGTTAAAAAAAATAACATAGCAGACTTATTTACAAAGGCATTACAAACTGCAACTTTCGAAAAATTGGTGCACAATATTGGAATGCGGCGACTCAAAGATCTTAAGTGATGTTTTCGTGAGGAGAAGTAAATATATTGTATTCTTTTAAGGGTATATATTATATGAAATATATACTCCTTTTCCTTCACTAGGGTTTTTTTTTTTCTATTGGGTTTTTCCTAGTAAGGTTTTAATGAGACATATTTGACATATATATGTGGGCATAAAAGTGGGAGTATTATAAATATTATAAAAAATAGAAGCCCAATGCTTAGTGTCCTAAAAGCCATGTGTAAATCTTCATGTTGTCCATGTATCTTGGTGTAAGACCTCATCCTACTTATCACTTTTCCTATAAATAGTGGTATTTGGTGGATCTTAAAATCACACACATTTGTGAGAAATCCACTTAAAAATTCTACTCAGTTTTCATATTATCCAATTTTCATAATTTTAGTTATTTTATATTATATTTATTTGTTATTATTATATTTATATATTATAATATTACATTTTCTCCATATCCGTGTTTCCGATATGCTCCGTTGTGCTCCTCAGTTTCACAACGAAACTATCTTTTCAGTATGAAAAAATTAGGTGCACCCGTATAAAATAGGTTCATTTGTGTTATTATGGATGGAAAAATAAGTAGCATATAATCATTGCTCTTTTAGTATGTACATATTTTTCATTAATTTTACTCTTCTTATTATTTTAGTTTAATTATAGGTTTGGTTCTAAAACCACTACAAGAAATTTGAGCTTTGATGTTGATTGGAAAAACTAAAAACGAATGTACAATGTCGGTTTCTGATAACGGGTAGAAATACACGTTATGACAGCGCAAATAAGTAAAACAATGAGAGAATGCAACGGTAAAAATAAACAATATCATGTCCAAAAGCGCTAAACTGAAGAAATTGTGATCGCATGCACCCATCGCATAAAAGTAGTTAATTTGCTTATTTTGTGCAGGAAAAATGCGTTGGCGCAAGTAAAATTGCGATCCAAGGAATTAGGCGTCTGCACGCTTGAAAGATTGCGATCGCAAAGTCATATGATCGTATGCAATCGTGAGAGGTTGCTCAAGAAGGTGGCCGCATAAAGATTGTGCATCAAGGTGACAACATAATAAATCATGATGGGACAGAAAGCTGATGACGGTCGAATCTGAATTTAGTTGACAAGTCGTTAAAGCTACACTGTAACTAGTACATTCAACTTTCGGTGACCATTAATCAGCGCATCAGAGTAGGAGAGTTAATGACAGCCCATCATTTCAATCATTAGAGAGAAAGGCTACTTTGTCTTGAGCTCTATAAATACCGAAAGCCACCATTGCAACAAGGGTTAACAAGTTAGATCATATACAAGTTAGAGAGCCGTTAGTCTGTTCACATACATACTCATACTTAGAGGACGGAGACAAGCTAGGAAATGAAGAAGTTGAGAGATCATTCTCGGACAGATTGAGAGACGGCCGGAAAGCGCTACAAAGAGAAAGGGTCAACACTTGCGAGAGCAAGAATATTCATCTGGACAGAGTTAGAGCGAAAAAGACAGTGTAAAAGGCCACAGGAAGCAAGATATTTTGTATTCAACACTTTATTTATAGAAAATGGAAATCTCATTTCAATCTATATTCAATCTCTCCACACTTCGCATGAGTAGCTAAATTCCCGAATGGGTTGAAAAGTACTTAGCTAGCATGACCTAAGATTTACATTTTATGCGATCATCTTGTCTTATGTATGCGTCATTCACCCTACTTGAGAGAGTAGTATAAAGATAGAATCTAGATTTGAGAGAGCCAGATTAGAATCTAGACTTGAGAGAGTTAGATTAGAACCGCATAAGTAAGAAATAGAAGACATAAGTTCTATCTCTATTTACACATAGCATGCACCCTAGAAATAGGATATGATAGTGTGCGGTCATCTTATTTTATGTGTGCATCACGCATCATCGCATAGACAAAAATAGAGGCTTATAATTATAAAATGTAAATAAAGAAGAGTGATAAAATTTTAACATTTTAACATTTTAACATTTTAACATTTTCATGATTTTCTTTAAAGAAAAAAGAACTCACAATTTTATTCATTCTTTTACCTTTCACAAACACACATTACATTTATTTTCTTATTAATGGTGTCTATATTGAACGACTTTCACTTTTTTAAGTACTTTAAAAGTCATTTCAAGTAGGTCTTTTAAACTTAATTTTTAGTAGACCATTCTATTTTACCAGGAACACATTTAGGACATTTTGGGCTGAAATGATTGGATACGACGCATGAGTTCAAAAGCTCGAGAATTGGTGCTTTTGTCACACAATGAAGGGTCTTGTATTGGTTTATGGAAGTCCCATGACTTATAGCATAGTCCATGAGTTTGTCAAAAGTCCCATTCTCAACAATCTTTATCTTCAAAGGATCAATTGATTTAACTGAGACTCTTCCTTCACGATACATGACGTTGAGAGATTCTTCTAAGACCTGACCACGAAGTACTAATGTCTCGTTATATAACATCGTTCATGACAGAGACTTCACTTCACTAGGATGACCATAGGTAATATGACCTCAATCCTGAGTGAGTTGAGAGTGGGTGCGAGTGGCCAAGTCGCCGATTCAAACCTACCATTTTGAGGATACGTCTGATTTGGGAGCTGAGAACTCAACTACACAAGATGGAATTCACTCCTTTCCCGAGGCAGGGGTAAGTAGATAGATGGCTCCCTTAAGGGCTGATTTCGGGGCTTGAACAATGTGGTGCCACACACCTTCTCTTTTCCCGAGAGGTGTTCACACATAGTTTGATTATGTTGTATTATTCATTAGAGGAATTAGTGGTACTTAAGGAGTGAGATGTAACCACAGGGGCAAAACGGTAAATTGGCCCAGCTGTACTTATGAGCATCTGTGAAGGGTCATCGTACTCATGATTGGTTATATCCAATGGACACAGAAATATATTTGTGGTAAGAAGAGTTCAGCTGTTAGTCTTTAGTAGAATCACTGACAGTTAACGGATGGTGAATCTTGTGGCTAAAGAGTTTAGTCAGCCATTCACGTATCGTTGGAGCTTCGAGCCACAGGTCCATTAGGTCACCTGGGCAGCTTGGATAACGACAAGAACCAGTGTTTGGGTTAATTTGAAATGTTCAAATTGTCAAGAGAAAGTTCAATTATATATGATATAATTAGATTGGTTAATTATATATGATATAATTGGCTAAATGTATGAGATACATTATTTTAGAGGAAATTAGACATAAATATGATTTATATCAAGTAGAGGAAAAATACTATAGTAGATATATGATATCAAACTATAGGATATAAATATAATATGATTATATTTATTAATTAAATTAATTGATTAATTATTTAATAATTAACCAATTAAACGTTTGAATGTGGGAACGTGGAGCCGAGAAGGTTAAGGTAACCGGTGGGTTGAAGTATGAAAATGGTTTTCATTTTGAGATTTAATTCTATTCATGCATTCGATATCCCGCGCCCCAAAAGAAACCGTGAAAGAGCGATCGCTGAGAGCTTATACGATAGATTCTCATTCGTCTAAATGATCTTCTGGTTCACGTGTTCCCTAAACGATCGTATACCACTTTCTTAATCGATCGTCCAGTTTTTCCTAAACGATCGTGTAGTTCTACTATACGATAAGCGTCCCCGCTATACGATAGCAATGTTCTTCTTATGTTCGCTTGTCGTCTACACGAAATCCTCTCCTCCGTCCTCTACCAAACTCACCAGAGCCCATTCTTTGGGTTTTTTACGCTGAGGATACCTGGGTTTCCCTGGTGTTGTCCTCGAAGCCTTGTTCGTGTACATTCGGATCGTGCAGTAACAGTTGAGAGACTCGCCGGGTGCTGGTAGATCAGTGGAGTTTTCAGCTGCTGTGGGTTCACATAAATGAAGACCGTCTTCCTCTGGTATGAACCCCTTTCTCTATGTTTTATTGTATTCTGAGCATGCTGTTGATGTGTTTAATATGCATAACTGTTAGTATAGAATGTATATCTTTTATGTTTCGGTCACTGTGAAATCGGTGCGATCTAAGCCCGCTCATGGAACTCTCGATTTGAGATCCTTCAGCCTTGACTTAGTGAGAGGGTTTTCTGATGGCCTAGCCATAAAATGAGTTTAGTGGAAACTCAAGCCACCAATATTTGGTGATGGCGTCGAGAAGTAAGAAGTTGTGGGAATAAGATGAATTCCCTATTAGTTGACAATTAAAAAGCCCACTGTATATTGATATATTTACAGTGATCCTCTCAGCTAAAGTGTTTGAGGGTCACCTAGTGAGTCTAGGACTACAGGTTGTATAATCTAGAGCAAATGGGAGAAAAACTAATGGGTATATAATACCTAAGGTATATGATACCTAGTAGTGGAGACAAAGTATAGGTATATGATGCCCTAGTTTATTGTATTTTTCTCTAAGAAGCTCAAAACTCAACATTATGTATATGTATGTGTGTTACCACTAGAATTTTTTGGGCTTTTTGTTCTAAAACTCGTGGTTTATAAACAATAAAATTATTTTGTTAATCAATATATGTATTATTGAAGTTTAATTCAATAAAGTTGTTATTGAATCTATGAATTGCTAATTTCATTTTAGAAATAATCGAATAAACTAAGATCAATGACTATTACATGAGTACTTGAAATTTCTATAGTATACGGGTAAGATTGGATACCTTATTCTGGGGGCACTATCGGATGCGGCCCACTTTGTAGATGTTACAATTGTTGTAAAGTGCTACAAATGAAGTGATCCTAATTTGTTCATGTTGAGACATGCAAGTGGAGGCGTCCTATGCAAAGAGTTTGTATAAGATCGGACCAAGAAATAAGTCACTCATACTTTATAACACTGTTTACTTTTTAAGATTGACTATTTCAAAACGATAACCAACCTAACTTAACCTTAATCCTGGGCTAACTATGAACTCTTGTTTATTCGAGATTATCCTTAGATTTTCATGGGTGAGGGTTGATTTAACAGTAGCGGCTCAATAAATCTCCTATTTCAAGGGTAAGATTGAGTAGATAGCTATGGACATAGGGTGCAAGATGAAATTCACTTCTACATGCTTTTCGGGATAGTATAGAGATTATTCCCTTAAGTGCTAACTATGGGTCTTGAACAATGGACCCTACCCTCTCATTGGCCTGAGAGGGATTAGATTTGATGATTTGACCACAAACCAATTGTTCATTAGAGGATTAGTGAGAGTATAGGAACAAGAGGTAATCTCGAGGGGTAAAGCAACAATTGACCCAACTGTTATTACGAACAACCTATGAAGGGCACTTATTAATTATGGTTATATCGAGTGGACATAATATATCTACAGTGATGGGAGTGTAACTACTGGGCTTTAGTGGAGTGACTTGGTAGTAAACAAATCGTGATTAATTAGGTTAAAGAGTTTAGCCAGTTAATCTCAGATCATTAGAGCCCATGATCTATAGATCCATTAGGTTCCCCTACTAGCTAACAAATGGAATAAACCTTAGAATAGCGTGATGAGTGAATTTGAAACGTTCAAATTCGAGTTAAGAGAATTAGTAATTATATGTGATATCATTAGACGTTTAGTTACTGAACTAAACGAAATTGGAGAATCGGATAATATTTAAATATGATTTAAATATTAATTTCATGAATAGAGATTCATGATTGATGAACTGGTCGTTAATTTATATTTGATATTAAAATAATTAATTCAATTGTTTAATTAATTATTAATAATTAATTTTATATGAAATTAATTAGTGAATTAAATATATATGTAATTAAATAAAGTGTCAATTGATATTAATTAAAGAATTGATATCTTAAATTTATTTTGAAAACAAGTTTTCAAAATAAAAATAAAATGATTTTCCAAATAAAAAAAATAGGAAAATCATTTTAATTGGAAACTAATTTAGTGGGTTTTTTAAATTCTTGATATTTTGACTCATCTTCCACCCAATTTCCACTCAATTTGATCAAGCTAATGCTGTCCATCTCTTATGTAATTTGATTAATGAAGATTTGGAATAAAACTCAACTTTAAGGCTGAGTATCAGGCCATGCAAAAAAATAGTTTTGCTGAGAAGTTTTGGTTGAAGAATAGTTCTTCAACTTTAGTGGTGTTCTTCAATCTTTCTCTAAATTCAGTTCATTTTGAGTTCTCCAACTCAATCTAAGATCTAAAAAGAATAGTAGAGAAGATCTTTTTGTTGTCCACAGGCTTTTGGAGTCAAAATTGAAGTTGATTTCGTGGATCAAATGAGTTCATGAAAGGTATTTCTGAAACTCTCTTGATATTCTATGAACATGCTTATTTTGATGATAAAATTGATTAATTAGAGTGCTTAATGATCCTGAATTATTCTGCTAATTGCTTGCTAACTCCAACAATTTCAGCTAAAATAGTGAGAGATATAAAGTTATTTGTTGGAGATAGACAAATTTTACTTGAAAATGTTTATTACATTCCTTCTATGAAAAAGAATTTAATCTCTATCTCATGTTTGCTAGAACAAAATTACAAAGTCTCTTTTGAAAACAATGAAGTGTTCATCATTTTAGAGAACATAACTTATACGTGTTAAAACCAACTGAGGTAAAGGTCATTTTAAATATAAAGATGTTTAAAATAGTTGAAACTCAAAACAATAAATGAAGGATTTCTCCAAATTCCTATCTTTGGCACTTAAGACTAGGTCACATTAATCTCAATAGAATTGAGAGACTAGTTGAGAGTGGACTTTTAAAACAGTTAGAAGATAACTCTCTACCTCCATGTGAATCTTGTCTTGAGGGTAAAATGACCAAAAGATCTTTTTCAGGAAAAGGTTTTAGAGCCAAAGAACATTTAGAACTGTTACATTCATATCTTTGTGGCCTGATGAATGTTAAATCTAGAGGAGGGTATGGATATTTCATCAGTTTTGTAGATGATTAGTCAAGATATGGCTATATTTACCTAATGCATCATAAGTCTGGAACACTCAAAAAGTTCAAGGAATATAAAGCAGAGGTTGGGAACCAATTAGGTAAAAAGATTAAAACACTTCGATCAGATCGAGGTGTTGAGTATATGGACTTTAAATTCCAGGAATATTTGATAGAACATGGAATTCAGTCTCAATTCATAGCACCTTGCACACCTCAATAGAATAGTGTTGTAGAAATGAGAAATAGAACCTTGTTGGACATGGTTTGTTCTATGATGAGTTATGCTCAGTTGCTAAATTCTTTTTGGGGATATGCAGTACAAACTGCAATATTTATTTTGAAATGGTTCCCTTGAAAACTATTTTGGAAATACCTTACGAGCTATGGAGAAGACGTAAAAGTAGTTGACGTCACTTCAAGATTTAGAGATGCCCAACACATGTGTTGATGCAAAATCCAAAGAAATTGGAACGTCGTTCAAAATTATGCTTATTTATAGGCTATCCTATAAAGACATAAGGTGGTTATTTTTATAATCCTCAAGAATATAAAATATTTGTATCAAAAAATGAAACATTCCTAGAGGAGGATCACATTAAAAATCATCAACTTCGTAGTAAGCTCGTATTAAGTGTGATGTCTAGAGAAACTACAGATAGGTCAACAAGAGTTGTTGATCAAGCAGGTCCTTCAACAAGAGTTGTTGATGAAACTAGTACTTCACATCATTCTCAAGAATTTAGAGTGCCTCGACGTAATGGAGGGTTGTTCAACAGCTTGACCGTTACATGGGTTTAATAGAAACCCAAGTTATCATATCAGATGATGACTTAGAGGATCCATTGACTTTCAAACAGGCAATAGAAGATGTGGATAGAGACTAGTGGATAAAAGTCATGGACCTTGAAATAGAGTCAACATACTTTAATTTGGTCTGGGATCTTGTAGATCAACCAGAAAGGGTAAAACCTATTGGTTATAAACGGATCTACAAGAAAAAATGAGAACAAGCTAGTAAAGTACAGACTTAAAAAGCTAGACTTGTGGCAAAATGGATTACCCAAAGAGAAGGAGGGGACTATGAAGAAACCTTTTTTCCGATTGCCAAGATCAATTTTATTATCTGTATTTTATTATTATGAAATCTAGTAAATGGATGTCAAGATAGCTTTTCTAAATGTCTCAACCAAAAGGGTTTATTGAATAGGTTAGGAGCAAAAAGTTTGCAAGCTTAGAAGATCCATTTATGGGTTAAAACAAGCTTCTTGATTTTGGAATATAAGATTTGACATTGCATTCAAATATTTTGGCTTTGAACAGAACGTTGATGAACCTTGTTTTTACAAGAAGATTATCAAAAAAACTGTAGCTTTTTTGGTTCTACATATTGATGATATTCTACTTATTAGAAATGAAGTAGAATTTCTAGCTAACGTTAAGAGATGTCTAGCCACGCAATTCCAAATGATGGATTTGGGAGAAGTGCAGTATGCTCTTGGGATCCAAATAGTTGAATCGCAAGAACAAAATATTAGTATCATCTCAGGCATCTTATATAGACAAGATGTTGTCTAAATATAAACCGCAAAACTTCAAGAAGGGTATGTTACCTTTCATGCATGGAATTTATATGTCTAAGGAACAAAGTCCTAATACACCTCAAGAGGTTGAGGTTATGAATCAAATTCAGTATGTATCAACAGTCGGAAACTTAATATATGCCATGTGGTGTTTTTTTATTTCTTTTAATATTTAAGAGATTTGACGGATCTTAATTTAGAGTGTAGATTTTTTTTATTTAATTTCCATTCGATTTTTTTTATTTGAGTATTCTCTTGTGATTTTTTGTGGTGTTTGCTTTATCATGTCTTATTATAATTTTGGGTGGTCTTATAGGTTTTAACAACCTAATTTAGCTCCAACACCACTACCACCACCAATGTTTTTCAACCCATCCCCATATCCCATCAGTTACCCATCCCATGAGTATAGGACTTTTTATATTTATCCAACCCTAGTAGAGGAGAAACATTCTTTAGAGGACCAGTTAAAAGAGTTTATCTTAGAGTTCCAATTTAGGAGGTTTTGTATGGAAGAGAGAAGGAGGTGAGATAGGATAGAAGACTAAGCGGTAGAGAATGAGGCAGCACTAAAAGGTTTAGGTGATCAACTTTGTGAGAAGAATATTTCCAATGCCACTGAGATAGGGAGGTCAGTTATTATAGATTCTGATGATGAGGATGAGTTGGAAGCATTATAGTCATATCAAGAGTCGGTTCGTGAGATTGAGAGAGAAGATGTGCCTAATTTGGAAGTTCAAGTAACTAAGGTTGAGGTTGAAGAGCCTTATGTTCCATCACTTGAGAGCCTTATGTTCGTGAGATTTGGAAGTTCAAGTGACTAAGGTTGAGGTTGAAGATGTGCCTATACTATATGGATAAGGCTGGATACCTTATCTTGATGATACTATGGATACAACCCATTTTGTATTTGATATAAATGAAATGATACAACACGTTCGTGTAGGTGACATGTGAGTGGGGGTATCCAATACAATGAGTTTGGGTAAGATCGGACTGTGAAATAATAACCACTAGATGTAACTTCGTTGACTAGTTAGGTTTCTATTTCAATAGGATGACCTTGGCAACTTAGTCTTAATCTTTAGTGTATTATGAACTTCTATTCACGAGGTTATCCTTTGATTTGTATGGGTGAGAGTGGCCAGTTTGATAACTCAGTATGCCTACTATTTTGGGGACAAGACCGAGTGGGGAGCTAGAAACATAATAATACAAGATGGATTTCACTCTTTCCCGACTTTAGGGAAAGCAGATGAGTGTTCCCCTAAGTGGTGTCACTAGGACTTGAACAAAGAACTCCACCCTCAACTGTCTCGAGTGGGATTTTTGTTTAATGGTTGGACCATAAACAAGTTATTCATTAGAGGAGCACTAGTACTAAGGATACATAGGTAATCCAGGGGTAAAACGGTAATTTGACCCAACTGGTGTTACGAACACTCATGAAGGACTAGCTTGTTGTTATTGGTCTATATCTATGGACAAAGAAAGATATTTGAAGTGAGAAGAGTGCAACTGTGGATCTTTGGTGGAGTGTACCCACAATTAATGAATATTGATTAATGTGGTTAATGAGTTTAGCTAATTAATCTCATATTGTTGAAACTTCTGATCTGTAGGTCCATGAGGTCCCCTTCCTAGCTCCTAAAGAGAATTAAGGTAATTATGTCTTGAATAGAATTTAAAATGTTCAAATTCACTTAGGGAAATAGTATAATGTATAATAATACATTATAATATAAAGTTTATATTTTAATTAAACTTTATAATATAAATTTAATTTTTGATATGATTCAAAATTAATTTATGGGAGAATTAAATATTTGAATGAGTTCAAATATTAAAATATTAATTCAATATGAATTGGATTCATATTAAAATTATAAGTTAAACTTAATGTGTATTAGATGCACATTAAAACTATAGGTTATGAGAGAAATACAATTGAATATGATTTAAATGTATGTTGAATTAAATATTTGATATTTAATTTGATAATTATTTAAGTAGAGAATGAATAATTATTTAATTTAATTTAATTTGATTTACTTAAATTATTTGAATTAAAACTATGGGTTATGTAAGAGCTGTTTCATTTAATATGCTTTAAATAAAATCATTAATTAAATTAGATTTAATTAATTTTTAATTAATTAAGTAATTAAATAACTCCCACTTTATCTGAAATGTGGGCTATCCCACATTCCCTTTATCTCTCCCTTTCTCTCTATTTGGTTATCCTCCTTCTTTCCATATTCATTTGGTTCCCACAAACCATTACCGAAGGTTCTGAGAGAATAGCATGGAAGACTTTTGGTGGTATTGATTTCAATCTCAATTGGAGAATTCACCATATGAATCGAGTCTTGAAAGTAATGTTTCCTTTTTATCTGTAGAATTTATTTAACAATGCATGCTTAACCTAAGAATTTTATAGTTGGTTTAATATTTTTAAATCTCTGTGTTTTTTTTTTTTGTTCCCCAGTGTATTGGTATTTCATGATTTCTAAATTAATTTCGAGAAAAGGTCATGATATTTTTCGCTATGCTAGGGCTTTCATCCCTATAGATGGACATATTTTGTACCGTAAAGGTTCAAATAGAAATCACGAATTTCCTCCACAATCTAAGCTTCATTTATGAGAACTCGACTCTCTTTACTCTCCATGGCAGAGATAAGATTTTTACTCTTTCTAGAGGAAGCCCACCTATGAAAGAAATTAGAGTTTTCATCTCCCTTCTGAAGCCACTGAATCTCACCTTTTTGAGCCCAAACTCTCTGTTCATTGATGACAATGTTGTAAGAGTCTACAACGCGCATGTGGAAGTAATTTGAATCATAAGCACTCTAACTACATTAATTTTAGGATTAAAACATGTATGTTCATAAAGAGAAATTAGGGTTTTAAAATACAACCTTTGTAGAAACTCAAAATTGGCGCAATCCTTGGCTTGATTCTGATCACGAACACTTCATGGACCACCGCTAGAATCTGCCCCATTATTTTCCATCTTAGAATGGATTGTAGGATCCAAATATATAAGAAATTTGAAGGGAATTTAGAGTTTAAGAGAGTTTGGTGTGAAGAACATATATAGAACAATTCTCTTTTAAAATTAAGATTGCACAAACCCTTTCTCATCAAATTTTCTTCAATATATAGAATAACCCCGTGTAATCACATTGCATCTCATGTTGACACCAAGCTCACCATGCAAGAGTGGGAATTGAGGTTGTTAATTAGTGGAAAAAGTAGGAACTTTCCACTAAGTTAAATTTCATTTTAATAAATAGAATTTCATAAATTTAAATTTAAAATGAAATTTTAATTTTAAAATATTAATTCAAATAATTAATTTTAAATAAATTTTACTTCTTTTTAAAAAAATTTAAATAAAATTAATCCTAATAATTAATTTTAAATAAAATTAATTTTTAATAATTACATAAATAATTTAATTAATCAAATTAATTTAATATCAAATATTAAATTATTAAAACACCAATCCAAAAGTGAATCCCCATTCATGTGTACAATATTTAAATTGAATTTAAATATTTACAACTCTCCAATTTCATTTGATTGAACAATTAAACTATATAATTATGTTAATTATAGCGCATATAATTAACTATCATTCCCTAAGTTGAATTTCAATGTTTCAAATTCTCTCATCACACTACTCTAAAGTTTAGTCTGATATGAGCTTGCAGAGGGACATAATGGACCTACAGATAATGAGCTCCAACGATTCGAGATTAACTGCTAAACTCTTTGACCTAATTAACTAACATTTGTTAACTATCGAGGCACTCCACTAAAACCCAGTAGTTGCACTCTTCTCACTAAAACCTGATTATCATTTTACTCTTGTAATTACATATTGCTCCTTAAGTCCCATTGATCTTCTAATGAATAATTGGTTTATGGTCCAACCATTAAACTGAGTTTCTCTTGGGCTAATGAGAGGATGGGGCCCCATGTTCAAGACCCGAAGTCAGAACTTAAGAGAATAACCTATCTATATCCTAGAATCGGGTAGTAGTAAGTTCCATCTTACAAGACTATGGCCCCAACAATCTACCCGGTCTTATCCGTAGAACGGGAGGCTTATTGAGTCGGTGATGTTGAGCCACTGTCACCCATGCAAATTAAAGGATAATCCCAATTAAATAGGAGTTTATAGTTAATTCAGAATTAAGATCGAGTTACCTAGGTCATCGAATTGAAATAGTCGGTCTTAACAGTAAATGATGTTATAAAATAAATGTGACTATCTCGTGGTTCGGTCTTATGCAAACTCATTGCATAGAATGCCTCCACTTGCATGTCTCCATATGAACAATTCGAGATTACATCGTTTGTATGAAGTGCAAAGTGGATGTAAGCCCTCAAACTTTTTCACCTAGATATAGGAAGTGCTAGTACTCAGGGAAAAGTTTATAAGTGGTGAGGTCATGTGATTCAGTTTAGGGACAAAGTGTTGTGGACAAGTTGTGTGGAGGAAAATTGGAAGCATAATAGATTGAAGTCAAATATTTGACTAAGTATGCAAACTATGCTATAAAAGTAAAAGTTGAATCAATAGAATAGTAAAGAAGGGAGAATTGGATAAGTGCTAGTAAGGGATTTTAACTCATAGCATAGGGTATAAGAAGACTCATAGCATAATTAAGTAGAAAAATTAATAGCATAGTTGGTTAACTCATAGCATAGTAAGTGAGGTTATAGCTTAGTAGCATAAACTCATAGCATAGGTGAAAAAGTTCAACCCATATCATAAGAAGACTATTTTGGATGCATAGTGTTGAACATGTAGGGGTAAGTTTTGCGCATGGAAGACTTCCAAGTGACCGAGTTAGACAACTGGGACACATGCTAAAGGAAAGAAGTCAACTTGGATTCATAAAACACATATTGGAAACCATACTATGAGAAACTATGCTATGAGAATGAAGAGCTATGTTGTAAGCATGAGGAATCATGCTAGGAGCATGAAGAGTAGGGGCCTAACCTTGGATACATCATCTTAAGTTGAACACATTGTAAGAGGTAAGAGAAGCTTGGGTGCATATTGGGAAGATTTGGATGCATAGAAGAATTATCTTGGGAGGTATAGGGTTAAGTGAACACATATGGAAAGGATTAGTTAAGATTGGAAAAACAATGTGTTGGGCTATACACAACCAATAAAGAAACTAGAGTTGGATGCATAGTCTTTGGAAGGTGGACACATGGGGTAGTGTAGGAAAGTTATCCATACGACCAAGGATGCTGAGCATGCGTTGAGAAGAAGCTACGTTGCGCCCAACTTAGTTGTCTAAAGCTACCCTAGCCCAGCTGTGCCGAGGAGAACAAACCTTGTACCCACAGTTGGTTTTGGCAATCCAAAGGTTTAGTTTGGGTCTTTTGGGGCTGGTAAGCTAGGTTTAGGGTTAAAAAGATGCTCTATGATTATTTTTAACCCTAAACAAAAGATTCTAAGTTGATTACTGTATTACTACAGGCTTAGGGATTCATAAGAAAATAGGGAACCAGGGAACTTGGAAACCCATACCGGCAAACCGTGAGTGGTTTACTTTCAATGTTTTTATGAATCTATATACTTATATGGTATTATATATATTTTTATGGTTTTCAAAACCTTGGCATGATCGGAAAATATGATTTCTTGAATTTTAATCACTGATTTTTTGTTACATTATTTGGATGACTGTTTTTTTTTTTTTTTTGGAATTGTTTGGAAGCATGTTTAAAATTGATTTAATTAGAAACTATAATCATACCCAGAATTTTTTTTAGCTTATGTCGTTGACATCTAGTTGGGATTGTTAGCGTACTCGAGTATGATTAGCAGGAATTGTCGACATGTGCACATTCGGTGGGTTGTATTGGATATTTGAATTGTTTCCTCGGTCTTGTATTTGGTTGAAATGATTCATCTTGGAGAAACATATGATCATGTCAGTATTATGCCAGTTACCAAACTAGGACACTTATGTGATACATATTCTGATATTGTTTTATGACTAATTGTCTGTGCAAACATTTTCAAAATGAGTTTAAAAAATAAAACCTATTTTCACATAAAACATACCACTCGCTGAGCTATCCATCTCACGCTTTCAAAATGTTTTGTTCCTCTTTCGCCAGGTAGCAGGAGAAGAACGTTATGAAGTGCCATTAGAGGGTAGAGTCTGTTAGCAGAATGATTTTTGGAATCATTTCTTCTTATAAGTTTTGTTAGGAATCATAAATATAATTAGACATGGATTGTAACCTTAATCTTGTATAAAGATTAAAATTAGAATGAAAGAAGTTTCCGTAAATACTTTTGGCTTTAGGATGTTAGGTGAGAATAGGGTGGTTGGACAGTGGGAATTACAAAAGGGTAGTATTTGTTGCCTTCATGCCTTCTCTTGGGTAAAAGAGATAAGCTCGGGAGGGGGTGTGTCAAGTTAGTATTAGAGCAAAAATTTCTGGGACAAACTAGAAAGTGTGTCAGGAAATTGAGTTAGTATAGGCCGAAAAGCCTAAAGTTTAGAATTCAAGGAAACCCAAGAGTTGTGCACTAAAAGTCAAGTCTATAGAGTTAAGACAAAAACCTGAAAAATGCGACATAGGAAAGGTTTACATAAAACTAGAGAAAGATAGGAAAAGTCAAGTTAAAGATTTGTAGAAACCTGGAAGAATCTAGTAAAGATTAGACTGAAAGAGATAGGTTGACTTAAAGAGAGTGAAACGTGAAAGTGAAAAAAAAAAAACATAAGAATTATGGGTTCCTTAAAGCTAAGTGATTCTCATAATTTTATGATGATTGTTATTGTAGGAAACACGTATCCGAGTGGTAGACTGTGGTGACGACCTTAACCAAGAACAAGTAATGTTATCTCTACCATGAAATTTGAAGAAAATAGGAAAAGCCTGGGAAGCATCTGTCCCTATGTAGATCCTGAATTGAGAGATCGAATTAGACACTTAGTCTTACAGTCGGAATGTTCGGAATGTGGAGAAGAACATATGGGTCTCTATTTGTTAAAATCAAGAACCTTTTATGAATGTGGCCAAGAAGGCCACCTTTGGAAAAATTGTGTTTATTATCAACAAAAAGATAAAGGTAAACAGAAACAGATATTTAGAGCCAAACCCTTACAAAAGGATGCATTTTTAGGTAGCAGACATGATAGATTCTAGATTGAGGAAAACTCTGGCAATAGTGTGAAAAAGATTCATATAACAGAAGGTTCTAGTTGTACAAGGGATAACGTTAAGCTGTTAACTACTGACACTTCCAAAAAATAAATATTAACAACAATATGGAAATTTCATGCGAGGAAGATACTAGAATCTATAGAAAAATTTGTTTCTTTTGTCTATAGCAAGGGCATTCCTTGGAAGAGTGTCCATGGAAACCAGAAGTAGGATTTGGAATAACTGTTAAAGGAAAAGAAAAGGCCAGGAAATGGCAAGAAATGTAAATTTGTAGGGAAAAAAAATCTATAGATATAAATTACTTAAGAACTTGTCTTAAAAAGAAATGACAAAGTTTTGGAATAAGTTGCTTGTTGAAATAATGAATTCTTAGTACTTGATCTGTATCTTGATCTCCTATAGAAACCATGCTAAGAAGTAGAAGATGAAGAAATCAATCCACCACTTGCAGGCCAAGTGAAGGAAGTAAGGGTGAGTCGAGTTATCCTCAAGAACAGATTACGACAGAAAAACAATACCTTCACAAATTTGTTAAGCGGCTAACCGAGAGTTTAGGCACGATACAGTTAGACCCTGAAAAGAAATTAAGAATCGAACGACACAATTCGTTAGGAACAAGTACTTTTGAACGAACCACAGATCCAACTAATGTTGAAGCTTGGATCAATCGAATTGAAAAATTCTTTAAAGTTATGAGACGTCCAGAAGATCAGGGGATAACTCTGGAAACTTTCCTTTTACAAAGAAGAGTGAAGGATTGGTGGAGAGTAATGGAAAGTAGGAAAAGAGAAGGAAATTAACTAACTTGGAAAGAATTTCGAGAAGCTTTTTATGAGAAGCTCTCTCCATGATCATTATGTGATGCAAAACGGAATGAATTCCTGCAACTCGTACAAGGGAACATGACAGTAGCTAAATACGAACAAAAATATATCAAATTTTCAAGATACGCCTGAAAAATTACTTTATAACGTTGTTTATTATTTAAGACTGACTATTTCAAAGCGATGGCCTAGGTAACTTGACCTTAATCCTAAGCTAACTATGAACTCCTATTTATTCGGGATTATTCTTAGATTTTCATGGGTGCGGGTTGGCTCAACAGCGCCAACTCAATAAGCCTCCCATTTAAGGACTAAGACCGAGTAGTAGCTGGGGACATGAGGTGCAAAACGAAATTCACTCCTACCCACTTCTAGTAGAGAGGTTGTTCCTTTAAGTGCTAACTTCGAGTTTTGAACAAAGGGTCCCACCCTCTCATTGGCCTGAGAGAGACTCGGTTTGGTGATTGGATCACAAACAAATTATTCATTAAAGGATCAGTGGGACTTAAAAAACAAAATGTAATCTCGAGGGTAAAAAAACTATTGACCTAGTCGTTATTACGAACAACTTGTGAACATTTAACTTACTAACAATGGTTAAATCAAGTGGACAAAAATACATCTACAATGAGGAGAGTGCAACTATTGGGCTTCAGTGGAGTGATCCGGTAGTTAATGAATGTTGATTAATTCAATTTAAAGAGTTTAGTCAATTAATCGTGAATAGTTGGAGCCCATGATTTATAGGTCCATTAGGTCACCCTACTAGCTCACAAATGGATTAAACCTTAGAATAGTGTGATGAGTAAATTTGAAACGTTCAAATTTGTATTAAGGGAGTTGATAATTATATGATATAATTACATGTTTAGTTATTGAATTAAACAGAATTGGAGAATTGGATAAATATTTATATTTGATTTAAATATTTATTGCATGAATAGAGATTCAAGATAGTAGAATCGTTGTTTTATTAATTTAATATTGGATATTAAATTATTTTAGTTAAATAAAATTTAATTAATTAAATAAATTTTATTTAAAATTAATTATTTGAATTAATTTTGTTTCAAATTATAAGTTTGAATTTTCTAGAAAATTCAATTTTAGTTTTAATTTAATTTTCTAAAAATTTAATTAAAAAGAGAAAATTGGATTTTAAATTAAAAATTGGAAACTCCAATTTAGTGGGCTTATCCCACAAATTCCACTCACAGTCCACCAATTCCTTCAAGTAGGTGATGTCAAATTATTGTGCAATTAGATTGCATGAAAGGAATGATAAAAACTGAATAGTTTGGCTAAGATTCATACCATGCATTTGGTTTTTCAGAAGTTGAGTTGCTGAAGAAGGTGGTCTCTCTAGTTATAAACCCAAAAAAAATTCCTCTTTAAATTCCCTAAATTCGACTCATCTTGGATCTTACAATCCAATCCAAGGTCCTAGAGAATAATAGAGAAGATCAAGTGGTGGTCTACAACACTTTGGAGTGGAGATTCAAGCTCATTTTTGAAGAATTTGAAGTCTTCAAAGGTATGTTTTATGAAACCCTATTTTTATCTTATGAACATGCTTCCTTAGATGCTAAAAATTGATGGATTAGAGTGCTTAATGATCCTGATTGCTTTTGTTAATTGCATGCTAACTCCATCAATTAGTATATTTAATCAATAATGTGTTAATTATGCTAACTTATGTTAAGTACTACCGTTGTAGGGAGAAGGCTTGAACATTGTGAAGGAAGAAGAAAAGATTCTAAGTGTGAACCCTAAAGGATCTCGGGTATTAAGAGTTTATGTGCTTGGTTGGAAGAAGAAAATCTGGCTAAGTGTTGAAAACGAAGTGTTGATGCCAAGATGCATTGAATGTCAGGGCATGGGTGTGTAACAGCCATAAGTGTTAAAGAGGTTGGGAGGGGCACAAGACATGCGTTAAGGCAAGGCATGCGTGGTGCACTGGCCATTTGATGCTCGAGGATGAAGCCATGCGACAACCACAAGTGCATTCGTTGAGAGAAATGTTGGCCACGCACAGCAACGAACAAGGATGCCTTAAGCGCAGATAAAGCTAGTGCATGTGATGGCCGAGCGTGGAGCATACGTGCAAGGTCAAGCTATGCAATGGGTTGAGTACCATGTGTTGGTGAAGGTTGAAGGTTGACAGCTTAAAGGAGTCTCTAATTTGACCATTTTACTCGTGCCAAGAGGGAAGTTCTAGATCTGAGATGATGATTGAAGAGTGTTGGTGAAGCTCTTGGGCTGTCGAAAGCAATCTTCCACGATTTCGATATGAAATATGAAGATTTTCCCAAATAGTTCAAGCTCTCGGGTGATTTTGAGCAAGGTGTGAAGATTTAAGGTTTTCAGGCTAATCCAGAGGAATCGAAAGCTCATATTTTAAGGTACGAGAGCTAAGACCTTTAAAAACAAGTTTTTAGAAGGAAATTTTCAAAAACAAGGTCTAGAAAAAGAGTTATTCGAGCTCAAATTTGAATGCAGAATTTTTGCTTAAAGAAATAGGCAGCTGCAATCGTTGAGTAAGCAAGCAGCTCACTCAGTCAGGCAAAGATGCTAATGGACGCTTCATAAGAGCAGGTTGGCATGAGGTGTTGCAAGAGCTACCAAAAGGACCTTATGGACCTATAGCTTGAAGCACCAACGGTACATGAATAATTGACTAAACTCTTTAGTCACAAGATCCATCATCCATTAACTGCCGGGCACTCCACTAAAGACCCACAGTTGCACTCTTCGCACTACAGATATATTTCTGTGTCCATACAACCAATCAACAGTGTGATGACCCTTCATAAATCGTTTGTAAGTACAGCTAGGCCAATTTACTATTTTGCCCCTATAGTTACATCTAACTTCTTAAGTACCACTGATTCCTCTAATGAACAATAAGTCATAGTCCTACTATGACTGAGTTCTCTCTTCCAAAGAGAGGGTGTGGCCACTACGTTCAAGACCCGGAATCAGCCATTAAGGGAGCAATTTATCTACTAACCCCTGCTTTGGGGAAAGAGTGAATTTCGTCTTGTGTAGCTGAGTTCCCAACTCCCCAATCAGACGAATCTCCAAAAAAGTAGGCTTGTTGAGTTGGCAATCTGGCCACTCTCACCATACTAATCAAAGGACCACCCTCATAGGCAGGAGTTCCCAACTCACTCAGGATTAAGGTCATGTCACCTATGATCATTTTAGTGAAATGTAAATCTCAATTATCAACAGCATTATATAAAGAGACTAATCATCTCGTGGTCCGGTCTTATACAAACCCTTTGTGTAGGATCAGACCATTTGTAGCACTTTACAACACTTGTAATATCTACAAAGCGGGTCGTTTTCATAGTATCACAAGGATAAGGTATCCCTTCTTTATCCATTTATACAGACCATTTCGGTTATTACTTAAGGAATGATCTACTTGTATGTCTCATATACATGCTTAAGTTACATAAAATAACTTAGGATTTTAGTTTATTAGATTTGAGTAAATGCATATAAAATAACATTTATTTTATTAATAAAAATGTGTACAAAATGTTTACAAACTATGAGACCACTATGAGAATTAGGACACCAATCCCAACAATCTCTCACTTGTTCTAATACCTCGGGAGACTAATATACAATACATAGAAACAGTACAATATACAATAAACTTGGGCATACACTATACTCCAGTATCCTCTCCCACTTACCCTAGACAAGGTGACACATGTCTCGTAGGCCCAGACTCTCCAGATGACCCTCGAACGCTTTAGTCGTGAGAGCCTTTGTAAACAGATCAGCAACATTATGCTCTAACGCGATCTTCATGACTATCACATCACTCGATGCACAATCTCCCTAATCAAATTATACTTTCGTTCGATATGCTTGCCTCTTCGGTGACTTCGAGGTTCCTTAGAATTTGCCACAACCTCACTATTATCTCAATAGAGATTGATCGGCAAAGACATATTTGGAACAATTTCCAAATCTGTATGGAATTTCCTAAACCAAACAACCTCTTTAGCAGCTTCACAAGCGGCTTCGTATTCGGCTTCCATAGTGGAGTCTGCAATGCATCATTGCTTGATGCTTCACAAAACTGCAGCCTCTCCATTCAGAGTGAACACTGACCCTGATGCAAATTTTCCAGAATCTCTATTAATCTGAAAGTCAGAGTCTGTGTATCCTGTAAGGATCAAATCCTTATCTCCATACACGAGCATATAGTCTCTCGTTCATCGAAGATACTTGAGAATCATTTTGTCCACCATCTAGTGATCTAATCCTAGATTGGACTGATATCAATTGACAGTTCCTACTGCATAGCAAATGTCAGGTCTTGTACATAACATTGCATACATAAGGCTTCCTACAGTCGAAGCATAGGGAATCCGTCTCATTTCCTCACCTCTTGAGATGTCTTAAGACATTGATCCTTAGACAAAACAATTCCATGCCTAAAGGGTAATAAACCCCTCTTGGAATTATGCATCGAGTACCTGATCAACATCTTGTCATTGTACGATGCCTGAGACAAGGCCAACCTTTTTTTCTTACGATCCCGAATGATCTGGATCCCTAGAAAATACTGCGCCTCTCCCAAATCTTTCATGTGGAATTGGGTGACTAGCCACTTTTTAATGTCAGCCATAAAACCTAGATCATTCCCACTAAGTAAGATATCATCCACATACAGCACCAAGAAAGCCACTGAGCTGTTGATGATTTTCTTGTAAACACAAGGCTCATCAATATTTTTATTAGAGTCAAATAATTTGATTGCACTATCAAATCTAATGTTCCACGATATAGATTCTTATTTAAACCTATAAATGGACCTATTAAGCTTGCAAACCCTTTGCTCTTGATCTGGAACAATGAACCCTTCTGGTTGAGTCATGTAGATGGTCTCGTCAATATTACCATTCAGAAAGGCAGTCTTGATGTCCATTTGCCATATCTCATAATCATAAAATATGGCTATGGACAGGAGAATCCTGATAGACTTCAACATGACAACAGGTGAGAAAGTTTCCTTATAGTCCACTCCCTCGACTTGGGTATAACCTTTTGCCACGATTCTAGCCTTAAAGGTTTGCACCTTTCCATCTACACCTCATTTTCTCTTGTAGATCCACTTACACCCTATAGGTTTTACCCCATCAGGCTGATCCACAAGTTCCCAGACAGAATTGAAGTATATAGACTCCATTTCCTGATTCATGGCTTTAATCCAGTCATCTTTGTCAACATCCTCCATTGCTTACTTATAAGACAATGGATCCTCAACTCCATCATCAAACATGATGTTTGGGCTTTAGTCAAACATATGTAGTGTTTAGGTGGGTTCGCAACCCTCCCAATATGTTGAGGCAATCTCAACTCTTGAGATGGTTGACTAGATGAACCAACATCAACAACTCTTATTGATTTATCAGTTTGTTCAATAACACTTGTTGAACTATCAATAGTCTTACTAGAAATCTTATGTAAAACAAGCTTGCTTCATGGTTTATGATCCCTGATGTGGTTTTCTTCCAAGAAGATAGCATTTGTCGACTCAAACACCTTATTCTCACTTGGATCATAGAAGCATCCACCCTTCGTTTCTTTGGGGTAGCTGATAACAAGCAGGAATGCACGTTATTACAGTATTAAGTTATTAAACAATGTAGGTTTGCATTGATAAAATATATAAGATTGCGTCCGAAAAGCATTAAGTTTATAACATTGCGGTCACATGCGTCCATCGCATAAAAACAGTTAATTTGGGTATTTTTGTGCAGAATATTCATTGACATAAGACGGAAAATGCAATCTCAAGAAATCAACGGTCGAGCGCAGCATTACTGCAAGGCTTTGCGGTGATTTGTGCTCGCAAAAATTTTCTCAAGAAGGATTAGCGCATAGAGCCGGTGCAACATGGTGGGCGCATCTGAGTGAAAAGCATAATTAATCACGATGGGACAGAAAGCTGATGACGGTCGAGTCCGAATTAAGTTGACAAGCCGCTAACGATAGCAAGTACACTCAGCTTTTCGGTGACAAATATTCGACGCATCAGATAGGGAATTAAAGCCATCCCATCAGTGCAATCATAAGAGAGAAGACGCCTTTCACCCCGAAGCTCTATAAATACCAAAGGCGACCTTCAGAAGGGGAGTTTGGATAGTTAGAGAATTTTCCCTTAGACAGATTAGCCTTGTTCTTAGATTTTCTTTTATTTAAGGCGGAAGCAAGAGAAGCGAGATTGTTCCAATAGATCGTTCCGGTGAACTTGGGAGAGTGTCGGAAGCGTCAAGATCAGAGAGAGGGCAAACTTCTGCAGAAGCAAAAATATCTTTTTAACAAAATAGAGTTGACAATGTAAAAGCCTTGGGAAGCAAGGGATTGCTGCCAAGCTCTCTATCCTTATCTTCCATTGTCATTTTGTACTTAAACTCATCTATAGAAATGGAACTTACTTCTTTATATCTGTTACTCTATGTTTATTACGCATGAGTAGCTAAATCTATCGAATGGGTTGAGAAGTACTTAGCTGGCATAACTGGGGATATTCACTTTATGCGATTATCTTGTATTATGTATGCATCATTCGTTCATTAGAGATACTCGGGAGGGTAGTCTAAGGGCAGAATCCAGGCTTGGAAAAGTCAGGTTAGAATCTAGATTTGGGAGAGTCAGATTAGAATGCATAATCAAGAGACAGGAGCTTAGAAATAAGCACTGTTTGCTATTAACGCATCGTATGCATTCTAGAGATAGGATATGATTGTATGCGGCCACCTTGTCTTTGGGTGTATCATGCATCATCGCATAGGAAAAGAGTAGAGACTTAGGAATAAGCTCTATGGATATTTTTGAATTCAACACATGCATCTGAGAACTAGAAGCACCGCATTTGCATTGGAAAATGTCTTGCTATCGCATGAGTGTAGCATGATTGCATAGTTTGACGCATTCCTGGGAAACGCTAGCTAAGGACCTTCTCAACCCATTCCTTCGCATACTTAGTGCATTTATCACATAATCGATCTTTTCTTAAATCCTCCACATACATTTATTTTTATATCGCAAACAATAACCCAAACAACTATTTGATTTATTTGGTTACCACAAGGTCTTCTTGAAAATTACCACCGCATACCGTTTTCCCTAGTCCCTGAGTTCGATCCTAGACTTACCAGGAAATTCAATAGAGTTTATACTTGGATTCCGTTGAGAAAACTTGTTGCTCAATGCCTTTCCATCACCGCATTTTATTCCATAATTTCACATCATAAAATAACGCATCAAACTTTTGGCGCCGTTGCTGGGGACTTTGGCAAATCAGTGTGCTAACGATAATTTTTCTAATTTCTTTGCAGCTCTCAATCTCTAGCGAATTACGAACCGGAGATTGAGAGGACGTTCCAATGAAGATTAAAAGGTAACTGCCAACAACAAGACAGAACCCCAAGAATGGAGGAACAATCGGAAGAAAGGGCCGCAAATGCAAAAAATATAATGGCCAACCCCATCCTTCTGGAAAATGACTGCAATAGACCCATTCGAAACTATGCGTCGCCCAACCTCTATGATTTCTCTCCAGGAATCATGAGGCCAGCATTAGACGGATCGAGGTTTGAAATAAAATCGGTAACGCGGCAGATGATCCAGGCTGCTGGGTAGTTTGAAGGGAGGCGTGGCGAAGACCCACACGCCCACCTCCGGAGCTTTATAGAAATCTGCAATACTTTTGTGTTCCCGAATATCTCCACTGAGGAAGTTCGACTCACTTTGTTCCCATTTTCCTTATGTGATCAAGCGAGAAAATGGGCATATTCTCTCGAATTGGGGGGGAGAACTTCGTGGGAACAAGTGGTGAAAACATTTATGAAGAAGTATTTCCCACCAACCGAGAATGCCCAGGGAAGGAAATTAATAACAAATTTTGAACAAGAAACTGACGAATCACTCAGTAATGCCTAGGCGAGGTTTAAGAGGCTGGTAAGAGACTATCCACACAACGGATTACCAGACTGCTTGCAAATGGAGATCTTATATCAAGGACTGAACCCTGCTTTGTAGACCGCTGCCAATGCGGTAGCAACTGGTGGTCTGCTCGACAAAACATATGGGGAGGCCAAAAATATATTTGATCGCATTTCCAAAAATCACGAGGACTGGCAAGAAAGCGATCAAAGATTAAGAATTGGAAACAATGACGCAAACAACGGGGCCATCACATCACTTCAGAACCAAATGACTGCGATGATGAGTTTCATACAAGGCATCAAAATTAATAGCACGGGAGAGAACAAAGGGTAGGTCAACACAATTGCTCAAACGACCGCAAGTTGTGTCATCTGTGGAGACGCCCATCCGATGAAAGAATGCCCAGGAAATCTGCAGTCAGTATACTTCATAAAGAATAATCCGTATTCTGACACGTACAACCCCGAGTGGAGAAACCACCCCAATTTCGCATGGAAAAATCAACAAAAAAGCTTTCAACCAGTGGCACAAAAAGAAGGGCCACTCGGATTTTTCCCGCGAACAAACGATCCAATGCATAACTAAGCTAGCAGCTCGCAAACACTGCAATCTTCGTCCTTAGAAAGCTTGTTGAAGAAGTACATTGAGAAGAACGAATCAGTGCTTCAGAATCAAGCAACGTCAATTCGAAATCTTAAAATTCAGCTGGGACAAATTGTGGGAGAGCTCAAAAATAGACTGCAAGAAGCTTTGCTGAGCTCAACTGAGCTTCCGTGCAACATTGGGGGTACGAGGAAGGAACAATGCTTAGCAGTCTCCTTGCTAAGCGAAAAAATGACAGCGGAAGTGGGGGAGGAACCTATCACAACCAACTTGAATGTGGCAACAACTAAGGATCCGTTGACTTATAATTCAGAAGAGCCCGAGCAAATGAAACCAGAAGTTGCATCCATCGTCAAGCCCTAAGACCATGAGATAGAAAAATTCTAGCTACCACCATCTCCGCAAAGATTGAAAAAGAAGCAAAATGATGAAGAAAAGATCGCGACAGTGGCAGTAATGCAAAATGCAATGATCCCACACAAAATGTGCGACCCAGGAATTTTCACGATACCATGCTCCATTGGAGGGGTCTATAGTGGCCAAGCACTATGCAATCTATGGGCGAGTATAAACATAATGTCGCTATCTATCTTCAAACGATTGAATATTGGCACACTCACACCCACAACAGAGACTCTCCTACTTACGGCCAGATCTCAAATACATCTCGAGGGAGAGTTGAAAGATGTCGCAATCTCAATTGATAAATTTATCTTGTCGGCAGACTTCATCATTTTGGATTATAAAGCAGACGAAGATGCGCCCATCATATTGGGACGACCATTCCTCTCGAACGGTCGTGCTCAAATTGATGTACACAAGGGGAAATCATAATGAACATCAATAGGGAAAAGCTTCAGATTAAGGCACCGTGGAAGTGAAAAGCTCAGCTTGGAATAAGCTATCCCTGAGCTACTATATGACTCAGCCTCATCAGTTATGCAAACCTTTTGAATATCCTTTTTCTACATCAATACTTCATGAACTTTCATCACCTTGTTATTAGTTGTTATCGCATATGTACTTCTTTCTTTATCTACTGAAAAAAAAAAGTGATCATGTTGAACGATTGCGGTAAGCGATTTTGTTAACTTTGTTTTTTTTATTATTTAACCCTCCCAATGTTTTTCTTGCAAATGATCAAGGTAAACGATTGCGGAGGCGCTATACGGAGACGCAACTACTTTATTCCGTCACCGCAATCCAAAGGAGGTAGATCGCCGCAAAGAAGGATGCGTCAATAGACAATGCGGGCGACGGCCTAAATTTGGGGGTTGTATTCTTCCTTGACTTTATTCTAAATTCTGTACTATCGCATCACACTTTAATTTTGAAAAATTTTATCACCACATCCTCTTTGGTTACCGCAATCATTTAATATTGATAAATTTAGTAGGTCACTGCATGCTTTCTCTTTGCCAATTATGACTTCAATGATGAAACGCATGCTTCTATTTTTTCATGTACACTAGAGTAAACTTAATTTTAGGTTAATTACCTCATGAAATATTTCTAAAAGTTAGTGGTCTGCTAGTTTTCTTTCAAACTAACCCTTTACCAAACTTCCTAAGAACATCGCATGACTTTTTTCAATCTTTTGGCAATGAGGACATTGTCGCACTTTAAATTTGGGAGTGAGGTATTTATTTTCGACCTTGCTATTTTTAGCTCAATAAAAAAAAGAAAAATATATATATAAAAAAGGGAAAAATTTTGAGAATAACAACTCCACTGTCAACACAATGGGGAAACCCATATTGACAAGAGTTAAGTTGTGAAGGGCACTTACTCGTAGTTGGATGTCCGCATGACATACGTGGAGGCAAGCCAAAATGAAAGTAAGTCGCCAGGATCAATGCATAAATAAATTACAACAACTTCGCTGCCAAGTAGGTATGAGTTTAGTCTAAGGAAGAGCGCCATACTCGTAGTTGGATGTTTGCATGATACACGTGGGGGCAAGCCAAAACGAAGGCGAGGCACTTGGATCAGTGCAAGGTCAGAGAAAAATAATACTATAAAAAATATGCAAGGATAAAAATTAGTTCACCCCCCAGTGAAAAAGTTCTTTTTGAAATAAATGATGTGATGTCCTGGAATCTAGTAAAGTTCTTTTGAAGGTAAAACTTGCGATCCTTAGATTTTAGAAATATTTTAAGAAGAGACTTGAATAAGAATTAAGGAAATTTTGGTGTATAGGATTTGAATGAAGTATCCTTGAGAAATCTAGGAAAAGAGATTGCAGTTAACTTTCTAAAGGAAATCTTTAGCTTATGCTTAAGGACAAGCATTGTTTAAATTTGGGGGTGTGATAATGGGCAGAAATGCACGTTATTACAGTGTTAGTTATTAAACAATGCAGGTTTGCATTGATAAAATATATAAGATTTCGTCTGAAAAGCATTAAGTTTGTAACATTACAGTTGCATGCATCCATTGCATAAAAACAGTTAATTTTTGTATTTTTGTGCAGAACATGCGTTGACACAAGGCGGAAAATGCGATCTCAAGAAATCAACGGTCGAGCCCAGTATTACCGCAAGGCTTTGCAGTGATTTGTGCTCGCAAACATCTGCTCAAGAAGGATTTCCGCATAGAGCCGGGGCAAATTGGTGGGCGCATTTGGGTGAAAAGCATAATTAATCACGATGGGACGGAAAGCTGATGATGGTCTAGTCTGAATTAAGTTGACAAGCTGCTAACGATAGCAAGTACACTTAGTTTTTCGGTGACAAATATTTGGCGCATCAGACAGGGAGTTAAAGCCATCCCATCAGTGCAATCATAAGGCAAAAGACGCCTTTCACCCCGAAGCTCTATAAATACCAAAGGCTACCTTCGGAAGAGGAGTTCAGATAGTTAGAGAATTTTCCCTTAGACAAATTAGCCTTGTTCTTAGATTTTCTTTTATTTAAGGTGGAAGCGAGAGAAGCGATATTGTGCTTATAGATCATTCTGGTGAACTTGGGAGAGTGCTGGAAGCGTCGAGATTTAGAGAGGGCCAGCTCCTACGGAAGCAGGAATATCTTTTTAACAGAATAGAGTTGACAGTGTAAAAGCCTTGGGAAGGAAGGGGTTGCTGCCAAGCTCTCTATCCTTATCTTCCATTGTCATTTTGTACTTAAACTCATCTATAGAAATGGAACTTACTTCTTTATATCTATTTATTCTCTGTTTATTACGCATGAGTAGTTAAATTTGTCGAATGGGTTGAGAAGTACTTAGCTAGCATAACTGGGATATTCACTCTATGCGATTATCTTGTATTATGTATGCATCATTCGTTCATTAGAGATACTCGAGAGGGTAGTCTAAGGGAAAAATCTAGGCTTGAAAAAGTCAGGTTAGAATCTAGGCTCGGGAGAGTCAAATAAGAACGTATAATCAAGAGATGGGTGCTTAGGAATAAGCACTGTTTGCTATTAACGCATTGCATGCATCTTAGAGATAGGATATGATTGTGTGCGGTCACCTTGTCTTTGTGTGCATCATGCATCATCACATAGGAAAAGAGTAGAGACTTAGGAATAAGTTTTATGGACATTTTTGCATTCAACACATGTGTCCGAGAACTAGGAGCACCGCATTTGCATTGGAAAATGATTTGTTGTCGCATGAGTATAGCATGATCGCATAGTTTGACGCATTCCTGGGAAACACTAGCTAAGAACCTTCTCAACCCATTCCTCCACATACTCAGTGCATCTGCCGCATAATCGATCTTTTCTCAAATCTGCCGCATACATTTATTTTTATATCACAAACAACAACCCAAACAACTATTTGATTTATTTGGTTACCGCAAAGTCTTCTTGAAAATTACCATCGCATACCGTTTTTCCTAGTCCCTGAGTTTGACCTTGGACTTACCAGGAAACTCAGTGGAGTTTATACTTGGATTCCGCTGAGAAAACTTATTGCTCAATGCATTTTCATCACCGCATTTCCTTCCATAATTTCACCTCATAAAATAATGCATCAATAGCCTACAAAAAGGCAAACTTTCGAATGTGGTTCCAAATTTTTAGGGTTAGCCACAAGCACATGGGTCTAATATCCCCAAATCCTGACGTGGTGTAAACTACCTTTATGGCTTCTCCACAGCTCAAAATGTGTTTCGAAAACACTCTTTGACGGAACATTGTTCAAAATATAACATGCAGTCTCCAATGCAAATCCCCAAAACTAGTTTTGCAAGATGAGCAACTCATCATAGATTGAACCATGTCCAAAAGGGTTTTGTTTCTCTTTTCTAATACACCATTCTACTGAGGTGTACTTGGGACCAAGAGTTGGGACGTGATTCCATGTTTTATCATATAGTTGTGGAATTCTAAGTCCATATACTCTCCACCACGATTAGTTCATAGTGTTTTTATCTTCTTACCCAACAAGTTTTCAACTTTTGCCTTATACTCCTTGAACTTTTCAAAAGCGTTAGACTTATGTTGCATTAAGTATAGATACCCATATCTTGAATAATCATCTATGAAATAGATGAAATATTCATACCTCCTCGAGCTCAAACTCTCATCGGACCACAAAGGTCTGAATGCATAAGCTCCAAGGTTTCCTTGGCTCTATAACCTTTTCCAATAAAATGTGGTTTGGTCATCTTGCCTTCAAGGCATGATTCACATATCGGCAAGGAGTTTTCTTCTAAATTTTTTAGAAGTCGACACTTCACCAACTTCTCATCCTATTGAGGTTGATGTGACCTAAACTTAGATGTCAAAAGATGGGTGTTTTCCTTAGGAGAAACTTTTGGTCTTTTTGCAGTTGTCGTTGTTTTAAACATTTCAGTATTAAGCAAGGCTTTTATGACTAACGACCTTAATACATATAAGTTATTTTCCATTGAACCAAAAACCAATCCCCATACAATTCTTGAAAATAAACACTTTATTCTAAAAAAAGGAGATGGTATAACCTTGTTCAATTAGACAAGAAACTGAAATTAAGTTCCTCTTGATATAAGAAACTACATAAATATTATCCAGTAACAGATAACGTTTCTTGTCCAAAAATAACTTCAGCTTGCCTACAGCAATAGCTGAAACAATCTCACTAGTACCGACTCGAAGAGTCAAATCTCTACCTTCCAATGTTTTCCCGGAACTAAATCCTTGGTAGGAAGAACTTACGTGATTAGTAGCACCTGAATCAAGTATCCATGCAGAATCATCATTCTTTACCAAATACATCTCCAAGAAAAATAAATCACATTTACTATCTTTAGACTTTTTTCTCTTCTGGACAGTAATAGGATTAGTATCAGAACCTATATAAGCTCCAAGTTCCATTTCAGAGAATAAATCTCATGGATGAACTTCATCTGAGTCAGCAAAAATTGCTTTCTATTTTAGCCTCTTGATATTCAAGAAAGACTAGAGATTATCTTGGGAACTGATACTATTGGTTTCTTTGTCATCCATCCCTTTTTGTTAAAAAAGTGAGAACTGACATTCAAACAATTCTTGTAATGAATCAATGATCTGACGTGCAATGACCATGTTCTCAACCCTTTTGGCCAATGCATCAGGTATGCTAGACAAAACGTGAAGTCAGGCCATCGAATTAGCCTTCATCCACACCTCATATGCATTACGAACATTTCTTGGTGTATCAAGGGTCGGGACTTGAGGACACTTCTCAACCATGACAAACTCGAGGTCATTCACCACGAAATATATTTTAAGAGACTCTTTTGAATGTATGTAATCGGTCAAATTAAAAGAGGCAACTAACGGAAAATCATACATGTTGTTGAAAAAAATAAACACATTGATCTACATTAGATTTTAGCAAATACTCTTGAAAAAGAAAATCCAATTTGGTTTAGCAAAATCTAAATGAACCCCGTGTGACATCTAGTTTTGCAATGACACTTCAGTGGTTTAGGACAAAAGCCACCGAAGATAGTCAATTTATCCTTCCTCTAAATTGTGACACTCCCAATAAGTCATTAACACCAAAACAACTTTTGTTCCTATAACGACTAGCCATCATTGATTTGGTCAAGAAATCATTAACTTGCTTAACAATTTTTCGTAACTGTGACCCTTCATTTTAGATCCTAGAGTTCTTCCCTAAGCAGCCAATCTGAAGGGAAAAAATCCGATTGGGGCAAAAACTAAGGCGACCCTATCCATTTCTGGAGTTCACCTTGATATTAACCAACCGCACAAACCATCCGAAGGGGGACGCTCTGAGGGCGCCATGAGACCATGCAAGAAGATCTCACAGCTCAAACCAATGAAGGAGACCGCAGGACATGTTGACACACATCCTTCACCCACTTACTATAAATACTCTCTCCGTCCACCTTGATATTGAATCATGCAAACACCATCCGAAGGGGGATGCTCCCAGGGCACCACGAGGCCAAGCATGAATCTCACGGCGTGAACGTTCAAGGAGAAACTTGAGTGGGATTAACATATCATATATATCTTTTCCTCCCATTGAGTATTTTTAAACCTAGGGTTTAGTTTACTTAGAAAAAACATGGCTAATGATTTTAACTAAGTGACTTTTTAGGTTTGCCCAAAAGTAACTCTTACTTTGGAAAGCTGAACAGCTTTTGATCATCATTCATTAAAAACTTTAACGAAGTCTTTGATCAAATGTTGCATACTTGTAGCAAATCTATCTAATTCACCTTTCGAGGTAGGTTCCCAGGTAAGGGTGTTCCGTTTCCATTAGCTTAATATCCCAACCTAGCCAGAACCAGCCTTAGACAAAAGATCCCTTATAGATAGATTTAATACAAATTTAATCTTTTATGGAAATCAATTTAATCCTATTAAACGAACTCAAAAGATTAAACATAGGTATCTAATCTCATTAAGATTATGAACTTAGGTCTATCTCAATCAAAATTTTAAACCTTTTTAAAACATGAGTTCACCAAAGTTCGCATGCAACTTTTTCTTATTGATTTTAGTTCTAATTTCCATTATAACTCTTATAAACGGAAACAACTAAAACCATCCACAGTGCAAAGCATCACATACAAGGTATTCATAACTTTTATAAATAAGCCTAAGTGTCATGCTCCATGAATTGTTTATTCATTACTACTTTTATATAACTCTTATATAACAAAATAATGAAACAAGCATACATACTCTCATACACCCTTATACTATAACTCTTATAATATAAAGATGATGCATGAATATGCTTAATGCATGCATAAATATAACTCTTATATTATATGATGCATGAGCATGCTCTTATGTAATTTAATCATACAAGCTACTATATCATAACTCTTACAATATAGAGATGATGTATGAAAAATGCATAACCTATGGTGGGATCTAAAACTATATGGCATACAATATGACATATAATTAAAACATACATCTCATGTCTATTCACCAAAATTAATGGACCGGATGATTAGCCTAAAAAATCGAAAATCAACAAGCGAACCGGGTGTGAACCACCTGGGCAAAGCCTTCTTTGTGATCGTCTGGCAAAGTTGGTCGAGTAACCATGATCGTGTACCAATGATCGAGTGCCTTTGACTATGCGATGAAGCATGAAGGCCACTCGATCGTCCAGTGCAACAAGTTTGAATGCAAGTCTAAACGATCGTGTAGACAACTACTATGCTATGAAGCATGATCATCTAGACAATCGAAGAGCAAGCACCGTGTAACATTTATCGAGTGATCATGTAGCCAGTGACTATACGATGAAGCATGTTGGCCTACACGATCGTTTAATGCACGCGCTTTACCATGCAATGAGTATCCCATACTCAACAATCGTTTACCCCCATCGTTTACACGATCTGACCAACTCTTGGTCTTCTTCTTTCTCAAAGTAAATTGCATCTCTATGACTTGAAACTTCATCATGAGCGACTCAATAGACTCGAACTTTTTGATTTACAGACTTGATAGCAAGTTAATATGCCCAAAAACATAGGGACATTTACAATTAACTTTGAAATGTAAAAGAATTATTAACTAGAGGCAATCATCCCAGAAACTCCATTAATCCACATCCACAAATACATTTAACACTTAAACATAATGTAGACATGCTTAACACCCACCAAGAATGTAAATGCAATTCAATACAGCAATGGATTCAGAATATCAGAACAACCTGGCTCTTATACCAATTGAAGGAAATCTAAATAGAGATTTTCATGAGCAGAAGCAAGATCTTTCCAAGCCCATTGTGCAAGAATAAATGCATTCACAAACATACAAGAATAGTTATGCATTATAAAGAAAATTATAACATGCTTTCATAACTAAATACAATAGAAAATTGAGAGACATACCTTAAAGAACTCTTCTTCTGGTAATCTCTCGCTCTCATGAACAATTGGACTGCAATATCTCACTCTCATGAGCAATCACCTAGCCAACCTCTCACTATCGCTTACAATCACGAATAGTCTGCTCCTCGAACAGCAACCCTTCGACATTACCACTCAGCAACCTTAGTATTCTCAGAGTGAAAATCTAAGAGGTGTGGGCTCTATGTGAATTTGGTATAGGGAAGGAGGAAGAAAATGATCGACCTACATGATCAAGTAAGTGGGAGAAAGGTTCTATCTATCGCATAGACTTAAAGTACTTGATCGTTTAGTAAATCTTGCTATCGTGAGAAATTTTCTAGTTAATCGTTTAGTCTCTCACTCAATCGTTTACACGATCATTTAGCAAATCTTGCTCGATTTCTTAGTATCTCGCTCAATCGTTTACAAGATCGTTTAGCAAATCTCTCTCGATCGCTTAGTATCTCGCTCAATCGCTTAGTATCTCGCTAGATCGTTTACACAATCATTTAACAAATATCGCTTAAATGCTTAGTCTTCGTGAGGGCTATCTGTTGGATTTTATGTCCTAAAACTCGTAGTTTGTAATATCATGTTCTTGTTTATAAAGCTGTTACTGAAAATCTTTAGTAAATTTAAATTCTATATTCATGAATCCAATAAACGGAGGTTTCGAGACTATTAAGTTTAGTTTGAACTTTATGTAGTGACATAAATGTGGATCAAGTTCAAATATATAGCCAAAATGGTCTATAGTATATGAATAAGGTTGGGCACCTTATTCTGGGGACACTATGGAGACATTAAGCCCACTTAGATAGTGGATTCTAGGTGTTGGGATTTTGTGAAGTTATTTCATGCAATTTTGCATGGTCTTTTTCTATAAATATGGGCTTGTGATTTTGGATTAAAAACTTTTGGACTTTTTGTCAAAATAGTTTTCTAAAATTAGGATAAAAAAAAAAACTCAAACCCAACCCAAAATCCCTTCCTCTATTTCCATCTCTTTCTTTCTCTCTCTCGGGTTCTTCATCCATCGAGTCCCATAACCCAGTTTTGAGTCTAGAGGATAGTAGGTCAGCTCTAGTGGTTATCTGGTTCGTGTTCGAGTGGAGATAGACAAGTTTCGGGAGCTTCAAAGGTAATATTTCAAAATAACCCTAATTAGTTTATTTAGGGTTGTATGTTTTATTTGTGCAATTAGAGTAAAATCGATTCTCTTTTCTGCTGTGCATGCCTATTTTTCCATCAGTATCATGTAGTCTCTCGTGCGTAATCGATTAGGCAATTCACTAAATGAAGCGATCGTCCATAAAATGCAAACTCTTTTCATTTTATCCTTCAGTTATTAAAAATTGAAATTAACCTCCCACTTGTACGGTTAATGGAGAAAATAACCATCTAAACAATTATCTCATAATTGTTTTTATTATAAATAAATATAATAACTAACTTATCATATTATATTTATGACTTATAGTTTTAATATCACATCATCTGTAATATTTAAACCATAGTTCTTTTCTCCTTATTTAATATAAATCATATTTATATCAATTCCTCCAATTAATGTATCTAATGCATCAAATCAATTATATCACATATAATTGAACCAATTTAATTATATCATATATAATCAAATTCCCTCTTGTTAATTTGAACACTTGAAACTAACCCAAAAACTATTTCTCAACTTGAATCAATTGAGCTACCAAGGGGACCTTATGGACCTGTAGCTTAAAGCTTCAACAATACGTGAATAACTGACTAAACTCTTTAGTCACGAGATTCATCATTCGTTAACTGTTGGGCACTCAACTAAAGACCGATAGCTGCACTCTTCACACTACAGATATATTTCTGTGTCCATACAACCAATCAACAGTCCGATGACCCTTCACAGATCACTCGTAAGTACAGCTGGGCCAATTTGCCCCTGTAGTTACATTTAACTCCTTAAGTAGCACTGATTTCTCTAATGAACAATAAGTCATAGTCTTACTATGATTGAGTCCTCTTTTTAAAAGAGAGGGTGTGGCCACTATGTTTAAGACCCGGAATAAGCCATTAAAGGAGAAATTTATCTTCTAACCCCTGCTTTGGGGAAGGAGTGAATTCTGTCTTGTGTAGCTGAATTCCCAACTCCCCAATCAGACGAATCCCCAGAAAGGTAGGCTTGTTGAATTGGCAATCTAGTTACTCTCACCTATACTAATCAAATGACTTCCTTCACATGCAGGAGTTCCTAACTCACTCAGGATTAAGGTCATGTCACCTATGGTCATTTTAGTGAAATGTAAGTCTCAATTATCAACGGTGTTATATAAAGAGACTAATTATCTCGTGGTTCGGTCTTATACAAACTCTTTGTATAGGACACCCCTGCTCGCATGTCTCCACATGAATGGTAAGGATCAGACCATTTGTAGCAATTTACAACACTTGTAACATCTACAAAGCAGGCCATATCCGTAGTGTCAACAGGATAATGTATCTCTTCTTTATCCATTTACTACAGACCATTTAGGTTATTACTTAAGGCATGATCCACTTGTATATCTCACATACATGCTTAAGTTACATAAAATAACCATGGATCTTAGTTTATTGGATTTGAGTAAATGCATATAAAATAATATTTATTTTATTAATAACAATATGTACAAAATGTTTACAAACTACGAGACCATCGGGAGAATTATGACATCAATCCCAACTTATTACCACATGCATGATGGTAAAGTTGACGTTGGTTATGTTGATATTACTCCACACCAACAAAGGATTGACGTTGAGGGATTGAACAAAAGGGTTCTCTCTCAACTAAGGGCTATGCTATTTTAAATGATTTCAGTAGCGTTACATTCAAAGGTTTATGATGAGTTTGCTTGGTTTTCAGTATATAAATGTATATGTTTTAAATATCACCCATTTGGCTAGTAGCTCATCTTTTCAAATGTTTCCTTTTCTCTTAGTAGTGATCAACTCCCTAGGGGTTAGCTATGTTGCTGCTCTACCATTCAAAGGACATATTGAAGCTTAAAGACAAAAGAGAAGTTCTAGGTGATTACTCTGGATATGTCTGTTGCAATATCATGTACATATGTAGGGACTAGTAAAAGAGTGTTGAGACCTATTAAGTTTTGTATCTGTAAATATGTATGTAAGCATGAAGTGTCGAGGGTCATTTAAGTAGGTCATGGAAGTTAGATGGGTAGTCGGTGCCATAAAAGGGTTGGCAACTATTGTCGTCACATTCTCTTCTTGATTAAGAGGTTAATATGAGAGGGGGTGTGACATAATAAGCTTCAAAATCAAGTTTCACAACTAACCTGTCTTGTTCAATATTTTTTTATTAGGAAATTACAAGTTTCACATGGTCCTGAGCGTGAATATTATCCTCCATGGGAGATGTCTTGTCGAACTTCATTTTCAATGCATGCCTCTTCCTCCAATTCAGGTATTTCTTTAGAAGAATTGGTTAGGGAACTTTTAACAACTCTAGTGAGTTTGTGCAAGAAACTCCCAATAGTCATCAGGAATCCTCGAGTGTCCAGTAGGATAACTTCCATTTCAGATCCGAAGCTAGAACTGAATTCCAAAATCTAAGTGACCTTATTGCTCAGATAACTTAATCAGTTGGGAGACTTGAAGAACCCTTGATGCATCCATCTTTTGAGAGTATCAAGGTGAGTAGTGAAGCGATTAGCATCAATCGTCAAGTTGAGCAGCCAGTTTCTTAGAGTGACTATCAAACCCCCTCCCGAGCTCACCTCTCGAACCAAAAAGAAGGTGTGAGAACAACTGATACCACCCTTTTGTGATAACTATTGCCAATCTCACCTCAACTCTCCTTAACTTAAATTAACTGCTCAGCCAAGTAAATATAACAACAACTGTGGGCTAACTTATTTTATTACAACAAATACAAATTTTACACAATCCACAACTCAACCGAGTAATTATCGACACATAACTACAAAAACTCATAACCGTAGCTTAAGCTCGGAAGTACGATTGTAGTGTGGCAGGCCTTAATCTTAGTAGCACCCTGAAACTCATCATCTTTTGCTACCTAGGAAGGAAAACATAAAAGAAAAGAATGAGCTTCAAGAAGCTTAGGGAGTGGTAAACAACTTACAGGGTCTCTTCCAACTCGTGGAGACAAATAACTCAAATGACATAACCACAAGTCAACGTTACTACTTAAAACCTCAGGCTCAAACGAATCATTTCTCTATTCTGCCTACACATACGGTAGATAGTTAATCATGAAGTAGGAAGTGTCATAATATATGCACGTAGATTCCCTCTTATGGGCTCAGAACCAAGGCTCGTTGGCCCTCTGACTATCCTATATGAGGTTCCTTTCACAAGATCAGGAACTAGGCTTCATAGCCCCCTAACCATCCCGTGAGGTTCTGCCACAGGCTTAGAAACTAGGCCTTCTAACCCCTGACCATCCCGTGCCTCATACTTTTATCCTCATTCGGGCTACTCATTCAACAACATAATCTAATAATCTAAAAAGATATGTTTAGGACCATAAAAGAATACCACTCACAGTTTACTTAGCGGAGGTTCTTCTCTTTTCCAAGCCTTCTGGTTTCCTGGTTTCCTCTGGAATCTTGGGCTTGCACTTAGCTCAAAGTTTGCTTAAATAACCTCAAAATACCTCATTGGCCCTAAACCTAGCTTACCAACTCTAACAGACATGAAAACAGGCTTCGGATCAACTCAGGACCACTATGAACGTGTGGTAGCCTTCCTCGGCACTAGTTGGACGCATGGTTGGCTCCCTAGGACAGTTGGACGCATGGTACACCATCTTGAATGCATGGGCTACCTTCCTAACTCATCACAGACCCAGATGGATGCTTGGACTACTTCATGGATGTATGGTTGGTCCACTTCAACGCATGCCTATCCCCCGGAACCCTAATTCTCTTTAACACTCCCCCTTTTGAGTCCACTTTGGGAGAGCTTTGACTTTGGATAGGAAATGAGGCTCCCTTAGGTACTTATAGGCCTTATAAAACCATCCTCATCATCCTCTCAAGCTACAAATGTATGACACCTCCTACTTCATGAAAATTCTAAGTGTAAGCACCATGCAAAGTCCAGCACCAAGATCTTTACACCTTCTACTTGCATGAAAACTTTAGGTGTCTTCACTTCCCCTAGGCCAATGCATTGAAGTGTCATTCCAAAAATTTGCATGCTCTTCATGGTACCTTAGGCATCCACCTCATACTTTGACACACAGTCAAATTCATGTCATGCTACCACTTAACTTCCTAAGGTGTCCACCTTCAAGTTAGCCACCTCCTATTTAGAAACAACTAGTGTATGCATAACTTAAATCTTCACCCATCATGCATCCAAATGTGTGCATTTCCCAAGGCATGCCTCCAAACACTACATTTTTCACACCCTAGGCGTCCAACATGCCCCTACTATGGTGTGTGTCCAACAAACTGTCCAACACTTAGTCAAATTCTCAACCCTAAATGTCCTATGCGTTCTACTCCTCCTTAACTTTTGCACACTTAATTTCACTAATTGGAGGTTCTCCTAAGTCTCTCAACTCCCTCCAAAGCATATTCTAAACACATAGTCACATTTCCACTTCTCTAGTGGTCAAAAGCGTCAAACTCTCATTTCCAACACTTAGTCAAATTCTCAATCCGGAACACACCATCTGTTTACCATCCATATACTAGACATCCAACCTTATTTCCTCGCTTTGGTTATTCCAAATTCAACGCATGATTGTCCAATACTTAACCAATTCTTTTCCCTATGGACTAAACTATGTGTCCAACTTCTGCCTTTAACACTTAGCCAATTTTGGGACCATGCTATGAGTTCGAACTTCCCCTCTAAAGGTTCAAATGCATGGCTCCCTTTTCTCCTAAGTGTTTAGCACATTTATCCCTCCTAAATGCTCAACTATACTTCCAATCTTTATTTCCAATACTTAGCTAAATTTTGCTCCATTTAGGCTAACTCATGCCCTTAAGCTTTTCTAGGCCCAAAGCATAATTTGAACACTTATACAAAATTCTGACTCCAACCTACTATGCTTCCAACTCTTGAATCCCATCCTTTTTCTCCTAATACTTGATCAAACTTTTTTTTTCCTCTTCTCTTCTAGACCAACGCATACTTCATGCCTAACCACATGGTCCCAACAGTTGAAAATTTTTCTAAGTGTCAATGATTCCTCTAAAGTATTGTTCAAACACTTAGTCAAAATTCTACCCTCCGAATTTCTAACTTGGGTTTCGATCAAGTATTCTTAACTCCAAGGCATAGTTTAGGGACTTAGCCACACTTTTTCCTTCCAAGGCTTTGATTATGAATTCTTCTCTCAACCTAAGGAATCCTGCAGGTTAGTAAAGAGGACGACAATATAATTAAATAGATGGAGAAATCAAGAATCAACTCAACCAAGCAGCTCAGGAACGACACTAGAAAACATGGTGAAGAGCCTGGTAGAGTCGACTATGCAGCTCAAGCAGAGCTCTGAGCTATTTTAGCAAACGACCACCACACATATGTAGAGCATGGCCAATCAGATTGCACAGCTTGCTACTTCGCTAAGTCAATTAGAAAGGTAATCAAGGAAGCTTCCTTCCCAACCTGAGCCTAATGTGTGCAATGTCAGCGCAATTATAACGATGAGTTGCAATGAAGTCTCTCATACTTCTGCTTTTGAATCAGAGGAAAGACCAGAAGAACATGACAAAGAAGATGAATGTGAAGAAACAGCTGTCGAGCATACCAGAAAGTGTGAAGTACGTTTCGATGCTCCATTGAATCTTAACATTTATGTTCTTATTTCCTATTTCCCTTTCAGGTTAGCTATTGCTAAGGGATTTGCATAGAAGGACGAGGTGCAAGGGGTCGAGTCTTTGGAGAACAATGAAAGCCCTACTGTAAAAGGCTAGAAAATGTGGGTTAAAGTTGAAGTCAAACACAAGAGTGAAGAAAGCCCAATCATCTACTCAGGTAACTTACCAGCAAAATGTGACGACCCAGATACATTTTTCTCATGTTGTCTGATAGGTAAGTTGAAGTTTGAGCATGCGATGCTAAACTTAGGATCTACAATCAATATTGTGTCTGCATCTGTGTACTATGAGCTTTAGTCACTTGTCCTGCATCCCGTTAGTATTTGCGTTCAGTTAGCATATTGTTCTTTAGATTCAGTCACAACGAGCATTTGCAACACTAAAAGTATCTATAGGCTTAGGTGATGACATACGAAACCTGGACAATATTTTCTGAATAAGACTTTCTATTACAAGAAAAGCATATTTTTATCTGTGTCCCTATAGATCTCCAAATCCAAAGTTTTTTTAGCAGCACTCATATCTTTCATATATCAAACTGGGCTTTTAGAAGATTCTTCAATTTTTGAATCTCAGACCTGGACTTCGTAGTTATGAGCATATCATCTACATATAAAAGCAAATAAATCATTAGAGCATCATCAACATTATTGTGATATATACAACAATCATATAGACTTCTGTTGTAACCAAATTCAACCATATCGCTGTCAAATTTTTTGTACCACTATCTTGGGGATTGCTTTAGCTCATACACAAACTTCTTTGTCTGGACATTAGAACCCATCTAGTTGGGTCACATAAATCTCTTCTTCCAACTCTCTATGTAAGAAAGTTGTCTTCAAATCTAGTTGCTCAAGTTCCAAATTCTTATGTGCTACCATAGCTAGTAACACACTGATATAAGTATATCAAACACTTCGTCATCAATGGAGCATGTTTAACCTCATCCAAAGTGTAAAAAATATCATCATGTGTTCGTATCTTGACTGAGTCGATTCGAATTATCTTGCGAAGAACATTGTTAACCATGTTAACATTCCCTCCGTCCATTTGCTGATACGTTTAAATTACTATCTATTTGAGCATATATCATAAGATACCCCATTCATAACTAAAACTAGATCTCCTTCAAAAATGACCTTGACTTTTTCAAGACCAATCTTAACTTGTGCAACTGAGGCATAATCTTCTTTCTTCTCATTCTTTTCCTTCTTGTCCTACTGCCTTTTTTAACTTAAGACACTCGATTTTCCAATGGTCTTTTTCTTTACAATAACGAAAGACGTCATGTGACTTAGAACCCTTGGTTTTGAAGATTTATTATTCTAGGTTGACTTTTGCTTACCAGAATTTTCATGTCTCTTACTCCTTGAACTGACTGCATTTTGGCAGTCATCTCATAAGCAACGTGGAATTTTCATAATGCATTCTGTAGTATGGAAATTTTATACTACCTCCATTCATCGTTACATTGATTGTCACAAAAAGAGAATTTAAGAATTTTTTATTGGTCCAAAATTTTTTATTCAACATACCATTAAAAAACCAATTATAGTGGACAACTATGAACCATTTGAATGCAGTAGAGATGATGTGGACGTATATGTCACACCTAGGTTAACAAAGCAAACCAAATGAAAAACGAAACTTATGAAAAATACATATTTAGTAGCTAGGGAAGAAAAGTGAGGGCACGATTAGCATCCAATTTAGGGGATTTTTGACTAAAATAATTGGAAACAAGGTTTGATTCCAAAAGCTGGATGATGTGGATCTGTTTAGAATTTAGACATCGAGGTGTCTTGTATCGAGTGATTGAAGCACCTCGATTGATGGCCAGCTGCATGAGTTTTTCAAAAGTTCCAGCCTTTACAATCTTAATCTCCAATGGATCGATACATTTTTCATGAGATCTTGCAAGGCGGTAGAGTGAATTAAGGGTTTCTTCAATGGCAAAGCAGCAATCTTCATACACTGAAGATGGAATGGAATTGGAAATTTGTGCCTTATTATGTTCATCAAATATTAATTCAAAGTATAACACGTAGTGTCCAGGAATTGTTGAACTATCAGCATAGCTCGTGTAATCAACAATTGTTGCTCCAAATGGCTTCAATACATGACCACCTTCTTCTACAGCTTTATGAAGCCCTGCTTCATCTGTTTTCTCATTATTAAGGCTTAGAACCACGTTTTTCCTGCATACAAAACTGAAATTTGGGGCTTTTTTTGTAAATCCTGTCACCCGAATGATGTCGCCCATCCGATAACGGTACAGCCCTGCAATAATATAGTATATGTTCATGCAACTAAATCAGTTTAGTTCTACATATAATATTCCGAGCACGTACATTGGGTAATTAGTTTTCGATTTTTTAAAATTAAACTTATATACACACATATATATAGTTTTTATTATGAAAAGAAAGCAAGACTTACCGGCAAAAGTAGTGATGACGAGCTCATATTCCTGTCCTAACTTGACATCAACAAGATCAACTAATTGTTGGGTTACTTCTCCATTGGGATTTGTCCTATCGATTGGCAAGAACTCGAAATACGCCATGGTGGGTATCAAAGTGTAGGAGATTTCATAAGGGTCACACAATGGATCTAAGTTTAAGCCAAGGAAACATTCTGAAGAACCATAATGGTCAGAAACAATAGGGAGATTATTGGTGTAGAAATTTAGCAATGGAATGTATTGTGACATACTTCCTGTCACAATAGCATTAATGTATTTGGTGTTTGGCCACAATCTTTTAATAATTCCTTCCCAGCTTCCTTTGCTACATTCATGTTCAATCAAATCAGCAACTTCAGGATTGGGTTTTACAACAATCTTCATAACTGATTCCCTCACTGATAAGTTTGTAATTTTGGGGTTAATACTTCCTGTTAGTATATCATTAGCCAAAACAACCCAATGATTTTCAAGGAACTTAAAAACGTGAATCAACGTAGAAGCAAAAAGAGCACCAAGTCGGAAAACTACATCGTTTTGGTAGAGCCCACAAAGAAGTTGACAGTATAAGCTTTGGAATGAGTCTGTACAGAGAATGATATCATCAGGGCTTGTGTTATTCCCAATTGGTTTACTTTTGAGATTTGATGATCTTTTGTGCAAACTTGTAAATATAGAACGAACAATAATTCCAGCTTTTGTCTTAAACTCTGGCTTTGCAAAATGAAAGTTCATTCCTTTGCCTTTTTGCCAATTGATATTTGGAAACAATTGTTTCATCCTTGGCATCATATAGTTAAAAAAAGACAACCTTCTCACAAACTCTTCCTCATACATTGGAATTAACTTGGTTTCTCCCCCAGATGTCCCAGAGCTTCAAGAAAACATAATTCAAACCCATCAAATGAAGTCTTATTTTTTAAAATGTCAATTTATATTTATTAAAATATTAAATGGGGAATTGCACAAACCACCCTTAAAACTATTGGAGTTTTTGTTACCGTTTAACTCATTAACTTTTAATTTAATCAATTAATGGCTATAGTTTTAGTATTTGTTGCAACCATCAATTCATTTTGTCAATTCTTCTTTTTAAACGTTAAAATCCACCAAGTGTCACGCCAAAAAAATAAAATAAAATAATAAAAAATACATATATGTGTGCGCGTGTATGAGATTAATAAACAAGGGACATGACGAAGGTGTTATGGGTGTGTCAACCTAGTTGAGGTGCTTTGGTGAACCTTCTGATTCCTCGACCTCTTGTATTTTTTAAAAAAAAAGTTTAACAAACAAGGGGTGGTTTTTAGAAATTAACAAACGACAGATAGCTAATTCCAACAACTAACATTAACAAACCACAAGGACCTAATTGATCAAATTAAAAGTCCAGAAGTAGTTTGTGCAGTTTTCTTTCATAAAAAGAAAAGTAAGAAAGGCATGATATGTAGTAAGTATACGATGTAAATATTGACTTCATGATTATACAATAAAACCCTAACATTATATAAAATAATAACGGTCAAAATCTTTGTACTGGATGATTTTCACAATAAGACGAGTTAGAGTAACATACTTTAATCCATGAATTATCTTTCAATTATCCCTTACTTAATTTAGAAATTACCTTTTACTTCATTGACCTAATAAAATTATAGGTCTAAAGGATAAAATATCAATAACGTACATGGGCCACATGAATGATAATATCAAATATAGATTAAATCTAACATATAGAATAATCAAAAAGTGATCTAAATATGTCACCTTGTAAAGAAATGTGTAATGGGGTTTGAGCATAGGATTGGGGAATCATCATCATGAGCAATAAGAGCTAAATAAGGTGTTAATTGTTCGTAAGAGATAAGAGGTATAAGTTTTTTGAAGGTAGAAGCATCAGTAGAGCCATGGAGGCCATGTTGTTGTAAGTATTCAACATTAGCATTTGTTGACAAAATTTCAGTTAAAATTTGTCGTTGGATTTCGTCGGCTTTGCTTGTGACATCTTCAATGTGTTGTAATGCTTCTTTATCTTTCTCATCCAACCAGTGTTCTACAACATGCGACATTTTCTTAGGTTTTCAAAATTTTGGTTACACAGATGTAATAAGCAAAGAACTTTTGGGAGATGAGAGAGATTTGTGATTTCAAATTAGTATATAATGGGAAATGAGAAATGGGATGTGGGAGACGAGAGAGAGGACCAATTTAAATAATCACACATACTTGATTATTGTCAAAGTTTGTCACGTGCGAATGACCTTTTTTTTTTTTAAAAGCAACATTTTTATTTTTATTTTTTTTTAATGTAATTAGAGATCAAACTATAAGAGGATGAATACAACTTAAAATATACCAAGTACATTATTTGAAAAGGACTTTTTGGAAAATTATCTTTTAATCCTCGTATTTTGAAAGGTAGTTTTTTAAAAAAATATATTTAAAAGGTCTATTCTCCGTTTTCTATAGTAATTAATTAAGAATTTTTTTTTCAATAAAAAAATTGATATTGGAATGATATTACCTATGTATGCTTCTCTAAAATAAAATAAAATAAAATAAGGTATTTTCTCTCATCTCTCCCCCTCATTAAGTGAATGTTTTTTTTTTAAAAAAAAAAACCATATTGATCTTACATGCAAATTTTAAGGGAGATTTATTTTTTCATTCTAAAAATATCATCTTAATATTACAAAATAATTTAAAAAATCTTAATTAATATAGCAAATGGAACCCTAAAAGAAAATTATTTCAAATGGTAAAATTGTGATAACTATTTACAAGATATAACAAATTTTTCGAATTATCAATAATAGACGTTGATAGATACGGATAGATTTCTCTAGAAACTGATAGAAGTCTATAAGTGTCTATCAACATCTATAATTGATAATTCTAAAATTTTGTCATATTTTATAAATATTTTGATTTATTTTTCCATATTTAAAAATAACCCAAACCTAAATCTATTTTTATTTTTTAAAACTAAACGTTGTGAAATTGAAAAACTCAACAATTATAAATTAATTTTTCAATAATTCTTAATTCCTCAAACCACTACTGTTTTCTCAAAACCACGTGCTTTGACTATCTAATTCCCAATCTATGTCACTTTGGCCAACCCTCTTGATAAGAACTACACTTGTAAATGTTTTTTTAATTCCGTAAGCAAACAACAATATTTGAATGCATTTTAAGATATTATTTTTTTCATCTTAATCTATACGTTCATAAAAATAAAATTTCGAAAATAATTTTAAAATAATGTTAGAAGAGTTTACTTCTTTGCATATTATAATTATACAACTAAGTATAATGCATAAATATAAATATAATTTAAGATGTATTTAAATATTCTTCGTCTCCAAAACTTACATACATTGATGGTTTTAATTTCCTTGATATAACCATTTTCTAAGCAATTATTACTATTAATTGCTTTTTAGAGGTACAATTATTGGTTTTATTAAATAAAAAAGTGAGTAATTTCCTAAGCTTTGAAAAAAAAAATGTTCAAGTCTTTAGTTGTCTGTACTTTTTTTTTTTTTTTTTTTGGAAAATCATCTTTTTAGTTTCCAAATTTGGTTAAATATGTGCTTTTTAGTCCCTCAATTTTAAAAATATACTTTTTTAATCTTAGAGTGTTTAAGAATAAGTTTTAAATCTATTTAAAAAAATGGGGAACTAAAAATGTATATTTGACCAAACACAACTATTCTTCAAAACTAAAAAAATCGGAAACCAAAAAGTTAATTTGTTCTATTTTTTAATATTTTAAATTAAGAAAATTGAAATCATTAGGCGTCTATAAAATAATGATTTCTTTTAAATTGAAGTCCACTTAAGTGCCCATTACGTGTGACAAACTATAATCTTTTGTATTTATTTCTTTTAAATTGAAGAAGTTGGAAGGCAACGGAGGCATCCTTAAATACATGGAAATATTACTCTTAAATAATTGTTAGTTTTATCTGGTAGATAAAAGAATGATTCAATTATGTATTTTCGTATTCTTAACTGAATGTGAGCTTTATGTCTATAAAATGACGACTAAGTCCAATTTTTATCCAAGAAAAATTGAGATAACGAAATAGGATTAGATATATGGGTTCAAGAAAGATTGAATAGATGTGAATATAGGTAACAAAAAAGAAATTTCAATAATATAATATGTTTGTCTCTACCCACCTTAAAACGTGTTCTTTTTTCATTGTTGGAGAATGGTGGACCATAAATTTCATTATGAGTAGTTGGATTAAATGAAACGAATCCATTTTAAATCGACAACTTATTGGCCAAGAACCAAAGACAAATCAAATTTAAAAAGATGACGGTTGAAAAAGAAGAGCGCCATTCGCGGAAGCAGTGGGGTCCAATCAATGGCTGGGAGAGGAAAGGTACTCGGCTGCTGCCTTTACTTTTATAAAAATCTCTTTCTTTTTTAATATTTAAGTTTTCAATTTCGTTTCGATTTAATTACTAACTTTAATTTTAAAATATTATAATTTTATTAATTTTATTTCTAATTTTATTTTTAAGTTTTAAGATTTATATTTTTAATTCTCGATTTTTGTTTTTAGTGCTCATGTCTATAGTAATTTATAAATTAATTAAGTTTAATTAATTTTCCTAATTTTCGAAATTAATTTTAAAATTTTATTTTCTCAATTTTAAATTAATTAATAGACATTAACGCTAACAATTAAAAGTGAGTATTTAGTGAAAAATCAAAGTTTAAAATATAAATATTGAAACTTAAGAATCAAATTGAAACAAAACTCAAATTTTAAGAGTAAAACTATAACTTGATTAAAATTGAAATAAATTTCAAAACTAAATGATGAAAAGTTTAACATTTTGAAATCTAAGAAACAAACGAATATTAGACCCAAGAGTTCAACATAAAAGAGAAAAATGTACTTTTTTTTCCCTTCTTTTATTAATGAGGACATCATCCACTAAAAAGAGTAATATTCATTGTGTTAGTGAAGAAATTTTTCAGATAGGTTTGTATTTAATAATTTGTACCATTGTTTTACATTTTTACCTTATATAAGTATATCTAATGTGTTGGGGTTAAAAACGCTCTTTCATTAGATTTTTAATTTTTCTTGCACAAGTTCTTGTAGAAGTTTTGACTCAAATATCTCAGATTTTTGTTTGTTTATAATTAACTTTGTAAACAGTCAACTAATATACTCTATAAATACCTCTGATTTTAAATTCAATAGAGAGAGTTATCATCATTTTCCTTAGTTTTCTCTAAACAACAAAAGTTTACGTAATCTTCATCAAGAAAAGAATTCAAATCTTCCTATGGTTTTGCCTCAATCAGATTTTTTCCATTCGGATTGGCTGCTTAAGGCGGATCTCTAGGGCCCCTAAAATGGCGGGTTACACTTACAGGAAATTATTAAGTAAGTTAATGATCTCTTGACCAAATCAATGATGGCTAGTCGTTATAGGAGCAAGAGTTGTTCTAGTATTAATGACTGATTGAGAACTTTTCAATTCAGAGGAGGGATAATTGACCTCCCTTTAGCAACTTTTGTCCTAAACCTTTGAAGCGTCATTGTAAAACTAGATGTCAAACGGGGTTCATATTAGTTTTGATAAAAATTTATTGGATGTTGTTTTTTTTATAATAGGTATTTGCTTAAAACCTAACGTTGGTCAATGTGTTTTTTTTTTCAGCAACTCGTTAGCATTTTCGTTTGGTGCTTTTAATATGATCGAATACATACAGTGGAAAGAATCGCGTGAAATGTATTTCGTGGCAAACGACCTTGAATTTGTCATGGTTGAGGGGTCTCCTCAAGTCCCGACCCTTGATGCACCGCGAAGTGTTTGCAATGCATATGAGGTGTGGATGAAGGCTAGTTCATTGGCTCGACTTCAAATTTTGGCTAACATCAGTGATGGTTTGGCCAAAAGGGTTGAGAACATGGTCATTGCACGCGAGATCATGGACTCATTGCAAGATTTGTTTGAACGTCAGTTCTTACTTGTCGAGAAAAAATAGATGGATGACGAAACCAGTAGTGTCAGTTGTTCTGACACTGATCCCACTACTCTCCAAAAGAGGAAGAAAGACAGTAAATCTGATTTATTGGTCTTGGAGACGTGTTTGGTAGAGAATGATGATTCTGCCTATATCTTAGATTCGAGTGCTACCAACCATGTCAGTTCCTCTTACCAAGGATTCAGTTCCCTGCCAAACGTTGCCACTGAAAGAGATGACTCTTAAAGTCGGTACTAGTGAGGTTGTTTTAGCTATTTCTGTAGGCAGGCTGAAGTTATTTGTTGACAAGAAACGTCATTTGTTATTGGATAATATTTTCGTAGTTCCTCATATTAAGAGAAACTTAAGCTTGGTTCCTTGTCTCACTGAACAAGGGTACACCGTCTTCTTTTATGAGAATAAAGTGTTTATTTTCATAAATGGAACGAAAATTGGCTATGGTTCAGTGGAAAGTAACTTATATATACTAAGGTCGTTAGTCCTAAAAGCCTTGTTTAACACTGAAATGTTCAGTACGACAACAATAGCTAAAAGACCAAAGGATTCTCCAAAGGAAAATGCCCATCTTTTGCATCTAAGGTTAGGTCACATCAACATCAATAGGATTGAGAAGTTGGTGAAAAATGGAATTCTAAAGAGTAAGAAAACTCCTTGTCGGTATGTGAATCATGCCTCGAAGGCAAGATGACTAAACGACCTTTTACTGAGAAAGGTTACAGAGTCAAGGAAGCCTTGGAGCTTATACATTCAGACCTCCGGGTCCGATGAATGTTAGAGCTCGGGGTAGGTTGAATATTTCATATCTTTCATAGATGATTATTCAAGATACAGTTATATCTACCTAATGCAACGTAAGTCTGAAGCCGTTGACAAGTTCAAGAAGTATAAGGCTGAAGTTGAAAACTTGTTAGGTAAGAAGATAAAAACACTATGATCTGATTGTGGTGGAGAGTAGATGGACCTCCAATTCCAAAACTATATGATAGAACATGGGATTGCGTCCCAACTCTCGGCCCTGGTACACCTTAGCAGAATGGTGTATCAGAAAGGAGAAACAGAACCTTGTTGGACATGGTTCAGTCTATGATAAGTTATGCTCATCTTCCATACTTGTTTTCGGGTTTTGCAGTGGAGACTGCATGTTATATCCTAAACAACGTTCTCTGGAAAAGTGTTTTCGAAACACCTCTTGAGCTGTGGAGAGGTCATAAACGTAGTTTACGCCACTTTAGGATTTGGGGATGTCCGACACATGTGCTAGTGACAAACCCTAAGAAGTTGGAACCGCATTCAAAGGTTTTCCTCTTTGTAGGCTACCCCAAGGAAACCAGAGGTGGATACTTTTATGATCTGAGTGACGACAAAATTTTTTTTCTACAAATGTATCTTCTTGGAGGAAGACACATACGGGATCATAAGCCACGAAGTAAGCTCGTTTTGTGAGAGATTTCCAGTGAGACTGAGCTGCTGAGGATTTAACAAGAGTTGTTGAATAGGCCGACAGATCAATAAGAGTTGTTGAGGTCGGAACATCTAGTCAACTAGCTCAAGAATTGAGACTACCTTGACATAGTGGGAGGGTTATGAACCAACCGGATTGCTACATGGGTTTGACTGAAGCCCATTTCGAATGATGGGGTTGAGGATCCATTGTCTTTTAAGAAAATAATGGAGGATGTTGACAAATATGAATGGGTTAGGCCATGAACCAGGAAATGGAGTCTATGTATTTCAATAACGTCTGGGAGCTTGTTGATCCACCTGATGGGGTAAGACCTATTGGGTGTAAGTGGATCTATAAGTGAAAGAAAGGTGTAGATGGAAAGGTGCAAACCTTTAAGGCTAGACTCGTGGAAAAGGGTCATACCCAGGTCAAAGGAGTTGACTATAAGGAAACTTTCTCACCTGTTGTCATGCTCAAGTCTATCAGGATTCTCATGTCCATAGTCACATTTTATGATTATGAAATATGGCAAATGGACGTCAAGACTGCCTTTCTTAATGGTAATCTTGAGGAGATGATGTATATGACTCAACCAGAGGGGTTCACAGTTCCAGATAAAGAGTAAAAAGTTTGCAAGCTTAATAGGAACATTTATGGGCTGAAACAAGCATCTAGATCATGAAACATCAGATTTGACACTGCGGTCAAGTCCTTTGGCTTTGGTCAGAACGTTGATAAGCCTTATGTCTACAAGAAGATCATCAACAACTCAATAGCTTTCCTGGACTATATGTGGATGATTTCTTACTCATTAGGAATGATGTAGGGTATCTGATTGACATTAAGAAATGGCTAGCTGCCCATTCTAAATGAAAGATTTTGGTGAGGCACAATATGTTTTAGGGATCTAAATCATTCGGGATCATAAAAACAAATGATTAACCCTATCTCAGGCATTATACATCGATCAAATATTGATCAGGTACAAGATGTAGGATTCCAAAAAGGGTTTGTTACCCTTCAGGCATGGAATCGTTTTGTCTAAGGATCAATGTCCTAAGACACCTCAAGAAGTTGAGAAGATGAGATGGATTCCCTATGCTTCAACTGTAAGAAGCTTAATGTATGCAATGTTATGTACCAAACCCAACATTTTCTATGTAGTAGGGATTGTCAATCGGTATCAGTCCAATCCAAGATTTGATCACTGGATGACTGTCAAGACGATCCTCAAGTATCTTTGAAGAAGGAAGAACTACATGCTCGTGTATGGAGATAAGGATCTAATCCTTATAAGATACACGGACTCTGACTTTCAGACCGATAGAGATTCTCACAAATTGACATCAGGTCAGTTTTCACCCTGAATGGAGGGGTTGTAGTGTGGCAAAGCATTAAGCAAGGATGCATCGTGGACTCCACTATGGAATCAAATACGTAGCCGCTTATGAAGCAACTAAGAAGGTTGTTTGGCTGAGGAAACTCCTTTCAGATTTGGAAGTTGTTCCAAATATGGATTTTCCTATCACATTTTATTGTGATAATAGCGGGGCTGTGGCAAATTCAAAGGAGCCTCGAAGCCAACGTCAAGGTAAGTATATAGAAAGAAAATACCACTTGATTATGGAGATTGTGCATCGTGGTGATGTGATAGTTACGAAGATCGCATCAGAACACAACGTTACTGATCCATTTACAAAGGCTTTCACAACTGAAGTGTTCGAGGGTCACCTGGAGAGTCTGGGTCTACGGGACATGCGGCATCTTGTCAGGGCAAGTGGGAGATGATACTGAGGTATGCCCTAGTTTAAATGTATATTGTACATGTTTTATATTGTATTGTACATTAGTCTGTCGAGGCATTAAGACAAGTGGGAGATGGTTGGGATTGGTGTCCTAATTCTCCTGGAGTCTCGTTGATTGTATTAATACACATTGTTTTATGAATAAAATAACTATTAGTTCATTCTGACATTTATTCATATTCAATAAACAAAGCTCCATGGTTATCTTATGTAAACTTAAGCATGTATATGTGATATACAAGTGGATCATGCCTTAAGTGATAATCTAGACAGGTCTGTAGTATAAGGATTAAGGTGGGATACCTGATCCTAGTGACACTACGGATACGGCCCGCTTTGTAGAGGTTTGCAAGTGTTATAAACTACTACAGATGGTAGATCCTGACCATTCATGTGAAGACATGCGAGCAGGGGTGTCCTATACAAAGAGTTTTTATAAGACCGAACGACGAGATGACTAGACTCTGTATATACGCCGTTAATACTAGAGACTTACATCTCACTTAAATGACCATAGGTGACACGACCTCAATCCTAAGTGTTTTGGAAACTCCTGCCTTTGAGGGCAGTCCTTTGATTAGTATGGGTGAGAGCGGCTAGATTGCCAACTTAACATGCCTACCTTTTTTAGTACTTATCTGATTTGGGAGCTGAGAACTCAATACACAAGATAGAATGCACTCCTTCCTCGAAAAATGGTTAAGTAGAGAGATTGCTCCCTTAAGGGTTGATTCTGGGGCTTGAACATAGTGGCCATAGCTTCCCTTTGAAAGAGAGGACTCGATCATAGTAGGACTATGACTTATGTTCATTAGAGGATTCAGTGGTACTTAAGGAGTTAAATGTAACTACAGTGGCATAATGGTTATTGGCCGAGCTGTACTTACGAACGATCTGTGAAGGGTTGTTGTATTGTTGATTGGTTAAGATGGACACATAATATATCTGTGGTAAGGAGAGTTCAGCTGTCGGTCTTTAATGGAGTGCCTGGTAGTTAACTAGTGGTGGATCTCATGACTAAAGAGTTTAGTTAGTTATTCACGTACTGTTGGAGCTTCGAGCTACAGGTCCATAAGGCCCCCTTGGTAGCTCAATGAATTCGAGCTGAGGATCAGTTCTTGGTGTTGATTTGAAATGTTCAAATTGACAAGTGGTAATTCCATTATATGTGATATGATCAGTATGGTGTATAAGATACATCAAATGGAGGATTAATGTAAATGATATTTACATTAAGCGCTATGGAATAAAAAAAGAGCTATGGTTTATATGTTTCATAAGATGAAGTATTAAAACTATAGGTTATAAATATAGTATGATAAGTTGGTTATCATTTATATTTATAATAATATTAATTATTGAATAGTTATCTCTTTTTTTTTAATAACCAATTGAGTGAGAGGTTATTGGTGGTTTCATAGTAATTGTGAAATAAAAGGAAAAATATTTTCCTAATTTTAGTAAGATTGGTAAAAATGTTAATTTGAGATTTCCTCTCTCGGACAATATTCACGGGAAGTTGTCAAGAAAATAAGATTTACTAAGCGATAGCTTTGAGTTAGCTAAACGATCGTGGAATGTTCTTAGGCGATAGACACTAAGCTAAGCGATGAGCTAAACGATTGTATAGCTTTTGCTAGATGATCGTATAGCTGTTCCTAAACAATTAAGCATCGACCTATACGATAGGTTCTTCCATCTCCCACTTGCTTAATCGTTTACACGATTGTGTTTCCTCCTACTTTCTGCCTCAAACCAAGTTCACATAGAGCCCGCCCTCTGGATTCTCACACTACGAATATCTTATTGGTGGTGTCTTACTCAACTTGACATTGTCGAGGTTCTGTTGAGGCCGTTCGTGTTGTTTAGGGTATTTGTGACCAAGGCGATCACTTAGTTCGAGTGCGTGGTGTTCGTACAGTGTAGCGGTCGTGTTGTACGAGTGTTCGTGTGTTGTTGTGATCGAGCGTTCGTGATCAATGAGCTTTGTGATGAGTCTACAAAAGTGTGTTACTCTTATCCTTAATCTTTTGTAGACATGCTGTAATTTCTGTATTTTGCATAACCGTATGTTTTGTTTGAGATTGTAATTGTAAAGTTTATATATGATTGTAATTTGGAATGATCCTTCCGCTGCTCATGGAAATCTTTGTATTCGATTTCTTTCAAAGGCTTACCTACTCATATATGTAGATGACACGTCGCTGGCAGGTAGGTCTAAAAGAGATCTAACCCATGTTAAAAACCTCTTAAAAGGGGAGTTGGATATAAAGGACTTAGGAGAAGCAAGCAAGGTCCTAGGAATAGAGATCCAAAGGAACAAAGAGGAGTCTATTCTAAGCATCAATCAATCCAATTACTATGAGAAGATCCTTAAAAGGTTCAACATCAATGATGCTAAACCTGTGAGCTTACCTATTACTCAGCACTTTAAGCTTTCCTTAGCTAACTCTCCTAAAGATTCTAAACAAGAACATCAGAAACAGATGGTTGTCATACTCTAAATGAAGGAACTCTTATTCAAGCGAACCATTGAGCGAAAGCAAGATCATTCCAAATCCATTGATGTATTGAATTGAATTTACATTCTTGTTGGGTTTTAAGCATATCTATATTGCGTTTAAGTGTTAGATGTATTTGTGGATGTGAATTAATGGAGTTTCTGGGATGGTTGTCTCGGTTTACTGCTTTCTTTTACATTTCAAAGTTAATTGTAAGGGTTTCTGTGTTTTTGGGCATATTAACTGTAGGATTGTATCAACAGTAGCGGAAGCATAAGGATCATTTAAGCACTCAAATTCACTAATTTTGGCAAAATATAAAACATGCTTTTGTAGAAAACAATGAGTTTCAAGACGTTCTTGCAGAACTTCTTCAAAGCTCCTTCACCAGCTGCTATCTTCTCCAAATCTTGTTGCAGACTACCTCAAGATCTTCTCCACTATTTTCTTGGTGCTCTAGATTAAGTTGTGGGACTCAAAACAAGCTTTAAACAAGGGTAGAAGGAGAAAAGCTCACTGCAGAAAAATAGTTGAAGAACTCTTTCTTCAAACCAGTTTTTCTCCCAAAATCTCTATGGATTACATCCCTGGTTTTCACTCCAATCTCTTCATTATATTGCAGATCAACATCCAAAGAGAATATTTGCATAAGTTACAGCTCATGCTTGGAGAAGACAAGGCAAATATAATGTCATTTGAGTGAGCTACTTGGTGATGGATAATGGAAAAAACTCTTTTTCCATTTAAGTGTTTTGTTTTCTTTTCCTTTTTCAATTTTATCTAAAAAAATCAAAAGTTTATTTTATTAAATCTATTTTGATTTTAAAATGAAAATTTTAATTAATTTCATAAATTAATTATTAAATAAAACTTAATTAATTTAATATCAAATATTAAATTAATTTTAACACATATTCATCTTTATATATTTAAATCATATTTAAATATATAAATTATCCTATTCCGTTTAATTCTAAAATTAAACATATAATTGTATCTCATATAATTACTAATTTCCTCAATTCTAATTTAAACGTTTCAAATTAACTTATCATGTTATTCTAAAGCTAGTCCGTTACGAGCTAGTAGGGGGACCTCGCAAACTTATAGATCATAGGCTCCAACGATCCGAGATTAATTGGCTAAACTCATTAGACCAAATTAATCCTCATTCGTTAACTAATGGGTCATTCCACTAAAGCCCATAGTTTCACTCCCTTCACTGTAGATATATTATGTCCACATGATTTAACCAGCAAGTCGACTCTTCACAGGTTGTTCATAATAACTGCTGGGTCAAATATCTGTTTTACCCCTGAGATTACGTCTTATTTCTCAAGTCCCTACTAACCCTCTAATGAACAACTGGTTTGTAATACAATCACTAAACCAAACGCTCTCAGCCTAGTGAGAGGGTGGGGCCCCTTGTTCAAGACCTGGATTCAATACTTGAGAGAATAGCCTTTCTCCTATCCCTAAATCAGGTAGGCGTGAACTCCATCTTGCAAGGCTATGTCCCCAACTATTCATCTGGTCTTATCTCCAAAATGGTAAGCTTATTGAGCAGTGCTGTTAGACTACTCTCACCATTTGCAGATCAAAGAATAATCTATAACAAACAGAAGTTCATAGCTATATCAGGATTAAGATCGAGTTAACCTAGGTTATATAGGTGAAATAGTCAGTCTTAAACAGTAAACAGCGTTATAAAGTAAGAGTGACTTATTTCTGGGTCCTGATCTTATGCAAACTCATTGCATAAGCGCCCCCACTCCTCATGTCATAACATGTATAAATTAGGATCACATCGTATGTAGCACTTTACAACTCTTTATAACAACTACAAAGTAGGTCGCATCCAATGGTGTTACCAGAATAAGGTACCCAACCTCAATCATGTACAATAAATCATTTTGACTATTTACTCAAACCTGACCCACTCTTATGTCTCCACATAAAGTTCAAGTACTCATACTATAGTCACGAGTCTTAGTTTATTGGATTTAGACTTGAAAGGTCTCTTACCGAAGAGTTTCATGAGCGCGTTCGGATCGTTCTGATCTCACAGTGACCAAAATACAACAGTATACATTCAACATACAGTTATGCAAATGAATCTTAATTAACGGCATGCTATAAACAACAAAATAACGAGAGAATGAGTGACATACCAGTTGAAGACATTCTTCAAGCTTCAGCACTCAAAGCAGCGGAAAACCTCCACGCGATCTACCAACACCCAGCGAAAGCGTCGACTGTAGCAGCACGAACAACCACGAACACGAACACCGTAGGGATGACACCAGTAGAAAAGAGCCCCGAGTATTCTCGGAGTGAGAACCCAAAGCGTGATTTTAGGTGAATTTGGTAGAGGAAGGAGGAATACCAGATCGTGTAGGCGATAAGCAAGTGGGAGGGAAAAATGCGCTATCGCATAGCACGCTGCTTATCATTTAGGAGAAGCTACATGATCGTGTAGATTTTACTGAACGATCATTTAGGAAAAAGTATACGATTGTTTAGCAAAATTGGCACACTATACGATCGTTTAGAGAAGCTATGCGATCATGTAGGAAATAGCGTGCGATCGTTTAGGCGTGAGGTAGACGATTTAGGCGGAGAGGAGCTATCGCATAGTCTCTCGAATCTTTAAGCGATCGCTTAGAATTCTACCAACGCACACCTACGATTTCTTTTGGACGATTTTACGATGGGCGATTGAACGATTGATTCAAAATGAAACAATTTCATTTTTATATCATCGGTTACAATAACCGACTCATTCCCACTAACGCACGTCCAAACGCGATTTTTGGCTTAATTATCATATAATTAAGTAGTTAATTAATTAATAAGTATAATCATATTATATTTTTATCCTATAGTTTGATATCACATATCTACTATAGTATTTTCTCCTTTACTTGAATAAATCATATTTATATCTAATTTCCTCCAAAATAATGTATCACATACATTTAGCCAATTATATCATATATAATTAATCAGTCAAATTATATCATATATATAATCGAACTTCCTCTTGTAAATTTGAACATTTCAAATTAACCCAAACACTGGTTCTCGACTTTATCCAAGCTACCCAGGGGACCTAATGGACTTGTGGCTCGAAGCTCCAACAGTCCGTGAATAGCTGACTAAACTCTTTAGCCACGAGATCCACCATCCGTTAACTGTCAGACATTTCACTAAAGACCAATTGTTGAACTCTTCTTACCACAGATATATTTTTGTGTCCATCGGATATAACCAATCGTGAGTACAATGACTCTTCATAGATGCTCGTAAGTACAGCTAGACCAAATTACCGTTTTGCCCTTCAACATGAGTAGGTAGACAAAGCCAACCTTTATATTTTCTTCTTTTTAAATTTATTTAAGATTTAGATTGTCAAAATTACGTAAAAGTAGCCCAGTACGAAGAAACAAGACAAGGATGTCATGTACAAATCTCAATTTTATTATTGTTTTTATTCCTTTTCCTTTACTTCCCTCCATCTCCTACGCTTATTTATTTGTTTGTTTGTTTTCTTACTTTGACAATAAACAGACTGATTTTTTAAGTTGATATCACATATGCAATCGAAATAAATTGCTCGAATTGAAAACTAATATATACATTTATCTCGGTCTTCAAGTAATCAAATACATATCCATATTAAAAGATTGACGATCAAACTTCTAATTTCAAGATTGATAATGTACATTTTAAAGTTAATTGAGACATAGAATTCAACTTTTATATATATATATATATATATATCCACGATTTAACATTAAAAAAAGAAAAATACTTATGTATTCTCTAGGTTACATTTATTTTTGTGTAGTTCAAACACTTGTACAATTAAAATTTGACAAGGATCAAAGATTGTTCTTTAAAAAGAAAAAAAGAAAAAATGAACTATTTTTAATTTATATACTATGTAACAAATTAAAGTGGGCTGCATTGGATATTTTCCCTTAAAAAAAAGGCATCAGCAGTGGGATTTTAAGTATATCTCAATGAAAATCATCAATCACAGTGACAAATCTACAGAAGTTTGGATAATCACATTATTAACTATTTCATAAATTCATTAAAAAGCACAAGTACATGTTAAAAAAAAATACATATTTAGTAGGTAAGCCTAGGAAATAAGAGTTTGATTGGTATCCAAATGAGGGGATTTTTTTACTAAAGTAATTGGAAACAAGGTTTGATTCGAAAAGCTGGATGATATGGATCTGCGTAGAATTTAGACATCGAGGCGTCTTGTATTGAGCAATTGAAGCACCTCGATCGAGGGCGAGCTGCATGAGTTTCTCAAAAGATCCAGCCTTTACAATCTTAATCTCCAATGGATTCATACATTTTTCTTTAGATCTTGCAAAGCGTTAGAGTGCACTAAGTGAATTTTCAATGGCAAGACAACAATCCTCATATACCGAACATGGAATGGAATTGGAAATTTGTCCCTTAAACTCATGATCAAATATTAATTCCAAGTACAATACGTAGTGTCCTGGAATTGTTGAGCTATCAGCATAGCTTCTGTAGTCCATAATTGCTGCCCCATATGGCTTCAATACACGGCCTGCTTCTTCTACAGCCTTATGAAGTTCTGCTTCACCTGTTCTCTCATTACTAATGCTTAAACCCCCGTTTTTCCTGCCTACAAATCTAAATTTTGGGGCTTTATTTTTAAATTCTGTCACGCGAACAATGTCCTCTAACAATCCTTCAATAGACTTTTATCAACATCTTTTTGTAATAGATATAGATAATAATATCTATCACAACTATAATTAAATTTTTCTATTTGTGTAAATAATTTTCCTTATTTTTTTGTTTTTATATTTTTTTAAAATTTTTGTTTTTGAAGTTTAGAATTTGATTAAGAATTCAATACTGAGAGCAAGACTTACCTGCAAAAGTTGTGATGACTAGCTCATATTCTTGTCCTAACTTGACATCAACAAGATCAACTAATTCTTGGCTTCTTCCTCCATGGGGATTTGTCCTATCGATTGGCAAGAACTCGAAATACGCCATGGTGGGTATCAAAGTGTAGGAGATTTCATAAGGGTCACACAATGGATCTAAGTTTAAGCCAAGGAAACATTCTGAAGAACCATAATGGTCAGAAACAATAGGGAGATTATTGGTGTAGTAATTTAGCAATGGAATGTATTGTGACATACTTCCTGTCGCAATAGCATTAATGTATTTGGTGTTTGGCCACAATCTTTTAATAATTCCTTCCCAGCTTCCTTTGCTACATTCATGTTCAATCAAATCAGCAACTTCAGGATTGGGTTTTACAACAATCTTCATAACTGATTCCCTCACTGATGAGTCTGTAATTTTGGGGTTAATACTTCCTGTTCGTATATCATTAGCCAAAACAACCCAATGGTTTTCAAGGAACTAAAAAATGTGAATCAACGTAGAAGCAAAAAGAGCACCAATTCGGAAAACTACATCGTTTTGGTAGAGCCCACAAAGAAGTTGACAGTATAAGCTTTGGAATGAGTCTGTACAGAGAATGATATCATCAGGGCTTGTGTTATTCCCAGTTGGTTCACTTTTGAGATTTGATGATCTTTTGCACAAACTTGTAATTGCGGTACCAGCAACCATACCAGCTTTTGTTCTAAACTTATGTAACACCTCGAATTTTCACTTTTTATATGATTTCAGTAATTTTGTTATTGGAGGATATTTTTAGAATTTTGGATTTGAAGTATAAGTGTGGAAATTTAAGTGTTGACGTGAAAATTATTGAATTTTCAAATTGACAGGAATTAATTTTCTTTTGAAAAAGAAAAGAAATAAATAGTATAAAGTGGATTAAGAAAATGATTTAAGTGTAATTATATTTTTTCTTTTTAGTTATTATTATTATTATTATTATTTTAAATAAAAAGACAGAATCCATCCCCATCTTCCTCACGCGAGCCACTCGCTAGCTACCAAAAAAAAATTCCTTCCGCTGGATTTCTTGAAGGTTGAAGCATCAGTAGAGCCATCAAGGCCATGTCGTTGCAAGTATTCAACATCAGCATTTGTTGACAGAATTTCAGTTAAAATTTGTCGCTGAATTTCATCGGCTTTGCTTGTGAAATCTTCAATGTGTTGTAATGCTTCCATATCTTTCTCATCCAACCAATTCTCTTCAATATGCGGCATTTTCTTAGGTTTTCACAATTTTTGGTGATAGAGATGGAACAAGGAAGAACTTCTGGGAGAGGAGAGAAAATTATGATTTGAAATGAAGAAATGGGAAATCAGAAATGGCGTGTGGGAGTGTGGGAGGCAATAGGGAAGAAGAATTTAAATAATGAAACATACTTAGATGCCTTCACGACATCTTTTCCATTCCATGCGTTTAAAACAAGGAAAGTCATTTCGAGTTTTGCAAGTCTAACGTTTGTTATTTCTAAATTTTTTTTCTTGTAATTCTTCTGATAGATCAATATATGTGCGTCATTCAATCGAGTCTTGATCAAATTTGACCGTGGAGTGGCTCAATCTATAACAACTTTTCAAATTTTACTTCTAGATCTTAAATCTATGAAATATTCTAATTCTAGCATGCATTTTTCTCTTAGATGCTCTGAATTTTATATAAGAAGCTATAATTTATTAAATTCAATTGTGCTTCATTAAAAGGTTTGAATCTATTAATTGTCTAACGATAATCACATGCAAATATCTTTTTTCAATATTTTTTATGTAATGGGAGAGAGCTGCAGGATGATGAGTGCATGTTAAGATAGTATTGTTCTAAAATAATTTTGAAAAAGTCAACTTATAGTTCTAGAATTTTTATAAAAAAATTTGGGTGTTTCCTTGGATGCATCTATGTTGATGTATCCCAAATATAGTTCAATATAATAGTGTCATGTGTTATTTTTTTTAATTTCTTTTTCGTGTGATAGAGATGTGGGGAGTAGAGTTAAAAAGAAAAAGGGCCAAATTAGCAAAACCCACAACCATTGCAAAATCGTAACCATATAATGAGATGTCTCCTATATATGTATATATGAGAAGATTGCTTATAAAATCTAAAGAAACTTGAAGATGAACCAAAACACTTTTTCTTTAGTGGCATCTAGAGCTTTCAGAAAGAAGGAAATTATTGGAAACACTGAAATTGTCGAAATTTGGTTTTGGTTTTTCAAAAACTATTTCGATTTTGATTATTTTTTTTCTTAAATGTCTCTTTGTTTTGTTTTATGGTCGTTGCATAAGAGAATGATGAAAGTTAATAATGAGAGATATTTTAATCCTTGGTAAATTTTGATTTGTTGAAATATAAAAGTAAGTATGATTTACTTATGTTTTCAACTTTTATTTTGACTATTTTAGTTAAATGAGAATTGTATTAGGACTTTTTAAATACTTAATTAGTTGTAAATTTGTTATATTTTGGTTATTAGTATGTAACTACTTATTAGTTACTTTTCTTCAATTCAGATCCTATATGTACAAGGATATATGTATTAATAGGAAGAAAGTGGAGTTGATTTTCTCCTCATTTTTGGGAATATACAACTCCTTCCTATTCAACACTTGTTATGGTATTAGAGCTTTTTTGCAATTTGTGTTGAATTTTGGCGCTTCCTTCGTTTCCCTATATATCCAACCTAGGTCAATTTTCTTCTTCGATTGACCTTCCCCATGACTGCACCAACGAACACAGAGTCCTCCATAGCTTCAGATCTTGAAGCTCAACTGAATCCTTACATTCTGCATCACTCGATTGCTCCCACAAACAATCTTGTTACTCAACCTCTCGTTGGTTCAAACAACTACTCTTCATCATGGAGTAAAGCGATGTATCTTGCTCTTTTGGGTAAGAACAAGCTTGATTTTGTTAGTGGAACTATCAAGAAACCAACAACAGAAGGTCATCTCCTATCGACTTTGTTCTCTCGTTGATACTCATGAAGTTGTGCCTTCAAGTTGTATAACAAGTTCTGAGCATCAACTTTCTTCTCCACCAGATACCAATACTGACAGTAACAGAGATGCCATAGGTACTGAAGCTTCTAATGAAGCTACAGTTGATGGAATTCCTAATGAACCAATTGTTGTTGAGCACAGTAATGCTGATAATGAGATTCCTATTGAGTAGGATTTTGCGCCTACTGCCATCATTCCCAGATGATCATCAAGACATAAACACACTCCTTCACATCTCAAAGATTTCCATTGTAACCTTATTCAAATTCGCTTTATGGCTTCTACAGCTCCCTTCTTTTTTGGAAAATACCTTTCTTATGAAAAATACTCGTCAATTATAAACATTACTTGTTGAATGTTGCTTTTGTTTATGAGCAACTTTTTACCACTAAGCTGTCAGAATACAAGAGTGGAGAGATGCTATGGATGCAGAACTAAATGCAATGGAGATAAATGATACCTGGACAGTGGTGTCTTTACCCAAAAATCATTTGGTTGATACTATTTAAGATCCTGCAAAGTGAACCTCCTTATTAAAAAATCAGCTCTAATGATGAACTTGTATTGATTACTAAACTTCTTATTCACATATATGTTTTTCAAAGTTAAAGTAAACTATACAAAGAATCAAGAAATTGTTACTCTATTAAAAATCATTACAAAAAGAGAAACTATCGAATTAATATCCCCTCCAGATCAAAGGCCATCAAATTTGAGAACCCACAAAAGAAAATTTCCTAAGTTCAGGAAGTAACGATCTGCATCAATTCGTTGACTATTTAGAAAATCCCACCCACATTAGATTAGCATTATAGAAATTGGAGGTGTAGAAAGGTAGGGAAAAGAACAGACTTCAAAACACACCTAAAAACCCATAAACTAAAATTGTGGCAAAGTTCAGAAATATAGGATTCCAATCGGCAAGGAAAATAAAAAATCTACCGGAACAAAACATGTCATTTTTCAAAGTCATTTACGTTGAAAAAAAAATCATTTGTGATGAAAGAATTGCAAGTAACAGAGATTCCTGAGCCTTTAAATCATTAAGATTCAAGAATAATGAGAAGAACAAGATTGTTTTATACAATCTCCGAATTGAGTTAAGAACTACTATCCTCACTTAAACATACAATACAAAATATTTAGTTAAGAATGATACAAGAATACAAGATACTTGAAACACAAATTGAAGTCAGTACAATCCTTAAATAAGGGATATTCCATTATTACATTTTCATCATATCAATGGCAAATTAAAATGCATCAGAATTAATACGAGAAAGGTACCTTAAGGGAAGAAATTACAGAAGAGAATCATAAAAAAAACAATATTGGTTTTCACTTTGTAGACAACTTCATAGCCCCCAACACCTATTTTGCTTGATGGATGAAAATTCCTAGTTGCTGACCTCATGGAATTATAAGAAAAGATGTGAACATTTTTTGTACCAACAATCCCTAACTAAATACAAAGCAGCAAATCATTTCCAATTATTAGAAATTATTGAAACCCCCTTAAAAAAAAAAAATAATTAAGAATATATAAATTAACCTAGAATCTACAAAAGAAAACAAAGTTACCTGATTCTCACCATCAGTTGGTTCCTTAGGGCTACTTCCCTTTACAACAATTCAGGATTGCAAAACAACAAGAAGTCATTACAATATATAGTGTCACTCATCTACACACACAAACCACTTTATACATCCCTTTCTTCACACTTTAAAGACCCTTGAAACAGTATGTAGCTTCTTAACGATGACCAGAAAATACTAGAAAGATTTCTAAAGCCCTTCCATCAATTAGGGAAATTGTCCAAGCAACGATGAGCTAATATGAGCTGCGTAGCATGATCTAAACAGGAACTAGTGTTGGGAATGGTGTCCTAAATCTCCTTGTAATCTCGTAGTTTGTAAACTCTATATAAACATATTGTTGTTAATAAAATAAATGTTATTTTATAAGCATATACTCAATCCAATAAACTAAGATTCGAGGTTATTTCATGTAATTTAAACAAGTATATAAAGACATACAAGTGGATCTTGTTTAAATAATAACCTAAATGGTTTGTAGTAGATGGATAAGATTGGGTACATTATTCTGGTGACACTACAAATATAGCCTGTTTTGTAGGTGTTACAAGTGTTGTAAAGTGCTACAAATGATTTAATCCTGATCATTCATGTGGAGACATGGAAGCGGGGGTATCCTATTCAAAGAGTTTGTATAAAATCGGATCACAAAATGATTAGTCTCTTTATATAATACCATTAATAATAGAGACTTACATTTCATTAGGATGACCATAAGTGACATGACCGGAATCCTAAGTGAGTTGTGAACTCTGATTCATGAAGGCGATCCTTTGATTTATATGACTGAGAATGGCCAGATTGCCAATTCAACAAGCCTGTCATTTTGGGAATTTGTCTGACTATGGAGTTAGAAACTCAGCTACACAAGACGAAATTCACTCCTTCCTCGATGCAGAAGTAAGTAGATAAATTGCTCCCTTAAGGGTTGATTCCAAGTCTTGAACATAATGGCCACACCCTCTCTTGGCCGAAGAGGACTTGGTCACAGTGGAACTATGACTTATTGTTCATTAGAGGAATCAGTGATATTTAAGAAGTTAGATGTAACAACAGGGAAAAAACGGTATTTTGGCCCAGCTGTACTTACGAGCAATTTTTGAATGATCATCGCACTGTTGATTGGTTATATCCAATGGACACAGAAATTTATCTGTAGTGCGAAGAGTGTAGCTGTCGGTCTTTAGTGGAGTGATCGACAGTTAACGGATGTTGATCGACAGTTAATGGATGTTGAGTAATTTAATTAAAGAGTTTAATTATTTATTCGAGTACCGTTGGAGCTTCAATCTACAGGTCCATAAGGTCCCCACTGTAGCTCAACGGATTTAATCTTTGGATTAATTTGAAGTGTTCAAATTAATTGAGGAAATTAATTATATATAATTATACATGATATAATTAATTATAATGTATTTGATACATTGTGAAAGAAATTTGAATACGATTCAAATACCAATTATATGAATAAGATTCATGTAATCAAATATAAATATGATTTATATTGAGAGGAATAAAATATTTGGATATGATGCAAATATCATTTATATGGATGAGATTCATATAAATGGATTTAGTATAAATATGATTTGTATTAAATATCATGTATAGTTATGAAAGAATAAAATCTATAGTTTATGTTGTATATGATACAATATAAAACTATAGGCTATATGTTATATTTGATATAACGTATAGTGTATATATAATAAAGTAGTTACTATATATTCTATTTTATTAATTTATTTGAAATTAATAATAGGGAAGGAGTTATAACTCTCTCCCATTATTCTCTCAATAACTAACTTATGATAAAAGAAGTTGAGAGATCATCTTCTTCAAAGATTTAATATGGAGAAGTTTTTATCTAGAAGAGAAAGGTTCTCTGAAGAAACTTCCTTCTCATCCTCTCTATCTCCTTCCCTCTTTCAAGGATTCAAGCAAAGCCCACAACTTCTATTTGAATCCTTTAATCCCATAAGAGAATATAGAGGGTACTCGACTAGTAGTGTCCATGCGTGAATAAGGAGATCTACGAGGAAGAAGTTCTGTTTGTGGCTCGTACGAGGGATTACTTGAAGAAAGGTTCTTTAAAGGTGAGGTTTCTGGAAACCTATTTTTCATCTAATAGCATGCTATAATTTAATCTTGAATGCATATCTATTTGTATGTTTATTGTAAATTTTGTATCCAATAATTAATGGAATTTGGACAATCCGTTTCCGCTAAAGGATCTCCTCATGTCGAATTTCCTTCAACTAGGAAAAAGAAAATAACAATTGCCTAAATTTAGAAGAGATTGAGATGAAAAGAATGACTAAATTATAAAAAATCTCAAATAGTGTTCGAAATGAACAAGCTTACCTAAAGCAACCTTAAGCATCAATTTGAACACCTTGAACTAAGTCAAAATTACAAACAAGATATACTCATAAGTGGAGGGTCTCACACCGTTTACTCGCTAGATGTCGCTGCTAGTCGCCGTCGAAGCTGGCCAGGCTGAAATGATGTGAAGGAACTTCCGACCGAAGAACAGAAAGAGAGAAAGAGGAGAGGAAGATGAAAGGCTTAGGGTTTTCGACATTTGGGAAAGAGGAAAACAAATTTTGGGAGGGAAATGAAAATGGGAGAGAGAGAGAGAGAGAGAGAGAGAGAGAGAGAGAGAGAGAAACAAAAAATGAAGATTAAAAAAATTGTTTAGGATTCAAAAGAGGTCACCTACAATGTCAATTTTAAATCGACATTATAGGTACAACTATAATGTCGGTTTTTTTTTTTTTAAGAAACTGGCATTATACATCCATTTTTAATTTTTCTAATCGACATCAAAGCCCAGAGTTCTTTTAGTAGTTATAAGTTTAACGAATTAGATTAAAATATATAAATAAGAGTTGCATGCACACATAAATCCTAATTAATTTTAAATTATTTAAAATTAATTCACCTAGACTTATGTTAAAAGTATTTCTAATATGATTAGAAATAGGTCAATCTTTTATTTTTCCTTTTAATAGGATTGATGACATGCAGAAATGCATGCCATCTTAGGCCTTTTATTTGGAATTATGAGGGTTGTTAAGCAAAATATGTGACAATTATATTAGGAATTCATGAGAAAATGAGCTTGCGGTGTTCAGCATTGAGAATCTCGGCTAACCAATTTTTATGTGTTATTATGCGTTCAACTGTCTATTTTCGTAGCTAACGCAGGAAGTGGACACAAACGAGGAAACCAGGCTACCGCATAGACGACCGCATGCAAAGAAACTCTCCATCGCAAAAGGCGAATGCATACAATCAACGCATGGGTGTTACGGTGATCAGCCACATACGTCCATCGTATAGGAGTTGCGATTGTCAAGCGATTGCGGTCATCATGTCGAGTTGCGGTATTAAGTAAATGTGATCACTGTACATTTGCGGCTACACAATAACGCATAATAAAGAGATCAACGCAAGGTTGGTGGAATGGACACATCAACGCATCTCTCGGGAAAATCAAAAGATGATGTTGACATTTCACCTACCACGCCGTTAGTAGAAGAGATTCAGAAAAGAACTAACGCACCGCAAATGTCAGAATCAGAGTAGTCTATTAATGTTGTTGGCGATCAAGCTTTATAAATAGAAGCCGCTGAGCAGAATTTCAACTCATCCAAGGTTATCCCTGCGATCCAGACAAATGCGAGAGAAGAAAGCTTGAGAGTTCTTCATCTCCTTCCTCCATTCCGAGTGACGACTGGAGCCTTCGACCGGAGCTAGATCTCGGGAGAGTCAGCTCCACCGCCCATCCATGGCACCACCGGCAGCCTTGACGCACATCCGCTGGAAGCAAGTCATTGCTTCCAGCCGGTCATTTCATTTTCTCTTCTTTTCTTATATTGTATAACATTTTGTGATTAAGGAATTAATACATTATGTGTTCAATGCATTTCTGTGTTTCCTTCGGTACCATCCCCATCCTTCTTTACTTAGCATCCTTAACTTTCATTGCATCACTTAGTGAGATTGCTAGAGTATCGCATACTTAGTCATGTGGATTAGAGATATGAAGCATGTAGCAAACCACTGAGAAGTGTGCGTTGTGCGAGTGTGTGAGAAAACCTTATTTGCTTAATGTGAAGCTGTAGCAACGCCTATTCTATAGGCTAACGCAATGCTTGTCTATGAGTAAAGTCAGCAACAACAACTTGCTCGGGAGGGTAAGTGGTTGGTCGCATTAAGCAATATAAGCTATTGTTCACTAGAGATAGGAATAATCATGCGTCAGCCAAGTTTGTGTGGTTACCTTGTCTTATATATGTGCCCATCACACCTTTAGAGCTACTCGAGAGAGAGTCTAAAGAAAGAACCTAAGACTCGAGAGAGCTAGGTTAGAATTGATGCTCAAGAGGGCTAGATTAGGTTTGCATAAGCAAGAATGGAGACTTAAGAATAAGCTCCATTTGCTATTATACAGTGTATGCACCCTACGGAGAGGACAATGGCTGCGTCAAGAAAGTAGGATATGGTGGCTGTATGCGGTCATCTCGACCCTTATGCATACACATCGCATAAGTCCTAGATTTAGGTTTTTAGTGTTTGTAGCATGATCGCATGGCTTGCATTGACTAAGGTTGCCTTTGCAGTCACTCTTAAGGGTTGCAATGAAGACATCTCCACATTTTATCTATTTTTCCATCCATTTACTTCCTGTCAATAATTGTCATGTCTCTACCTCTCATTCATATTCTCATTGTTTGTCTATTAGTTAGGAGTAGGAGTAGTGTTAGCTTAACAACCCCTCCATCATTCTTTTATTCAACTGTCGCATGCACATTACTGCATACATCTAGCTACAAGTCCTTGAGTTCGACCTCGGATCATCCAAGAAACTTGTGATTGCATTATACTTGGTGTGAGCGCAAGAAAACTTGTGATAGGAACGCACGGTCATCGCATACATTTGTTAAAGCATAGTCATTCCAACGCATGATAATCAATGCATACTTTAAGAACATGCATCGCATATTGCGTCCATGGAACTTTAGTTATCAAGTCTTTGACGATTTGGTAATCTAAATTTCCGTCATCAAGTTTTTGGCACCGTTGCCGGGGACTTGGCAACTAATTGTTTGTTGAGTTTTGTGTCTCTGTAGGCAACCTTTTTATCTTGGGAGTATTGTAGCTTGTGCAACCAAGTTGCAACCAATATTGAAGTGTAGACGATACGCCAAAAGCCAGTATTGACCCCAAGGTAGAAGGGCAATCAGTCGCATGAGCTAAAGGTAATTCTAAGACATGACGGCTGCATACGCCCAACAATTGCTAGAAGTTCCAATGTTCAGGACAAGCTCTTGGCCTAAGCAGTTGAGAATAATCTCCTACATGGGAGACTCCTTGCGGTGACAACACTACTATTTTTCCAGGGACGTCTTCCACTCTATCTTTACCTTGCTTTCATAGTTTAGTTTATTTTTATTGTTATTTTGGATATGCGGTTGCTTCCTTGGTTGTGGTGTGATTGTTTCTTGTAGGTGCATCAATAAGTCTCCTCGATGTGTAGTACAATGGAAGAATTCCTTTCATCCTTCAACGCATGGCTTCGATCGCGTGGATTCCAACGCATGATCGCATGCGTTATTTCGCCTAAGGTCCTTTTCTTGTTATCCTTTATGCATTATCCTTTTGAAATTCTTTTTTTCCCGATTTTGTTGCTTTGCGGTGTTTCTATGATGGTATGTATAATTCACTGCATCTTCTAACTAAGTATCGCAAGACATTCCTTACTTTTATTAGCTTCTTCAAATTTTGAAAGTCTTAAGTTTTATTTTGTGCAAACCTTTGCTCAACCGTTTATTACCGCATTCCTGTGAGTTTGTTTTTAGCTTTGCGGTGAGAACGCTGCCAACCTCTAAGTTTGGGGGTGACAGCGGTCTCGAAGAATTGCGTTCATTACATTGTGATCATTTGAAAAAAAAAGTGAGAATTTTGAGAATAATAACTCCACTGTCAACGCAATGGGGAAACCCATGTTGATAAGAGTTAAGTTGAGACAGGCACTTACCCATAGTTGGATGCCCGCATGACACACGTGGGGGGCAAGCCAAAACAAAAGTAAGTTGCCAGGATCAACGCATAAGCGCAACTCCTCTGTCCTGCGCAAGCCAAAACAAGCAAGACAAGAGTTGAGTAGAATATGGAACGCAACCGAAGTTGGATGCCCGCATGACACATGTGAGGGTAAGCCAAAACGAAGAGCGTAACCAGGTTCAATGCCGCATTTGAATAAGTCATCGCAAATTTTTGAAGTATTTTGAACGAACGCATTCTCGAAAGCTAAACAAAGTTTTTGAGCAAAGGCTTGCTGGATTTAAACTTGGAAAAGATCTTTTTTGAAGAATCAGCCAAAGTGGAAAAGAGGATTGTGACGATGGTTAGAGATATGAGTAAATTATATTCTGAGAAGCTGGTCATCGCAAAGGAAAACAAGAAGGTGAGTTAGAATTTCTTGAGTATAACGTATGCTTGAGGACAAACATGATTCTAAGTTTGGGGGTGTGATAATGGGCAGAAATGCATGCCATCTTAGGCCTTTTATTTGGAATTATGAGGGCTATTAAGTAGAATATGCGGCAATTATGTTAGGAATTCATGAGAAAATGAGCTTGCGGTGTTCGGCATTGAGAATCTCGGCTAACCCATTATTATGCATTATTATGCATTCAACTGTCAATTTTCGTAGCTAACATAGAAAGTGGATGCAAACACGGAAGCCGGGCTACCGTATAGATGACCGCATACAGAGAAACTCTCCATCGCAAAGGGGAACGCATACAATTAACACATGGGTGTTGCGGTGATCAGCTGCATGCGTCCATCGCATAGGAGTTGCGATTGTCAAGTAATTGCGGTCATCGTGTCGAGTTGTGGTATTAAGTGAATGCGGTCACTGTACATTTGCGGCTACACAATAACGCATAATAGAGGGATCAACGTAAGGTTGGTGGAATGGACGCATCAACGCATCTCTCGGGAAAATCAAAAGATGATGTTGACATTTCACCTACCACGCCATTAATAGCAAAGATTCAGAAAAGGACTAACGCGCTGCAAATGTCAAAATCAGAGCAGTCTATTAATGTTGTTGGCTATCAAGCTCTATAAATAGAAGCCGCTGAGCAGAATTTCAACTCATCTAGGGTTATCCTTGCGATCCAGATAAATGCGTGAGAAGAAAGCTTGAGAGTTCTTCATCTCCTTCCTCCATTCCCAGTGACGACCGGAGCCTTCGACCAGAGCTAGATCTCGGAAGAGTCAGCTCCACCGCCTATCCATAGCACCACCAGCAGCCTTGACGCACATCCGCTGGAAGCAAGTCATTGCTTCCAGCCGGTCATTTCATTTTCTCTTCTTTTCTTATATTGTATAGTATTACATTTTGTGATTAAGGAATTAATACATTATATGTTCAATGCATTTCTGTGTTTCCTTCGATTCCATCCCCATCCTTCTTTACTTAGCATCCTTAACTTTCATTGCATCACTTAGTGAGATTGCTAGAGTATCGCATACTTAGTCATGTGGATTAGAGATATGAAGCATGTAGCAAACTACCGAGAGGTTTGTGTTGTGTGAGTGTGTGACAAAACCTTATTTGCTTAATGTGAAGCTGTAGCAATGCCTATCTATAGGCTAATGCAATGCTTGTCTATAAGTAAAATCAACAACAACAACTTGCCCAAGAGGGTAAGTGGTTGGTCGCATTAAGCAATGTAAGTTATTGTTCACTAGAGATAGGAATAATCATGTGTCAGCCAAGTTTATGTGGTTACCTTGTCTTATGTATGTGCCCATCACACCTTTAGAGATACTCGAGAGAGAGTCTAAAGAAAGAACCTAAGACTCAAGAGAGCTAGGTTAGAATCGATGCTCGAGAGATTAGGTTTGCATAAGCAAGAATGAAGACTGAGGAATAAGCTCCGTTTGCTATTACATAGCGTATGCACCCTACGGAAAGGACAATGGCTGCGTCCAGAAAGTAGGATATGGTGGTTGTATGTGGTCATCTCGACCCTTATGCATACACATCGCATACGTTCTAGATTTAGGCTTTTAGTGTGTGTAGCATGATTGCATGGCTTGCATTGACTAAGGTTGCCCTTGCGGTCACTCTTAAGAGTTGCAATGAAGACATCTCCACATTTAATCTATTTTTCCATCCACTTACTTCCTGTCAATAGTTGTCGTGTCTCTACCTCTCATTCATATTCTCATTGCGTTGTCTGTTAGTTAGGAGTAGGAGTAGTGTTAGCTTAACACCCCCTCCATCATTCTTTTATTCAATCGCCACATGCACATTACCGCATACATCTAGCTACAAGTCCCTAAGTTCGACCTCGGATCACCCGAGAAACTTGCGTTCGTGTTATACTTGGCGTGAGCGCAAGAAAATTTGTGACAGGAACGCACGGTCATCGCATAATTGTACACCCTGAGGTGACATTTATTTTAAATCATTGAAATGTCATTGCAAACTTTAATGTTGTTAGGGTTCATTAATTTTTTGCTAAATTTGAATTGACTACATGAGTTTTTGCTAAACTATCTAATACAAACAATTTTTCTTGTTTCACCAATTTTTATAATCATGACTCTGTTATCTCTTTGCTTGGTGTCGACAAGTTAACCGACGAAAATTACACTAGTTGAAAAAATATATGAATATTGTCTTTGTCATGGACGACCTAAAATTTTTCCTAATGAAGGAGTTGAAGAAAATTTTCAAAAAAGATCTTTTTAGCGGAAGCAAAGATCGTTCCCAAATTTCATTTTTCTATTGAATATAAAGTTTTAGAGTAAAACAATAAGATATGATTATAGCATGCTTTAAAACAAATACTTAGGGTTTCAAAAACCCTTACCTTTGAAGAACCCTTTCTTCAAGAACTCCCTCGTACAAGCCACGAACGGAGCTCCTTCTCCATGTGGATCTCCTTCTTCAAGAATGGACGCCACCACTCGAGAACCCTATGTATTCTCTTGGGATAAAGGATTCAAGCAAGAGTTATGGGCTTTGCTTGAATCCTTGGAAGAGGGAAACAAGATGGAAAAGAGGAGAGAGAAAAGAAGAACTTTTCTTCTTTGTTAATTTTCTCAAGAGAGAACTCTTCTCTCAAAGCCAATTCAGGAAGTAGAATCATCTACAACCAACTTAAATCTCACGTATATTAATTGAGAGAATTGGGGAAAGAGAGTGGTAACTCCTTCCCTTTTTAGATATATATATATATATAATAACTACTTAATTATATATATACTATATGTTACATCAAATGTAACATATAATTTTATATTGCATAAAATACAACATAAAATATAAATTTTATTTTTCTCTCAACAATACATGACATTTAATATAAATCACATTTATATTAAATTTACTTGTATGAATCTCATCCATATAATTGATATTTGGATCATATTTAAATATTTAATTCCTCTCAATATAAATCATATTTATATTTAATTACATGAATCTCATTCATATAATTGGTATTTGAATCATATTCAAATTCCTCTCATATTTCCTTAAATTATAATATATCAAATACATTATATTAATTATATCACATATATCATTAATTTAATTAATTATATCACATATATAATTAATTCCCTCAATTAATTTTAACACTTCAAATTAATCCAAAATTAATTCTCAATTAAATTTTTGTTGAGCTATATAGGGGGCCTCATGACTTGTAGATTGAAGCTTCAACTGTACTTGGATAATTAATTAAATTCTTTAATTAAATTACCCAACATTCGTTAACTGTCGGTCACTTCACTAAAGACCGACAGCTACACTCTTCGCACTATAGATAAATTTCTTTGTCCATTGGATATAACCAATCAACAATTCGATGACTCTTCATAAATTGCTCGTAAGTACAGGGCCAAAATACCGTTTTGCAGCTGTAGTAACATCTAACTCCTTAAGTACTAGTGATTCCTCTAATGAACAATAAGTCATAGTCCAACTATGACTAAGTCCCTCTCGGACCAAGAGAGGGTGTGGCCACTATGTTCAAGACCCGGAATCAGCCCTTAAGGGAGCAATTTATTTACTTGTCCCTGTTGAGTTTGATGCCCTAAAGTCTCGTGTCCTATAGTTTGTAAACAATTTGACGAACGCTTGTGATGTATAATATATGATATTTTACTTCACTTCTTGTTTTTCCTCATTTGAATGTTTTATTTGCTTTATCACAAACCAATAAACTAAAATTCCTGGTTGTCTTTATGTAACTTAAGCATGTATGTGGTGACATATAAATGGATCATGTCTTAAGTGATAACTAAAATAGTCTGTAGTATATGGATATAGGAGGGAAACCATATCCTGGTAACGCTACGGATGCGGCCCGCTTTGTGGATTAGTTACAAGTGTTGTGACTTGTCAAAAATGGTCTGACGAATCCCCAAAATGGTAGGCTTGTTGAGTTGGCAATCTAGCCATTCTCACCTATACAAATCAAAGAACCACCTTCATAAGCAGGAGTTCACAACTCACTCAGGATTCAGCACCTATGGTTATCCTAGTGAAATGTAAGTCTATATTACTAACCGCGTTATATAAAGAGACTAATCATTTCGTGGTCTGGTCTTATACAAACTCTTTGTATAGGATACTTCCGCTCGCATGTCTCCACATGAATGATCAGGATCAGATCATTTGTATCACTTTACAATACTTGTAATACCTACAAAGCGAGTCATATCCGCAGTGTCACCAAGTTAAGGTACCCAGCCTTATCCATCAACTACAGACCATTTAAGTATTATTTAAACAAGATCCACTTGTATGTCTCTACATACTTGTTTAAATTACATGAAATAACCTCGGATCATAGTTTATTGGATTTAGTATATGCTGATAAAATAACACTTATTTTACTAATAAGAATATATTTATATAAAGTTTACAAACTACGAGATTACAAAGAGATGTAGGACACCATTCCCAATAGAAGTGTCCTCCAGTCCTGGACCCACTGCATGATAGGTGGATTAAGACCAACAATAAGGCCCAAGTCTACATTTTGACAAGCTTAACTAAAGCCTTGGCTAAAAAGTATGAGACCATGATCAATGCACGTAAGATCATGGAGTCACTATGTGAGATTTTGGGCAACCATGTACACATCTCAAGCATGACACTCTCAAGTTCATCTTCAATGTCAGGATGAACGAGAGATCATTTATTAAGGAGTATGTCCTTAACATGATGATCTACTTTAACGTGCCAGAAATAAACAAGGTCATCATAGATGAGTCTAGCTAGGTAAGCTTTATTCTGGAGACTCTTCCGAAGAGTTTCCTGCAATTTTGCAGCAATGTTGTAATGAACAAAATAAATACAACCTTACCACTATTCTCGACAAACTGTAGACTTACGAGTCCTTAATGAAAATCAAAGGATGGCACAGGGAGGCAAATGTTGTCAATTCCTCAAGAAATTTCCACAGGGATTCCACCTCTACAACTAAGTCTATGCCTTCTTTCTCAGGCACAAAGAAATGGAAGAAGAAGAAGAAAGATGGTAAGAGGAATAAAGCTATCCTGGTTGTTACTACCTAAAAAGGAAAAAAGAGATTGCAAAAGGAACTTATTTTCATTGCAACCAGGAAGGACACTGGAAAAAAAAATTACCTAAAATATTTCGCTGAGAAGAAAAAGGAAAAAGAAGGTAAATATGATACTTGTTTTAGAAACTTGTTTAATGGAAAATAACAATACTGCCTGGAATCTTGATTTAGAGGCCACTAACTACGTCTGTTCTTTTTTTACAAGAAACTAGTTCCTAGCAACAACTGGAGGCTGGAAACATGACTTTGTGGGTTGGGATGGGGTAGGTCATTCTAGTAGTTGCAGTTGGGAGCTTAAAGTTATTTTTTAATTCCAAATTTATTTTGTTAAAGAATGTATATTTTGTTCCTAATTTTAAAAGGAATTTAATTTGACTATCTGGTTTATTAGAACATTCTTAGAATGCATCGTTTATTCATGATAAAACGTTTATTTCCAAAAATTTTGATATATGTTCATCAATAAACAAAAATAACTTAAATGTGCTAAGGTTGTTAGCATAAAAAATGCTTCATAATGTTGAAATGGTCAACACTACAACTACACAATAAAAAACTAAAGTTTCTCCAAAAGAAAATGTCCATCTTTGGTATCTAAGAGTAGGTCACATAAATTTCAATAGTATTGAGGTTGGTCAAGAGTGGATTTCTAAAAGAGTTAAAAGAAAATTCTTCACATGTATGTGATCTTGTCAAGAAGGAAAATGACAAAACGACCTTTTTACTGGAAAAGGTTATAGAGCTAAAGAGCCCTTGAAAATTGTACATTCAGACCTTTGTGATCCAATGAATATTAAGGCAAAGAGAGGGTATGAATATTTCTTCACTTTTATAGATGATTATTTTAGATATTGGTATGTTTACTTATTGCAACATAAGTCTGATACACTTGAAAAGTTCAAGGAGTACAAGACTGAAATTTAGAATTTATTAGGTAAAAATATAAAAACACTTCGATCAGAGTGAGATAGAGAGTAAATGGATTCGAGATTTCATGACTATTTGATAGAACATAGAATTACGTCTCAACTCTCAACACTTGGTACACCTTAACAAAATGGTGTATCAGAAAGAAGGAATAGAACCCTGTTAGACATGGTTTGATGGGTAATGAGTTATGCTTTTTTATCTAACTCGTTCTGCGGTTATGCACTGGAGACTGCAGCTTATCTTCTATATACTTCAATTCTGTCTAGAATCTTGTAGATCAATCTGATGGGATAAAACCTATAGGTTGTAAACATATCTACAAGAGTAATAGAGGTGTAGATGGTAATGTGAAAACCTTTAAAGCTAGATTGGTGCAAAGAATTATACCTAGGTTGAATGAGTAGACTATGACGAAACTTTTTCACTTGTTGTCAAGTTAAAATCTATTTGCATTCTCTTGTCCATTGCCAAATATTATGACTATGAGATATGGCCAATGGACGTCAAGACTGTCTTTTTGAATGGCAATCTTGATGAGGCTATCTACATGAATCAGCCAGAGGGATTCATTGAACAAGGTTAATAGCACAAGGTTTGCAAACTTAATCGGTCAATTTATGAATTGAAGCAGGTTTCTCGATCTTGGAATATAAGATATGATACTGTGATCAAGTCTTATGGCTTTGACCAAAATGTTGATGGACCTTGTGCTTACAAGAAGATCATCAACAGTTTAGTAGCTTTCTTAGTGTTATATGTAGATGATGTGCTACTTATTGGGAATGATATAGGTTTACTAACTGATATAAAGAAATGGCTAGTTGCTCAATTCCAAATGAAATATTTAGGTGAAGCACAGATTGTTTTAGGGATCCAAATTATTAGGGAGTGTAAGAACAAAACACTGGCCTTGTCTCAAGCATCATGTATCAATAAAATGCTTGTTAGGTATTCGATGCATAATTCCCAGAAAGGTTTGTTACCTTTCAGGCATGGAATTATCTTATTTAAGAAACAATGTTCTAAAGCATCTCAAGAGGTTAAAGAGATGAGACGAGTTCCTTATGCATCTGTAGTGGGTAGTCGATGTATGCCATGTTGTGTGTAAAACAGAACATTTATTATTCAGTGAAATAGTCAATAGATATCAATCCAATCTAGGATTCGATCACTGGATGAGACCTTTCTCAAGTATCTTAAGAGAACGAGAAACTATATGCTCGTATATGGAGTTAAGAATTTGATCCTTATAGGATATACTGGCTCTCATTTTCAAACTGATAAGGATTCTAAGAAATCCACACCAGGATCAGTGTTCACTCTTAATAGAGGAGCTATAGTATGGTGTAGCATCAAGCAAGGTTATATTGCTGACTCTACCATGGAGGCAGAGTATGTAGTTGCTTATGAAGCCGCTAAAAAAGTTGTCTGGCTCAGGAAGTTTTTGACAGACTTTGTAGTTGTTCCAAATATATTAATGCCCATCACAATTTATTATGATAATAATGGTGTTGTGGTGAATTCCAAGGAGCCTCGAAACCACAAACAAGGAAAGCATATCGAGCATAAATATCATCTCATTAGGGAGATTGTGCAACGGGAGATGTGATTGTCATAAAGATCGCTTCGGAGCACAATGGTCCTGATCCATTTACGAAGGCTCTCACAGCTAAAGTATTTGAGAGTCATCTAGAGAGTATGGGTCTACGAGATATGTGTCATCTTGTTTAGGACAAGTGAGAGTATTGTGGGGTATATTGTATGCCCTAGTTTATTGTATTGTGTACTTTACTTTATATTGTATTTTGTACTATACACCCCTACTCACTTTAGTTATCAATAACTCGTTATTTCGTTCATTCACAAGAAGACATGAAATGAGTTCAGATACTTTTAAAATATTTCTCTCGATATCCTACTGAATGAGCATATCCAAAGACACAAAATGCAGAAAATGTGTTCTTTAACATATTGATTTAAAATTTTAGAGCCTCAAGTACATCCATTCATAACGAGCTTTAGAAAAAAATTATTGTTTTCTGGTGATCATATTTTTATGGAATCCAGGTGTATTTTGGCATCAAACACCCATGAAAAATAATTATTATAATTAGTATCAAAGGCTACAGATCTAACTTTGTAAGATCTGTCATGATAACACTATCACAATACATTGTATTTATATTAAAATTTTAATATATGCCAAATATGCAAAACAATTTTTAATTTATCAATTATAAAAAAGAGGAAAAATGACCTATACATTTAGGTACTACCTTCATTGGGAAAAAGAATAGAAACTCGTGCTGATAACGTGTTGTAAAATTTATGAGCAAAAGAAGGCATCATTGGAACAGGAATACTAATGAAATATAATATAATAATATAAATAAAATAAATAAATAACTAAAATTATAATAACCAAAATTGGAATAAAGAAAATTATAGAAAATAGGAAAATATGAAAATATCTTATTTAATTCTCACCAATATGTGTTATTTTTTAAGATCTACCAAATACCACTATTTATAGGCAGTTTGGCAAGTAGGAAGCGAAATTACATGAGGATGTATAATTATGAGACACATGGATAACACATTGGGTAATGGGAGAACATCACTTGTTTCTTAAAAGCATGAACATGTAATATTTGTATATAATATTTATAATAAGATTGAATTTAAAAATAATCATCTCTACCTTCAAGTAATCACAAACTTGTTTGGCAATAAATATATATATATATATATATATATATATATATATATATATATATATATTCTATGTCAGTTGAGCTAACTTAGTTAAAACTTAAGGGCTGTAAACGCATCATATATATACATGATGTAACATTAAAAAAAATATTGAAAGTGGAATCAAATGAAAATTAAGGGCATGTTTGGTAGGCAATTTGAAAACAAAATTTTCAAAAAAACAAAAGATTCAATAAAAATAGAGTTGTATTTTATGTTTTCAAGTTTGTGTTGATAGTAGATTCAAGAATTTAAACTTCAATCTAAAAAAATTCAAATGTGTTTGATAATATATTTATAGGTTATTTTCAAATATAAGAAAATGAACCAAAATATTTATAAATATAGCAAAATTTTACTGTCTATCTACAGTAGACCATGATAGACAATACTATCTATGTCATATAGATACAGACACTATTCTATCGCGGTTTATCATAGATAGACTATGATATTTTTCCATTATTTGTAAATATTTTTTTAGTAGTTTTGTCATTTAAAATAATTTCTCTATGTTTATAAACCATAAAACTAATATATTACTAATTAATTTATGAACTTATTTTATGTTTTTTTTTGTATGATTATTATTTTTTAATTTTTATAAAATATAACAAATATTTGAGAAAGATACGTTTTTGGTCTTTGAATTTTGAAGGATTTATGCATTTAATCCATAATGTTTCAAATTGACTATTTTAGTCATCGAGTTTGGGAAATTGACAAATATGGGCCCTTTCAGTTTTCATTTCTTAAATGGGCCTTCTTTTAAAAACTTATTTTGGGTCCCTTTGCTAATGAAGATGACGTCAGCGTAGCAGAAAAATTACTGTTATACCCTTACTTTCAAAAAATTTCATCAATATTCTTCAATATTTTCACCGACGTTTGGATTAAAAAAAATTAAATTGTTTCACCAAACATTTTTTTTTATTTACTTCTATCAAAACTGAAGAAAAGAAACGTTTGGGTTTTACATCAGGGATAATTTGATCTTTTTCTAATGGATCGAAAAGATAAATTTCAATGTTTTTCATTAATCTCGGGGTTCGAGAAAAACTCGAGAAAAACTATGTAAATGAGTTTCTTAAAAGTATGATAGTTGTGAAAAGAATGAATTTTAGAAGATTATATCTGAAATTTTTTTTGTTAACTCTCTCCCCTATTTTCAAGCTCAAATTCATGGATTTTTAAAATGTAGGAACATAATTTAAATTTGCAGTTTGATAAGAATCCAAAATTTATGAAAAATTGAAAATTCTAAGGAGGGTGTGATGAATGATTTTACAAAGAAGGAGCTAGCCATGACTTTCTAATCTTTTGCGGAACCCATGAAATTTTCTTTCTATCAAATCAAATATGAAGGTTTTCTAAATCACCCTCAATTGAATTATCTAGTAGTTTATAAATATATTATACACAAATTATTCACATGAGATTTCAATTAAATAATTTAAGACGTGTAATCAACTTAAAATTTATATTGATTTCAGTGAGTATAATATCTAAAAAATGATCCTTTGATACTTTCTCTCTAACATTGATGGAAGTTTTTCTTGCAATTCTTCTTTGAGTCTCAGCTCCGAAATCTTCAAGTTTTTAAAAACCTAAGAGAAGCTTTTGTCTTCTATGTCTTTAGTCTTAAGTTTTTAGGAGAGTTACACACTTGAAAACTTTAGAGTTATAGTCTGTTGATCCTTAAAAGTTTCAGAAGAGTCATATTCTTTAGATTTTTAATGCTTTGAAGGTTCTTTAGAGCTTTTTCGTTATTCAAAACTTTAAAACTATGAAGTTTTGAACTTAGGTTTTTTAGAATTTTGGTCTTTATAGTTTTAAAATTCTACCTTCAGGTCTTTCTATCTCCTCCAAATAAAGGATAACTCCTCTATTTATATGGTTTTTTGGGTCTTACATGGACTTAGACTTGGAGTTGGGCTAAAGTTAGGCTTGAGTTCCATATTTTATTTGATCCAAATCTCTAAGCTCGAATTGGGTTGGACATAAAGATTTGAATAACTTTAATTATTTGGCCCGATCCAATTTATAATTTCAAGCCCAATCATGCCTCTAGTTGAATTAAAATTTATAGGTACAAATAATTCTTAATAAGTTTTGTTGTGTTGATATGACGAAATTCGATTTCATTCAACCCACATTTTGCATGGTATGAATTGCTACCAATCACATATATGAAGGGGATATATATATATATATATAATAGAATTTTGCACCAAAGTAAATTTTCTTTCATCAATTTTCTTTCCCCTTTCATTCTTTACTTTTTCATAATAAGATAAAGTGTATTCAATGAACTAATAAACAACTCTATAAAATTATGAAAAAACCAGAACAAAAGCAAAAGCAAAAGCAAAAGCTCTATAAAAGTAACTCTGTCTTATGTTGATCGCTTACCGTTGCTCACTCTGTTTATAAGGATTAAAGTAAATAGGAATCTTTTCCCACACTAGACCACACCAGTTCCTCCACGTCCCGAAACAGAATCGTATAATCAACTAAAATATTCCATTTGGCATGGCACAGAATTCACACTAATATTTCTCATGCCCTGCACAAGATTGCTCATTGGGCATAATAATACCCAGTATATATATTCATTCAACATGTAAAAGTTGAAGAATATCATTTTTCTCCAACACTTGAGAATCCTCCTCAGAAAAGGAAAACAGAAAGAGAAAAGTTCAAATCTTAACAATGTAAGGTTCAAGCTTTTATTACACAATAAAGAGCGCAACCCAAAATCATTTGAAAAGACAAGCATAGCAAGCAGCCAACCCAAGCACACACAACAAAACAGAGGCAGTTGAACAAAAATCAGCAAACGAAGGGAGCATCGACATAATGATCACTGCAATAGAGACCAGGTCTCTGAGTGAAACCTTGGCTTTTCAGCTTTTTCCGAGCTGTCATAACAAGTTCCTGGTTGGTAATTTGTCCATCAGATTCGCTAAGTATGGTCTGAATTGCATTGCTGAGAGCCCCATATGCAGCATCAGCATTTCCTGAAGGCGTGGCATCAGCAGATGTTTGGTCAGTCTGGCATCCACTGATCAGGATCCCACCATCTGGAAGTGCACGCTTAGATGATCCAGCATAAGCCTCAGTTTTACTGCCCACTTCAGTATTCAAGGCCGGTTTCACATAGTCTTCATCCTTCTCATCCAGCTTTTGTTTCAGAAATTCTTGTGCTAAACTCCCAACCATTCCCAAGAACCCTCCTCCAGACTGTCCATTCTCACCACCTTGGAGTTTGTCCATGATCACCTTCATAAACTTCTTCACTTTGGGACTTGAATCTTCTCCAAAAATATCGAAAAGGGTCGGCCTCAATTTCCCTACATTAATGTCATCTTTCCCAGTTTTTTGCTTCAGAATGTCTATAAGAGTGGACAGAGGTAACGATCTGCTTTTCACATTGACTCGCTCCCCATATGAAAGCTCCATCTCTCTCTCTTGTGATTCCTCCTCATGGCGATGGTGTTGGAATGCTGAAGGAACGTGAATCCCGCGTGATTCTAAAGCACCTTCAACGGTTTGATGAAGAAAGTTCCTGAAACCAAAGTGGGAGGAGCTTTTTCCTTCTTCTTGGCGCTTGGGGTTGGTACTCTCTCCTATTTGCTCCTCCGCATCGTCAATAAGACCACCGCTGTGGCAAGAATCCGATACAATTGTTAATCGGCAGCTCTCCGGAACCTGATCTACCAACTCCCTGAAATCATCATCTACGAAGCAATTCACCAATCAGATTCAAAATTCGCATCGCAGAATTGGGAAATTGGGATTTAATTAAGATGGATTCCTTCAATTTTAAGGAATTAAGAAACATGAAATTAGGGGGAAAATATAGACAGACCAGTGATGAGGTTCATATCGGTGGGAACAATGCACTCGTCGTAGCCGGTGTCGTCATCCTCGCCGGTCTCGGCAGGGAGACGGGTGCCGTGACCACTGTAGTGAACAAAGAGAAAGTCGCCGGGATCGGCGGATCTGACGAGACGGGCAAGGGCGGAGCGGATATTCTTGCCGGTCGGTTGGGGATAGGAATCATCGGTATCAATCAGGATTTCGATGTCGTCCTCGGAGAATCCATAACGCTGGATCAGACACTGATGCATCCGTTTAACATCGTTGATGCATCCTCTGAGCTCTGCCTTAGTTCCTGGGTAATTACATCCGATTAGCACTGCTTTCTTTCCCATTCTCTTACAATTCGATTCCGAGACTTTTTCTTTTAGGATCGGATCGGATTAACAGATGTTTGATCTCCTTTTCCTTGAATCGCTGTTTAATTTCAGCGTGTTTGGCCACTCACTCCTCTGCCGCTTCTTCTTCAGTCATCGACTTCGCGCACACATGTCAGCATAACCGGCTTCACCCAATCCTTCGTTCATCCTTATTTGTAAGGACCAACCGCCTTTTTAAGTTTTCAGGAAAATTAATTATAATAAATTAATAAGAAAACAAATAATACTGGGGAAATTCTAATAAAAATTTGAATATTGTAAATAATAATAATAATAATAATTCTAAAATTGGGATGGAGAGATGTAAGCTATTGGTGAAACTATATTTTTAAAATCACTCTAAACTTAAAAATATTTTTATTATTCCAAATCAATTTTGATGATATAAAAATTATATTTAAAAATATAAAATTAAATATTAAAATGAAGATTAAAGACACGTTTTTCAGTGATTAGGACCACGATAGAAGTGATTTTAATAAATTCAAAATCACTCCCAATATGGACTAAAAGATATGTTTGGAAGTGATTATAAAATAGTTCAAATCATTTTTTAAAAATTTAAAAATCAATCTCAAACATGCACTAAATTAGTATTTGCCAACACAAAACTTGGATACTATGTACACTATGACATAATATTAGAATTTTAAATTTGTCATATTTTTATCGACATTTGGATTATAATCAAAATATCAATAAAATATCATTAATAATATATTATAATAATAGAAAATTAGAACTTGGGTGAAATACTTATTAAAATTGTTAGTTTAAACTAGGGGTGTTTATGGGTTAGGTTGAATTTGATGGAAAGACTTGACCCAACCCAATTGTTTGTGTGTAAATTTTTTCAACGCAAATAACCCCTATTACAAAATAAACCCAACCCAACCATAAAAAGATTGGCTTGGTTCAGATTAATCAAGTCATTTAATTAAAATTTTGTTCTAAAAAGAGGCAAAACGTAAATATGTAAAAATCTAATTTAATTATTTTCATATATTGAATTAAGATTAACAATTCAATTTTAAATTATATAGTAAAAATTTTCTTTCTAAAGTGTAAAGAAACTATTTTATGAGTTATTGAAAAATAAATTATACAAAAAATATTAGAATCAAATAAAATTAAAATCAATATATGTAAAAATAATTATATTATAAGTAATAAAAATATATATATTAGAGTTAATAATAAATTCAGGTTAGGTCGAGTTGGTTTGCGTTATATTAGGTAAACTTATGAATCAACCCAATCTATATGAATTGATAACCCAATCCAAACCGCACGAATTGAGTTGGATTGATCGATTTATTTGAATTATCGAATTTTTTGAACACCCCAACTTAAACATTTCTATAGATGATGGTTTATATTTAGAAGTTTTGTAGAGATATTCATACAATATTTTGAAAAAACTAACACCTCAAGAGTCAACATTCCTAAAAATGAACATAATTAGAATATTGAACTCGGTCCGCGAATGTCGGCAGGCATAGCGAAGCCTCCCACAATCATTCATCCACCTTTGCAAGGACTTTTTCGTCTTTTAACATTCAGTATTAAAAGGATAAGAAAAATAAATAAAAGAGGATTTTGGAAAGTAGTAGTAGAGTGGTGGGGAAAAATCTAGTAGTAGCACTATAATGCATGCTACCTCAGTCATTATTTGACACATCTATTAATTATTTATTAATTTATTAATTATTTATTTCACGAATCCTACATAATTCTTAAAAGATATTTTTGTGGTAAACAGTGGACGAAGATCATATGAAAAACTCTAATACTATAAATTTTCTCAAATAGTGGTCTCATAATCTATAGTCCAATAGATGATAAGTTTTTAAGCAGACAGGTGGCTTAAAAGGAGTAAATAAGAAAAAGAAAATTACATCTTTATGCATTCCAACCTAATTATATAAAAAATAAAATAAAATAAATCAAAAGTTTTTTTAATAAGTGTTTACATGTGACAAACTATAATTAAATAATTGATATATAATTAAACTATAATTAAATAAATCAAAAGTTTTGTTAAATATAATTATTTGCCAACAAATCCAAATAGGGATTTTCCCAAACTCTGGATGTTAACTGAGATACACCAAAGTTTTGCAACCCAGCTACGTGACCCAACAAAACCAATCTTGTGTGTCAACTTCTTTGTTTTTTTGTTTTGTTTTTTTCATTTTTATCATTTTAATTTTTTTCTTTACTTTTTTATTTATTTTCACTACAACTATTGTTGTCTGTTTGGAGACATAGAGTATTTCGAGGAGATAGTTGTGAAGTCTTGAGAAACTGTGAACTATTAAAATTTATAGTTGTAAGGAGTTAGACAGTTATAAGAAGTTGACATAAAATTGATGAGGTTAGTTGTGTGAAGGCCTACAAATTTCTTGGATTAAATAAGGAATTCGGCCAAGAATGTTAGAAAATTTTTAAAAGAAAGTTTTAGTTTAATTGTATAATCCACAACTAATATTTCATAAATATCCTAAGATTTAGAAAACTTTCATATCTATATTTAGGCTGCATTTTTAGACGTTTTTAACCTTCTCTGTCATGAATCAATTTAGTATAAATAATTTTGCATTAAACAATAAAAGTATCAAACAAAATGAAGGAAGAAGACCCTAAAAAACTTAGAAATTTTCCAAAGTAAATATGAAACATACCACAAAAGAGTTAAATCCAGATCACTGGCTCTACCTTCCAAGTTTTCAAAAGAAAAAATTCATGTTAAACTACCCTAATTTACTCTCAAACTCTCTCTGTCTTCCATAATTATTTCTCTCTTTCTCAAAATTTCGGCCTTAATAATTCTTCTTACTTATTTAATACTTATTTTATTTAAACATATACATATATTTTAGAATCCAACAAAACTTACACATGTCCAATTCTAAAATTACCCAACATTTCAAACACGTGTCAAAATGACAATTATGCCCCTCCAGTTATAAATGCCTCTCTTTTGCCCTTATTTCCAAATCAATTTCTTCTCCTTTACTCACTTTTCTTTTAAATTAAAATATTAATTTACTTTCTACTCAAAGAAAATCAAGTAGGTTCTTAGAATAATTGTTCTTTGTTTTCCCTAATTGCAAAAGGAAATTGCTCTGTACACAACATCTAAAAGCAGTAGTGTTTTTTTGTTGGTTTGATAATTGATGGGGATATTGATCCACTCTTGAAGGTGAAATAATTCCTTCTTAATTATATTTGATCACTTTCACATATGACCAGACAAATTTCTTCTCCTAAATCTTCTTAGTTGTAAACTCAATACCCACACAAATCAATTTCATATGTTGATATTTGTGAGAGTTGAAGTTCAAAGTTGTTAAAATTTCTCTTCCATCTTTGTTTTACTTGGCGAGTTTTGTAACCTTGCATGGTCGTTAGTTTTTGCTTTTTAGGCATTACCACATCCTAACGTGAAGGCTTATGTACTTTTATGTTTTTTTAGTTATGTTAGCTGTTGATAATTCTAACTTTTGCTAATGTAAGTTTTAAGTCTTTTAAGTCTTTTCTTTATTGGGATATTATTTAGGTAGTTGGGGGCATAGTAAGATGAGTTCCACTATTTTTTTTTTCCTTTTATTTAGAGATTTTGTTATTATCTTCATTCTTCTCGGTTTGTAGATATTTACATTAGGAGTATTAGTTGAAACTTTATTATTAATAGATTAAAAAGGATGTTTATATTTGATACTTTGATTTTTTTTTTTTTTTTTTTTTTGGGTAGAGTATTTATATATGTTGTTATGAATTGGAGGTAGGAGAATATTAGAAACACCTATGTTATCTGATGTGTACTAGTTTATTTATCATTAATTTAGATTTTGTTGTTAGGTTTAAGAACATTATTTGAGGAGCAATTGACAAGCACTGTTTTAAGAGATGTATGATTGTCCTTATATTTTTCATTTTAGGTGGATTTCGAGTTTGGTAGACTATGATGTTTCAGTTTTCTATATTTAACCATCAACAAGAGAGAACAATATTACTAGAAGAAAATATATCAGATTATTGGATTGCTTTTGTTTTAAGTTCATACTTATGTATTAGAAATTCTAGCTTGATTATTGTTGGACTGACTTTGTCTTTCAAGCCCAAAAGAAAAAGAAATCTAATCCATGAAGGAAGTAAGGTAGAAATAAAGGTTCTTCTGAGGCCACGAAGTTCAGCCAAGATGATTCCACGTGGTTGATTCTATTGTCTTGATCAGAAGAGAGTAAATGCACTCTGAGTAAAACCCTCTGGTAAGCAAATTCTCTTTCACTCTCTCTCCCTCAGCTCGTTTAAAAAATCCTCTCAATTCTCTTTATTGTTCTTCCCTAGTTTTCCAGGATTCGTTGATTATGAAGATAAAGCTCAAACATGCAATTTGATAAAGAGAAAGAGAAAGAAGAGAGCAATAAGAGCATGTACGTGGTTCGACAAGGTGATGCCTACATCCACGGAAAGGGAGCAAGTTTGTTTATCGAAGACTACAAAGATGAGTATTCTTTTTTTTACAGATCTTGTACAGAGTAAAAGATGTAAAAATTACAACTAATTTTTTAATGTAACACACAAATATATATGATTACAAGTCTGTTATGAAGTCTATTAAAAGAAAGAAAAAAATAGCCGTTGAAGTTGTTGAAATTATTTTTCTTCAAATCTCCACCTTAATCTCAAGTTGATAGTCTTCTTCCTTCTGGATTTGACCATTGTTTACCCTTTTTTAGGTAACATGAAGCTAATCTGTTCGAGACATTTTGAGAGCTTGAGCTTCGAGATAGGTTTTGTGAGCATGTCAGCTGCATTCTCCGAGGTATGTACTTTAAGAACTTCTATTTCTCCTTGTTCAATCCTGTCTCTAACAAAATGGTATTTTATATCTACATGTTTTGTTCGTGAATGGTATTGTGGGTTTTTGGAAAGATGGATAGTACTTTGGTTATCATAATAGATATTAACTACTGTTTGTTTGATACTAAAATCTTCCATCAAGCCCTTTAACCACAATGCCTCTTTTATAGCTTCTGAAAATGTCATGTATTCTGCTTCAGTAGTTGATAGGGTTGTAATTGATTGTAAATTTGCTTTCCAGCTTAGTAGATTAGGTTCATATAAGAAAAGATAAGCAGTTAATGATCTTTTTTTATCTGGATCCCCTGCAAAGTCTGAATTAACAAACCCATATAGCTCAAGTTTTGTCTCTTTAACACTTTAGTAGATTAGTTTAGACTATTTAGTCCAGAGTAGATACCTAAGTATCAATTTAGTAGCTTCCCAATGTCTTTTTCTAGGGTTAGAGATGTACCTAATAACTAGGCTTGCACAATAGGAAAGACCAAGCCTAGTTGAAATCATTAGATACATTAAGCTGCCTACTGCCCGACTATAGGGAATTACTTGCATCTGATTTAGGTGTTCTAAGTTAGTTTCCTTAGGTGAATTAGCTGAGAATAGCTTAAAATGATTAGCAATAGGTATAGTGACAGGTTTAGTATTAGACATATTAAATCTTCTAATGATCTTTTCACAGTAATTAGTTCGACTGATGATAAGGGTAGAGGAACCCTTGTCTTTATTGATCTCAATCCCTAGGATCTTCTTAGACTGACTCATATCCTTCATGTCAAATTCTCTCTTTAGGAGATCTTTGACATGATTTATATCTCCTTTAGAACTCCCAGCTAGTTACATATCATCCACATATAGAAGTAAGTAAACTTTGTTCTTATAGGTGGTTGACTTTACACAAGTACAAATGTCATAGGTGCTCTTTTGAAACCCAATACTCTCAATGTAGTCATTAAACCTTCTGTACCAGCATCTAGGGGACTGCTTAAGTCCATAGATAGACTTATTTAGGAGACAGTAGAGGTCCTCCTTTCCCTTTTCTTCGAACCTTTTAGGTTGAACTATGTATATAATTTCATTTAAGTAACCATGTAGGAAAATTGTCTTTACATCTAGTTGGTCTAATTTAAGGTTGTATTGAGCAACTAGAGATAAGAAAAGTTTGATTGAGGTTTGCTTTACTACTAGTGAAAAGATCTCAGAATAGTTAATGCCTTATCTTTGAGTGAATCCCTTAGCCTCCAATCTTTCCTTATACCTAGGCCTTTCATCTTTAGAAGTTCCCTCCTTTAGTTTATAGATCCATTTGGATGCTATTGGCTTGCATCCTTTAGGAAAAGAAGCTAGGCTCCAAGTGTCGTTAACATTTAGTGATTGCATTTTTTCACACATAACTTCAATCCAATTCCTAGCATCAGGGCAACTTACTACCTCTTCAAATGTAGCTAGTTCATGTAGTTTGTTTCAGTGTACCTGGCTGGAGGAACAATCACTATTCTTTGTTTATCCCTTGCTAATGAGTATTGACTCAAGTAAGGTTGAGCTTCAGTGTGTTCAAGAGGCTCACCTGAAGTTTCCTCTTCTTCTTTTTCTTAATCATTTGGAGGGTTCTGATTAGTGGTCATGTCTTTAGGTGCCTCCACCTCAATTCTAGTGGTAGGACTCTTTGGAACCTCAATTGCAGTCTTTTCTTTTTGCATAAACATTTCTTTTTCTCTAAAATTGACATCCCTACTGATCACAAACCTTTCTCAGAAGAATTCCACATTTTAAAGCCTTTTACATCTTCAATGAACCTTACAAACATACATTTCACAGCCCTAGACTTAAGTTTTACTTGATTTTGATGTATGTATCCAACACATCCAATACCCTTAGGTTGTCAAGATTAGGAGGATGTTTGGACCATTTTTCTTTAGGAGTTAAAAAAGTTTAGGGATGTATGTGGGCACCTATTTAAGGTGTACACTATATAGCTTGCAACTTCAGCCCAATACTTTTCACTGAGAATGGTATCTGAGAGTAAACATCTAACCCTTTCCATAATAGTCCTATTAAGTCTTTCTGCTACCCCATTCTGTTGGGGTGTATATCTGACTGTCCTGTGCCTAGTTATGCTTGATTCTTTACAAAATTTATTGAATTCTTCACTACAAAATTCTAGCCTATTATCTGTTCTTAGGTATTTAATTTCTATAGAGGTTTGCTTCTCAATCATAAGTTTCCATTCTTTAAAATTTTCAAACACTTGGACTTTTGATTTAAGAAAGTAAACCCAATTTTTTCTAAAGAAGTCATCAATAAAAGAGAATAAATACCTTGAGCCACTTAGGTTAGGTGTAGGAGCTCGTACCCATAGATCTAAGTGGATGTAGTCAAGAATGGCTTTTGCTGAATGCTTGCTTTGGTAAAACTATGTCTGGTTGCTTTTCCTAAAACACAATGCTCACAAAAAGTTAGTTTGTTTGAAATTCCTTATTTAGACAATACTTCCAAGCCTTTAGCACTAATATGAGACAGTCTTTTGTGCCAAACATCAGCTTCTGTCATTTCATCAGTAGTAGCAACATATGCCCCTGTCATCATCTCAACAATTGTCATTGACTCTCCCCAACAAGGACCACCTTTGAGTCTTTTAGAACTTCAAGAGTTCCACCCTTGTCCCTGTACTTATACCCAATTGCATCAATCATTCTCAAGGAGATTAAATTCCTTTTGAGGAGAGGAACGTGTCTCACATTTCTGAGTAGTTTAACAATTCCATCCTTGAGTTCATAGAGATAGAGCCAATGCCTTCAATTTTACAGCCTTGGTTGTTCCCCATGTAAACCATTTCTCCATCAATTTCTTTGTAGGTGTTAAGACAGGGTCTCATAGGTGTCATGTGGTAGATGCATCCTGAATCCAAGACCCAATCATATTTTCTAAGGGGGTTAACATGATTGGCCTTGTCAAGTGTTGAGGCTAGTGCATCAAAGTAGATGTAGAAGCCTTCTACAATAGAGGCTTCAGGTTGCTTGCCTTTGGACTCTTTTTCTTTCTCCCGATTCTTTCTTTTGAGAATGAAGCAGTCTTTGATCAAATGGCCCTTCTTTTTACAATATTTGCATTTAACTTTTTGTTTTGGCTTGTTTTCTTCTGAATGGTGTTGTTTTCTGTCCTTTAACTGATTTGGTTTGAAATTTCCTTTCACAAACAACCCTTCACCACTTGGTTGTTCCTTTTTAACTCTTTGTAGCTTAAGCTCTCTTGTTCTTAGGGCAGAAATTATTGCATCATTGTTTATAGTGTCCCTTCCATATTTCAATACATTTTAATCTCCCTATAGGATTCAGGTAAGAAGTTAAGTAGCATATAGGCCTCATTCTCATCTCCAATTTTCTCTCCTAGATTTTTAAATTCAGCAACAATAGTTTTGAATTCATCTAGGTTGTCTGAAAGTGTTCTTGATGAATCTATTTTAAAAGTAAAGAATCTCTCCCTAAGGTACATTTTATTGGAAAGATCTTTAGTAGCATCCAAGTCTTCCAATTTTGTCCAGATCCTATAGGTTGTCTCTTGATCAAGGACTTGCCTTCAAACATTGTCAATTAGGTTTAAGACTAATGTACCATAAGCAACCAGCTCCCAGTCTTCCTTTTCTTGAGTTGTCATAGTGTTTGGGAGAGTGGATGGATCAAGAAGAGCCTTGTGAGCCTTTCACTGACTAAGGATGGCTTTAATTTTGGCCTTCCAAAGGCCAAAATCTCCTTTTCCATCAAATTTCTCGACTTCAAATCGTGCTACTTCCATTTTAGAGTGAATCTTGATTCTTGATTCTTCAAGAATTGAAATCTTTGAATGTCTTTGCTCTGATACCAATTTTGTTAGATTGAGTTTGTCTTTCAGGCTCAAAAGAAAAAAAAAATCTGATCCATGAAGGAGGTTAGGTAGAAAGAAAAGTTCTCCTAGGGCCACGAAGTTCAGCCAAGATGACTCCACGTGGTTGATTCCACTGTCTTGAACAGAAGATGCACTCTAAGCAAAACCCTCTGGTAAGTAAATTCTCTTTCACTCTCTCTTTTTCAGCTCCTTTCAGAAATCCTCTCAATTCTTTCTATTGTTCTTCACTGGTTTTGCAAGATTCTTTGATTATGAAGATGAAGCTCAAACATGCAATTTGATAAAGAGAAAGAAGAAGAAGAGAGCAACAAGAGCATGTATGTGGTTTGGCAAGGTGATGCCTACATCCACGAGAAGGGAGCAAGTTCGTTTATTGAAGACTACAAAGATGAGTATATTTTTTTTTTTTTTTGTACAGATCTTGTACAAAAACTTGGAGTAAAACATGTAAAAATTATAACTAATTTTTTAATGTAACACACACATATATATGATTACAAGTCTATTATGAAGTTTGTTAAAGAAAGAAACAAATAGTCGTTGAAGCTGTTGAGATTATTTTTCTTCAATTATTGATTCCATTAATGCACATCTTTAGCAATCTGTCCTCAAGAATGAACAAAGGGGAATTACCTAGGGAAGACCATGTAGGTGATGCATCTTATTTATCATGCTTTCAATTCTAATTTCCTTATTTGAAGAATTTGTTATATGGGCAAGATGAAAAAGCTAAGTAGATTTATTGTAATCTACTCCCTAATACTTACCTAATTACCAATTGGGCAGTTGTTTGATATGTCTGGGTGATACTGAGTTGAAGTAAAGAATGGTTCTTAGGTGCCAATATATGCCATTAATTGTTTATATTAGTAGACTAATTAAGTGCTTAACTTTTGTTTTATGAATAACGTATGAGAATGATTCTTAGACATACATGAATGTTGGAATTATCATTTACATTGATGTTTTGAGTTGAACTCTAAAATGAATGTTGTGTTTTTTACTAGGACTTGCACAATCCCATTGAAGTGATGAAGCTATCAAACAAGTGATTGACATTTTTTTAGCAAAAAAATATGTTGTAATGTAGCTCTCATGACAATACATTGTTGTATTTAGTTTTTTTTTTGTAAAAAATTTACCAAGTTTGATTATTAGTTTGCTTGTATGTATCCCTTTAGGGACATTTGATAGATTCTTGGTAAAAATGTTTTCAACTTCATTATAATATATGAAGGTTCTTATTTATATTTGTACCAATTTTATGTTAAAATAGGATTAGTTGTTGATGAAAATCATGTGTGTAATGATAAGATTCAAAGAAATAATAAACTATCGAAACATATATTTTATTGACAATATAAAAGTGCCATAAAATATGAAATTTTGTGACAATAAAAATGTGTTGTGATAAAACATTTGTTAACATAAAATATTTTTCATGGTTCAAATATTCTTGACAATAAAATATCATGGTTAAGATATTTTTGATAAGAAAAAAATCATTAAATATTCTTTTTTGACATTTGATAACTATCATCAATACTCATAATACTATAGTAAATTTTGAGTCAATAGATAATCATGATAGTATGTCACAATAAACTTGACAATGAGAGTATCATTTGGTCAATAATTGTTTGCTGAAAATTATTTATTATGATTAAATATTTTTAATTATGATATTTTAAAAAAACTGCCATCGATGTTCATATATCTACGAAGAATAGCATGATAAAAAATAACTCACAATGTCATAAAATCACATATTTGTTGTAGTGAATACAACCTTTCTGATGCAAAAATTCTAGGAGTTGAGCTTTCCACATCCAGCCCCACACCCAAAAGCCTCTAAAATTGACCAATACTCCCTTGAAAGTTGTCACACCCAAGTTGATATTAAAGAACACCCCTTCCCAGTAGGCCATTTATTCAACTGCCCATCACTATTTTACACTGCTATGCTCAGTTTTGGTCTCTCGTTTTCTCTTCTTTTTATTATTATTATTATTTTTTTCACTTTATTCTTGACTTGAATTCATCCTTACTTAGCTAGCTAAGTGAAAAGGGTAGAAGAAGAAAGTGAAGATGGTGTAAATTCTAGTTTCCTATCTCATTCCAGCTCCCATCAATTAATTCCATGGCCCAACCGTCTTACACTTCTTATCAACAGCAATTAGAGGTTGTTGTTGAACACAACCTCATTTCTCCGCCGTCTTATACGGCCGACGATGCAAAATCGGAACTAACTTCCGCCGCCGACTTCTCGAATTGCACGCCACCCGCAATTAGCCCTACAATAGCCTCCCATTATGAACTGGATTCTGATCCCATGGAGAAAAATCGAGGTAAAATTTATGACTCTCGTTTAAATATTATGTCTAACTGATTTCATAACATTTCGAGGTTTTTAATTAGAACGGAAATTAACATTACTTACCATGTTTTAGTTATAAAGTTTTCCTTTTTCTTTTTTTCTTTTCTTTTTTTCTTTTCTTTTTTTTTTTTAAATCATACTTTGGTTGGTTATTGAGGTTTGAGATTTGTGTTAGATTAGTCCTTCGGTTTACAAATCAGAAAATTTTTATTTTAGTCTGTCACAACCAATTTCTTCTTAAATCTCATTCTGATTAAAAAAAAAACAAGGAAAAAAAAAAAAAGAAAAGGCAGTAAAGGGCAAACACATTGCTCGCTTTTTGCAGATTTAGTTGGAGGGACGAGATGGAGACGGCCGATGACAACGATAATCTTTGGACAAATTGTAAAAACCGCTACTTAATTATAATTATACTCTTAAACTTTTAATTATCAAAATTGAGCTTCCAATTTTATATAAGTGTTAAAATTTGACTTTAAAATTTACATCATTGTTAAAATTGTAACAATCGTATAAATTTGAGTCCTCAATTTTTATCATTTAGGGGTCCAAATTTCTATCACTATTGTAAGTTTGAGGATCCAATTTTAACACTTGTAAAAATTTTAAGATTTAATATTTATAATTGAAAGTTTGATAGTATAATTGCAATATATGAAACACAAACATAAATATATATATATATATATGAGATACATATATTATAGGATATAACAAATATGCAAATTTATAAAAAATCTAAAATACGGATACATTTAGGATTTTTTTTCCCTTCTATTTTTAAAGATATATGTAAAATTGAGAAAAGCATAATAAATGCAATCTATTAAAAAAATATAAATGTCAAATTAATTGACATTAATACAAAATACTGTACAAATTTAATACATTTTATGTTAATTGTTAATCTAGTTGAACATTCTTTTCAATTTAAATTAAATGAAACTTTTATTTCTAAGTTGAAAACTTAACCTTAATAGTATTAAATGTTACTTTAATATGGGACATGTGCATTAAAAAAATAGGCCTGTTTAAATGTTACTTTAATAATATTAAATGTCTATTGAGTCATATCAGTAGAGTTATTTCATTTTCCTTTTCATTATTAGGGTAAATACGAATTTATATCTTTAATTTTGAGAGTTGTATCAATTTAAATCTTAAATTAAAAATTATATCAATTTAAATCCTAAAATTTGAGGGTTGTATCAATTTAAACTCTGAATTATTGTATCAATTAAACCTTAAACTAATAATTATATCAATTTAAACCCTGAACTTTCATATGCGTAACAATTTAAATCCGAACTTTCATATGTGTATAAATTTAAACTCTAAGCTTTCGTAAACATATCAATTTAAACCTCTCGAACTTTCATAAGTGTATCCAAATAAAATATAATGAAAAGTTTAAGTTGATACAATTATGAAATTTTATAATTTAGATTGATACACTTATAATAATAAAATATTTAAATTGATATAATTATTAGTTTAGAATTTATAATGATATAATTCTCAAAGTTCAAGATTTAATGTAATACAATTATTAGTTTAAGATTTAATTTGATATAACACGCTCCTTATTATTATCTTCTATTCTCTGTCTTTAAATTGTCTTCATCTCCCTTTATCTCTCCAATTTCCTTTTTGCTTTTCTTGTCATTGCCGACGGGCACAATTGTTTGTTGACCTCCCGGAGGTCTTCTTTTCCGGCTAACACGCCGGCAATATTAAACACAATATCACAATACTTTTTGGCTTTCCATTATTTTAAGTGTTTAATTCACTGGTCGTTTTTTTCTTTTATTTTCTTTTATTTGAACTTAAAAAGAATCTATTAAATTTCTTATTTGGACTGCATTCGATAATTTTTGCAATTTACTCATATATTTTTAGTTTTAATTATTATAATCATTTTTACAATGCCACGACATTAAACTGTAACTTAAAAAGGAATATTTTTGCATCTCATAAAATTGTCCAATTATAATTCTAAAAATGAGCATTTTTTAAAATTAAAAACGAAGGTCTTATTTTATAAGATTTGGTTTTTATTTTTAGTTTTAAAAAAATTAAGTCTATAAATACCATTTTCACCTCTAAAACTTTTACTTTATTAGCTACTTCTTATCATTGTTTTCAAAAACTTAGCTAAGTTTTGAAAACTAAAAAAATTTATTTTTACAGTATTGTTTATGTTTTTTAAATTTGACTTACAATTTAACTTTTTTACGTAAGATAGGAGTCAACTATTATAAGAAATTTGGAAAAAAGATACTTAATTTTCAATAAAGAAAAAAGAAAAAATTAAACGATTACCAAACCAAGCTTATAATTGGTCCCTTTTGTTTAATAAAAAAAAAAACTTAACTGAAAATTGATTTCAAGTTCAAAAAAAGAAAAAAAGAAAAAGAAAAAAAGAAAAGGAAAGACGGTTATGTAATAAAATGATTTAAAATTGAGGCATTTTTAAATATAAAAAATATTTAAAAATAATTGTACTTTATAGTAAAAACTTCAAAAAGTAGTTTTAAACTTGAACTTTTTACTATAAAATTTAAATATTTTTTAGATATTTTTTATTTAGAAGCTTCACTAGTTTCATTTCACACATCATGTAACTAATTACTTCCTTTTTGTTTACTCAACTTTTTCATTAATTTTTAAAATATTTTCCATTAATGCTAGAATAATAGTACCATTAACCTTTTATAATGATTTCAAAACTATTTTTGCAATAAAAAATTGTGAGACCAAAATTGAAATCTATTAGCAATGGAATGTGTCAGTGTCACATCATTCCCAAATTCTAATTTTCATCGGAAATTCAAATAGATTTATACTTAATTTAGAACATTTGTGAAAGGTGAAAAGTAATGTTTTAACTTTTAAATTTCTACTCAAAGCTATGTTTCAAACAATATGATAATAAATGTTCAGTTGAGACAACAAGAGGACTTGTGTTGTACAAATCGGCACTGAAGGGTGATTGGAAAAGAGATGAATCAGTGCTAAATGAGTGGCCACATTATGTTCGTTGTGCAATAACAAGAAACAAAGAGACAGTTCTTCATGTTGCGGGTGGAGCCAAGCAGAGTGTGTTCGTGGAGGAGTTGGTGAATAGAATGACCCAAAAAGACATCTTTGCTTTGCTGCTACATCAAGAATCGTTAAAATTGCTAAGCTGATGGTGGAGAAAAACCCTATAAAAGCAGAGATGATTTCCTACCTCTTGTCTGTCACTGATCTAAGCCAGCTAACTGCCCACGAACGGATTGACCTTCTTATTGCCACTGTACATACCCATTTTCATGGTAAGTCCTTCCATTCATTCATCAACTCCCATGCCCTTATTTGATTTCAAATCTCTATTTAAATTCTTTCAAATATTCAAACCTCACCTAATTGTTTTAAATAGTAAAATTGTTGAATATATTTTTCAATATAACAAAATGACATGTCTATCGGATATAATCCGCTATAGACATCTATCGTTGATATTGATAGATGTCAATATCGCGGTCTATCGCATTCTATCACTAATAGATAGTGATATTTTGCTATATTTATAAATAAGTTTGACTCATTTTTTCTTTCTTTGAAAACAATTCAAACAAATGTATTTTTTTAACAACTTTTATAAAAAACTGTTTTGGTTACATTTTTCAAACAACATTTTTATACATTTTTTTTTGTCCTATAATCAAAATGCTTTCACTTAGGTCAATCTGTAATTCAAATTAAATGACTGACCGACGATTACATCACTAGTGGTCTCCTATAGTGGGCATGACGGTAGTCACTGGTGGTGTCATCAACTATCGCGGTGTGGCTAGTGGAGGTGGTGTTTGTTGAGGATCCCACATTGGAAAAATTAAGGGATCTCACAACTTTTATAAAATAGACAAGTTACTTCTCTCATTGTCAATTGATATTGAGATGTAACCTCATAATATTTGATATGGTATTAGAACCCATAAAACTCAAGTGGGTGGGTATTCGGTCGAACAACATTATTTATGGGTTATTATGTTTTTTTCTTTGGCAGATTTAAGCTTGTGGATTTTGAAACTATATCCTGAGTTAGCAATAATGAAAGATACCAAGAACAATAATGAAACTGCATTACATGTGTTGGCTAGAAAACCATCTGCAATGGATGGCACAAGGCAGCTGCACAATTGGAAAATGCGCATCAACTCTTGGAGTTTTTCCAAACTATTGATACCACCTAGAAAATTTATTGATGAAATATTTAATTTTATAATTGTGAACGGAGTCTTTATACAGCCTTCCAATTATAAAGATGTGATTAAAACATTGGCTCATCAATTAGTTGAATTCCTATGGAGGTATGTTGTATATGAGATGCTTGAGTTCATTAAACATCCCACAGGCTTGTTGAACGATGCTGCAAGGGCAGGTAATGTTGAGTTTTTGATTGTGCTCATTCGTGAATTCCCAGATATCGTATGGGGTGATGACAATGATGACGACAACGACAGTAAAAGTATATTTCATGTAGCTGTTGAAAATCAACTCGAGAATGTATTTAATCTCATAAAAGAGATTGGTAAGCTCAATGAATTCTCAACTAAATATAGAACTTTCAAGGGAAAATATAGCATCCTACATTTGGCTGGAAATCTAGCCGCTCCAAACCATCTCAATAGAGTTTCAGAAGCTGCTCTTCAAATGCAACGTGAAATGCTATGGTTTAAGGTATGTACTTGCTTAATTAAAGACCATTCCATTTTTTCTAACTTTTTCTTATATCTTTCTTGTGGGATAAATTAAATAAACTTTGTTCATGATTATTCTAGAATAAATTCAAGAATTATTAATACAAAGTTACTTACTTATCATCTACTTATTATCTACAAGTATTAGAATAGATGAATTGATCCCTAATTAAACTACAAGAGACATATTTGGTTTTAGGACTTAACTATGAAATCTAATTAGGGATTAGGAGACTTAAGCAACATATAATATATCGAGGATCATAATTTTGTATTTATATAGGAGATGTTTGGGACAAGAAGTAAAGTTAGTCATAGGTCTAGAGTTTAAAGAGTTAATAAGTGACAAATTTCATATTTTTAGTCATGGGTGCATATTTGATTTAAGAACTCCATGAGTCATACATAGAAATCTCACTCCTCCTCGTCCCTATTTTTCGGGCTAAAAATAGGCATAGAGTTTTTTACAATTTAGAAGGATCAATGAACTGGTTTCTAGGATCAATGAACTGGTTTCTACTCAACAAGCCACATCACTATATTGAATGTCAAGAACCCATATAATCAAGATCACTTAATAATGCCTAGTAAATAGCCCAAAATAGCAATGAGATCTACTCATCTCTATGCACTTGACACCAATCACACACTCATACACAAGTTCAAAAATATAATAGCAATGAGATCTACTCATCTCTATGCACTTGACACCAATCACACACTCATACACAAGTTCAAAAATATTTTTAAAAGGATGTAAGAAGAGTTTATCATGTGATAAAACTATATATAAGGGAACAATTAAGTGATACATGCAAAGATGAATATAGTCGAAAACGTATCGAAATATGTTTTGCTTCTCATTGATGATATTTGAAATTGGATGAAGGAAGTGGAGAAGATAGTTCTGCCTTCCCAAGTTGAAGTGAAATCCAATGATCCAGATCCATCTATACCCAAATTGACACCGCGACAATTATTCACCGAAAAGCACAGACATCTTCGTAAGGAGGGTGAGGAATGGATGAAAAATACAGCAAACTCTTGCATGCTCGTCGCAACTTTGATATCCACCGTAGTTTTTGCTGCAGCCTTCACAGTTCCTGGCGGCAATGATGATAATACAGGAAATCCTATTTTCCAGAACAAGTTTTGGTTTGCCATGTTTGTTGTATCAGATGCAATTGCCTTGTTTTCATCTTCAACTTCTATTCTAATGTTCTTGTCGATACTGACTTCGCGCTATGCAGAAGAAGATTTCTTGCACTCACTACCCTCCAAATTGCTGTTTGGACTCGCATCGCTCTTCATCTCCATTGTGTTCATGGCTGTAGCCTTTAGTGCTACCTTCTTTTTGCTATACCACAACGCTAATGTCTCCATTCCAACCATGGTTACTGCAATGGCCATTTTTCCCATTATTTGTTTTTGTGTACTTCAGTTTAAATTGTGGATTGATATTTTTCACAATACTTACTCCTCTAAATCTCTTTTTAACCCCAATAATCCACGCAAATTATTGTTCTAATCAATACTCATTGCCATCAGTTCATGTTATTATTGATCCCTCTGTTTTATCTTTTAATTCATCATTTTGGAATCGATTCAACCTAAGACATCAGTGGCGGATCCATCCAGAACTCTATTAATTCAGAGAGCTTGATACATTTGAAATACTAGTTTCTTCAATAAAGTTTATACGATGGGTTTTTATTTCTTGGGCTATATGTTTGAATCAGACTTGAAAGGAAAGAATGCATGCAGGTTAATATTACTACTAAGCTAAGCACGCTTAAACCACCATAATTTGAGAATTCACATACACAACTAGATTTAAACCAAGACTCGGATACCTATTATTAAGACAACAGACCTACAGGTTGGGTTGTATGTCCTAAAACTCGCTCATAAACAAATAATTGACCATTATTAGGAGCTAGAGTATTGAAAGGTTTGCTTCCAAGTTAAGCTTCCAAATATGAAGAGTTGTAACCCTTCAAAAATCAAAACCCTTCAAATAATTGACCATTATCAATTTATAACAATGTATTTATAATTATGGAGGTTCATGTAGGTAGTTGAAGAGTTTTTGTTGAACCTAGTCAATTAAGTGAAAGGTTGTGTCCTTTCAAGTTGTCTTTTCAATTAGTATAAATATATATGTAATTTTGTCATTTGAGAACAACACTTTGAATTTGAATGATATTTCATTAGAGTTTATTTTCTTAAACTTTATGCTTTTTCTTCTTATTCTTGTGTTTAGAATGCATGATTTAGTATTTTCAATCTAGTTTAATCAATTAGATTGTGGAAAATTCGAAATCGTGAAGTTAGGAACAAATTCTCCTTTCTTTTTTATCATCAATCAATCTTCCAAACCTAAATCCGTTTAGCTTTCTTGGGTTGCTTACTAAAGAGTTAATCGGGGTTATTTTTATTGCTATTGTGGGGGTTCACCTTGTTTAGAGTGGAGTTCTCAAACGTGATTGAGGTAGTTCCCTTTTATCATTTGGTATCAGAGTTTTGATTCTAAACAGATTATATTCTTACTTGTTTCTTTTCCATGACATCTTTATTTCTTTAATATCATCTATTTCCATATTTCTTGTGACTCTTCATCTTCTCATTTTTCTTGCTTCATACGTTATTTGTGCTTGCTCAAAAAAAAAAAAAAAAAAGGAGGAAGTGAAAAAAAAATAGCAAAAATAAAGTGACCTTTCAACTTCTTTTATTACCTTGATCTTATATTTGCTGGAAAAATTAGAAAAAAAAAATTTCTTTTGCATCTTTCCATAAGTTTTTTTAAAAGAAAAACTTCGAAATTTTGTGACCTTTCACATTCTAAGCTATATTGGAATTTCTCACATGATTCTCACAAGAATACTATCAGATTTGCTGTTGAGATACTAGGAGTCTTATGATATGTCTCATCGAAGAAGAAATTGTCATGTGATTTACGACAATGATGATAATTTTTGGAAGAATCTTAGAGAAAGTTTGACTGGGTTGCACCAATCCATTGATTACATATGCCAATTGAATAAAACATTGAAGTTGCAAAAGCTAGCAAGAAAGAATCATGCCGCACGAGCCATTAAAAATTAAGAAAATAGCCAATTGCCAAAATTTGATCAAACAATTCCAAATGATGGAGTTCATTCACAAGTCAAAAAGGAAGATTTCATCGATGATATTACTAAGATGAATGATGGTGATCATCAAATTTTGAGAGATGAATTAAAAGGTAAAGTAGTTATAGAAAGTATGGAGAAATGTGAAGTATGTGTTGTGAATCAGACCACAACAAATTCTCTAGAGTTTGGTGGCAGTGTGGAAAGTGAGACATTGGAGTCATAAGAAAAAGAAGAGAGTGTGATTAAGAGTGGTGGTGAAAGAAAATATTCATGTGAGAAAAATCATGGGAGTAGTTTTCCAACCAAAATTCTTTCCTATTATTTTCCTTGTGTTTTATATACTCCATTGAGGGCACAATGGGAGATGGCCAAGTTTGAAACTTTTCATCAAAGATGATTGAGGTGGAGTGCACTACAAAGAAATTTCACATCTGACTTTGGAGGAGGTGAGACTTTAAAACTTCTTTCAAAAGTTCGAGAAGATGATTACAAAGTTGCGTTACAAGGTCATCTAAGATTCGAGGACAAATCTTCTCGAAGAAGGGGAGAATGATAAACATATAATTGACAAAGCATGATATTAGGGCATCAACCCTAATAACCAGAATAAGACACCCAATCTTATTCGTATACTATAGATCATTTTGACTATCTACTCGAATCTGATCTACTTTTATGTCTCCACATAAAGTTCAAGTATTCATATAATAACCATGAATCTTAGTTTATTGGATATAGTCTTTACAAGTACAATTTACAAATTCAATAACAACTTTATTGAAGAAATTTTGAATAACATCTTCATTGATAATAGAAAATGTTAACTCTACAAACTACGAGTGATAAAAGGATCTACCTCAATCACGTTTGAGAACTCCCCTCTAAACAAGGTGAATCTCCACAACAGTAATAAGAATAACACTGATTAACTATTTAGTAAGCAACCCCAAGAAAGCTAAACAAATTTGGGCTTGAAAGGTTGATCGATGATAAAGAAGAAAGGATAACTTGTTCCTAACTTCAAGATTTCGAACTCTCCACAATCTAATTGATCAAACTATATTGAAAGTCCTAAATCATGCATTCTAAACACAAGAATACAAAGAAAAAAATATAAAGCTTAAGAGAGTAAACTCTAATGAAATAACATTCAAATTCAAAGTCTTGTTCTCAAATGACAAAAGTACATAGGTATATTTACTAATTGAAAAGACAACTTGAAAGGACACAATTTTTCACCTAATTGACTAGGTTCAACAAAAACTCTTCAACTACATATATGAATCTCCATAAATGTAAATTCACTGTTATAAATTGATATATTAAATATTAAATATGTGAATGAATCTGAATTTCCATATTCATTATGACTTTTAGTGGCTTTGATTCTTGAAGGGTTGCAGCTTTTCATATTTAGAAGTTTAACTTGGAATCAAACATTTTTATACTAGTAGACCATGGTTATTGGGGTTGATGCCCTAAGCCAACAACCACTGCTTCTATATCTAAACATCATGCTTTGTCATTTATTTCTTACCAACATTTTCAAAAACTAATTCGAAGTTTTAAAAAAATATATATCAAGAATTTGTTATTATTTTTTAAATTTGACTAAGAAATCAACTATTGTATTTAAAGATACCATTCATTGTAAGAAATTAAGAGGAAGTGAGCTTAATTTTCAAAAATTTTTAAAAAAAATACAAAATGGTTATCAAACAGTATCTTAGGTCTCGTTTGGTAACCATTTCGTTTTTAGTTTTTTATTTTTGAAAATTAAGCCTATTTTCTCCATATCTGGTACAATGATTTGCATCTTTATTAAATATAATGGTTGAGTTCTTAGCCAAATTTTAAAATCAAAAACAAGTTTTTAAAAGCTACTTTGTTTTTTTAGTTTTCAAATTTTGGTGGTTTTTTAAACTATGGGTAAAAAGTAGATATGAAATGAAGAAATTTGGGATAGAAGTAATGTCCATAGACTTAATTTTTTTTAAAAAAAACCACAAGGTACCAAATGGGCTTTAAAAATTCAATTAAAGTTTTGAATCTTTTAAAAAAATAATTTTTGTTTTTGAAATGTGATACTAAATATTTCTGATGAACTAGAGATGAAATAAAACAGAGGGATTTAATGAAATTTTTTTCCCTTTTGGGATGATCACTGTTCGCAACCAATTGCATTACACACAAAAATCATTCGAAACTTTGAAGAAATGTTCATTAACAATAAAGACAAGTCACGTATACTGATTCAGATTAATATTGTTGAGTGATGGAGAGACTTAATTTGATCATTTTGAAAAATTAATATAAAATAATGACCGTTTCAAAGAGAATTAAAGTCAATAATCACTATGCTTACATTTTAGAATTAAGTATCCAATTAAACTCCAAAATATGAAATTTAAACCTCACACACACATATATATGACTTTTTTTAATTCAATAATTGTAACAACTTTAGAATTAATGATAAGGGATGCCTTGAATTACAATCTAGATATTTAAATTGAACCAGTCCATTGAATTACAACTTCAGCTTTGGACCATCCAAGTTTCTGACTTTGTAAGTTGGACTTTGGCTGCATTTAAACCAAACGGCGAAATGCGGACATTAGACGGTGCTTCTTCATTGGGTATTTAAATATACTCTAATTGCTATCTAAATACTTGCAACTACTAAATGATGTAAAATGGTAAAATATATGTATTAAAACCCCAAAGGAGTAGATTGTAGATCAAACTCCGATTGTCCATCTCAATTACTATATTGAACTACGGTCGAGTATATCAACCCTCAACCGTATTTAATCCAACGTAATTTAGAAAGGTGAGTCCCATCTGATCACGTTTGAGGTTGTTTACCTAAATCTATAATGAAAATCAAAAGTGGATCTCACTATTTTTTTATTACATCAAATCATATATCCTGTTGATCTCGATATAGATGGTATTTTAATTACTATTACAAATCATGTGAGACCATATTTTTTTCCTTCACTTTAAACCATTTGTCCATTTCTTTTTTTCATTTTTTTGTTAGCTCTCCCTTTCCCCTCCTTCTCCCACTCTCTCACTTTCTCTCTCGCTTTTCCTTGATTTTTTCAAACAAACTCTCATTGTCCTTTCTCGACTCTCCCTTAAAAATAGCTTTTGATCTCACTTTTGTTCTTTCTCGCTCTCCATCTCACTCTTGTTCATGCTTGTTCTCGCTCTCGCTCATGCCTTACTTTCTATCTCCAATTCGAGTTCCAATTGATCTGTAGTTTCATTGATCAATTAATTTCTCACTCTTCATCCATTCTCATTTATATTCGATCTCGCTCTCGCTCATGCCTTTTCTCACTTTCGCTCCAGCTCTTACTCTTTTGCCAAAACCATACAAATTAGGTATTTCTCATCCTGGTTTAAGATTACATACTGAAATTGTTTTCTTAAAGAAAAGCCGAAAGAAATATATTATTTATTATGTATATTTTATATAATTACACATTTTGTTTATATATAAACATCTAAAATTTTAATTAGTAAATAAAATAAAAAGTAAAAGTGCAAACAAAAAGTGAACATGTAAAATTAATTAGAAATATAAAAGAGTATTCGGTTAATCATTCAAATTTTATTCACACTACATAGAAAAGTAAACACATCAATGAATTTCGGATTGTAATTTAATGTAACTCTTTCCCATTACATGTTGAAGAATAGCATATTTGATATTTGACATCGTTATTCATCTAATCTTTTATTTTTGTATTTTTTTTGTGAAAATATTTTTGAAATAGTATACTTTTATTTGTAATCCAAATTTGCCCACCATCTTATTCAAACTATTCAGCTTATTCACAATTTTTATCTTTCTCCCCAAGTTTCTCGGACTTTTTTAATTAGTTATTTATAGTTTAGAAAGGGAAACTGCACTGAATATTAAATTAAATATAAGATTTAGTAACCATAGCATTAATTTTTTAAGATTTGCAGACATAAAAAATTATTGAGGTAGTAAATTAGAAGATAATTAAGTGGGTTTAAACCTGAGGGCATTTAAGTTATTAAATTTGTCAAAAATTTTGAAAATATGTAAATCTTTCCCAACTTTAGAGTACCATTGTGAAACACAAGAGACAGATCAAAGTTGATGTCATCCAATTGGATTTCAATGGGCTTCAAATGATAGTGAGTATTTGACACTGATGGTCTTGGTTGAGAGCTGTTTTCTGAAGGAACCAGTGAAGATCATTGAGCAGAAGCGGGAATCGGACCCAAATCCCGATTTTTACCGAACATACAATTCTACATAATCATACAGCTGAATCATTATGCATTAAATTTAAGTTACTGCTAAAATGAAATTAAGAAGAGAGAAAAGGAAATAGAAATTACTAACCCTTGAAGATCTGATCTTCACGTATGATTCCTATCCCAAAATGGGCATGAACTTGAAACCCTAATTTGGACACCACCGATTAGAACCTCATGTATTCTCTATTGGGATGAAAATCACTAAAGTTTGTGGATTCTATGATTTTGGAAGAGAGAGATAGAGTTTGTGAGAGGAAGAGGAGAAGATCTGAGAACTTTTCTTAGGAAAAAAAACTTATGTATTCTTTCAGAGAAAAGAAGAAGGTGATCATCAACCACTCTGCACCCCCTCACTCTTTCACGTTGTAGAGAGAAAAGAGAGATAGTTACAACTCCCTCCTAAAAATATTTTTCAAAATTCAAATTAATTAAAAAATAATTTTAATAAAACATTAATATATATTTATATGATAACCATTTTATCATATAATATATTAAACTATATGTTATATCAAATATAACATATAACCTATAGTTTATTATTATATCAAGTACAATATAACCTATAGTTTTAATTCTCTCATTAATGCACGATATTTAATATAAATCCTATTTATACTAATTTAATTATATGAATCCAATTCACATAATTAATATTTGAATCATATTCAAATATTTATTTCCTCCCAAATAAACTTTATATAACAATGTATCAAATACATTATTGTAATTATATCATATATAATTGAATTGAATTAATTATATCACATATAGTTAATTCCCTTAGTTAATTTAAACAATTCAAGTTAATCCAAAAATGATTCTCATTTAATCCCTGTTGAGCTACCGAGGGAACCTCATGGACCTGTAGCTTGAAACTCCAAGGGTACTTGAATAATTAATTAAACTCTTTGTGAAGGATCCAGCTGCACTCTTAGCACTACAGATATATTTTTGTGTCCATCGGATATAACCAGTCAATAGTACGATAATCCTTCACAATTGCTTGTAAGTATAGCTAGGCTAAAATTATCGTTTTTATCTCTGTAATTACTTCTAACTTCTTAAGTACCACTGATCCCTTTAATGAACAATAAGTCATAGTCTAACTATAACCAAATATCTCTTCGACCAGGAGAAGGTGTGGCGCCACATTGTTCAAGCCATAAAATCAGCCCTTAAGAGAGCAATTTATCTACTTTCCTCGACGTTGGGGAATGAGTGAATTTCGTCTTATGTAGCTATGTTCCTAGCTCCCCAATCAGACGAATCTTCAAAATGGTAGACTTGTTGAGTCAGCGATATGACCACTCTCACCCATACAAATCAAATAATTGTCTTCATAGGCAGGAGTTCACAGTTCAATCAAGATTCAGGTTATGTCACCTATGGTCATCCTAGTGAAATGTATGTCTTTATTATGAACGGTATTATATAATGAGACTAGTCATTTCGTGATTTGATCTTATACGAATTCCTTTGTATAGGATACTCTCGCTCACATATCTCCATATGAATAATCAAGATCATATCATTTGTAGCACTTTATAATAATTGTAACATCTACAAAGTGGGTCGTACTCGTAGTATCACCAAGATAGGGTATACATGAAGGAGCCCATGAAAGGTCCTTGAACGAAAATAAATCGTCCCAATTTCTCAATTTTCATAGAATAGAATTTTACAGAGAAAAAACAAGAAATAGGCATTTAATTCTAAATATTCAGCATGCTAAAAAATGAAACAGAAGAAGAAGGGTTTTGGAATCCTTACCTTTGAAGATATTTTTCAATTGAATTTCCTCGAACGATAGGATCACTATCACGAAAGTTACCTCGGTATTCTTTGGGAGAGAACCCAGGATTTTGTGAGCTCTGGCTATTTTGGTGAGAGAATTAGATAAGAGAAAGAAGAGAAGGAAGAGAATGAAGAAAACTCATAACGTTTTTATGTTTCTCTTGTGTTCTGTAACTATGCCGTGTAAAAAAAAAGAAAAAAAATGAGAATCAGATCTAAAACCTCAACCCCACTCACATGTATTTGAGAGAAAAGAGGGAAGAAGTTACAACTCTCTCCCAAAATTGATTTTTAAAAAATTATTTGTAATAAATCAATTAATATATATATTCATATAATTACTACTTTATTATATGATATATATATTAAACTATATAACACATATCAAATGTAACATATAATCTATAGTTTCTATATTGTATCAAATCAAATATAACTTATAGTTTCAATTGTCTCTCACCAATGGCTTTTAATATAAATCACATTTATATTAAATTTAATTCTATGAATCCAAATTTAATCCAAATTTATATAATTAATATTCGAATCATATTCATATATTTATTTCCTCTCAAATATACTTTATATTAAAATGTATCAAATACATTATAGTAGTTATATCATATATAATTAAAATTAAATTAATTATATCATATATAATTAACTTCCTCAATTAATTTGAACAATTCAAATTAATCCAAAAATTGATTCTCATTTATTTCCGTTGAGCTACCGAAGGGACTTCATAGACTTGTAGTTTGAAGCTCCAACGATACATAAATAACTAATTAAACTCTTTTAATTAAAATATTCACCATCCGTTAACTAACGGGCAGTCCACTAAAGACCGTCTGCTACACTCTTTGCACTACAGATATATTTCTATGTTCATTGGATATAGGCAATCAACAGTACGATGACCCTTTACAAATTGCTCGTAAGTACAATTGGGCTAAAAATTACCATTTTGCCCATGTAGTTACATCTGACTTCTTAAGTACCACTGATCCCTCTAATGAACAATAAATCATAATCCAACCATGACCAAACCCCTCTCAGGCCAATAGAGGGTGTGGCGCCACATTATTCAAGCCCTAGAATTAGCCCTTAAGGGAGCAATTTATCTACTTACCCTGACATTGGGGAAGGAGTGAATTTCTTCTTGTGTAGTTGTGTTCTTAGCTCCCCAATCAAATCAATCCCCCAAAATGGTAGGCTTATTGAGTCGGCAATCTAACCACTCTCACCCATACAAATCAAAGGGCCACCTTCATAGGTAGAAGTTTACAACTCTCTCAAGATTCAGGTAATGTTACATATGGCCATCCTTGTGAAATGTAAGTCTCAATTATGAACGACGTTATATAATAAGACTAGACATTTTGTGGTTCGGTCTTATACAAACTCTTTTGTATAGAATTACCCCTGCTCACATGTTTTCACATGAATGATCAGGATTAGATCATTTGTATCACTTTGCAACAATTGTAACATCTATAAAGCGAGTTGTACTCGTAGTGTCACTAGGATAAGGTATCCAACCTTATACATCTACTACAGATCATTTAGGCTATCACTTAAACATGGTCCACCTGTATGTCTCTACATACATGTTTAAGTTACTACATAGTCTAGGATGTTAGTTTATTGGTTTGTGGTCAATGCAACTAAAGATGAAATAAAACATCACATATTTTATTATATAAATAAAATGTTTGTACATTATTCAATTACAAACTATATGACCCTACAAGATATAGGGCATCAACCTCAACAATCCAACCTTATCCATCTACTACAGATTCTTTAGGTTATCACTTAAACATGATCCACATGTTTGTCTCTACATACATGTTTAAGCTACCGATGATAACCTTGGATGTTAGTTTATTTGTTTGTGGGTTTAATGCTACTAAATGTCAAATAAAATATCTCATATTTTATTAAATAAATAAAATGTTTGTACAATACAATTACAAACTATAAGATCCTACAAGATTTGGGGCACCAACCCTAACATTTTCGACATGGGTGATCTCTAGTTTGTAGAGCGTTTTCAACTGCATGGGTCTCTAGTGTGGAGGAATTTTGTCTGGTAGTTGGGTTTCATTTCCGAGGCATTTTCTAGCACGTGGTTCTGATTTTGGAGTTCGATTTTTCTAGTTTTCATTCATTAGGTATGGATTGGCAATTAGCAATCATTGATTTCTTCTTCATTCTTCTTCGTCTTTTTCGTTTCGTATGATCATTTTTGTTTTGGTACTTTCATAAATCGTATTATGAAATCATGAAGTATTTTCATAAATTGTAGATTGTGGAAGAAGAAATCGTGTTGATTTTGTTGGATTCAAACGAAGAACAGTATTAAGATCTGAGATACATTTTCCATGAGTTTTATTGCCATTAACACATATTTTACTATTTTCAATGGTAGGATTTTTTGTTAAATTTTTTTGCTTCGACTCTTTAATTCTAGCCCGTTACAAAAGATTTTGAAAATTTGATTACTTTCTGAATGAATGTAACATAAACTAAATAATTTGTTGAACCTTCTAATATAATGATATAGTAGAATTTCATATAGAAATCAGAAAGCAATCAAAAGACAATCAGATGACAATATTAAAAACTACTAATTATGTGATAAGAAATAGAAGTAATCGGATGTCAATCAAATGACAATATCGAAAACAACTCAATGTGAGATAAAAAAAAAATAAAATGTAATAAGATGACAATCAAAAGGAAATCAAATGACAATATCAGAAACTACTGATTAATTTAAAAAAAAGTAAAAGGTAACATAAATGGTGAAGTGTGTAAAAATAAAAGAGAATAAGAACTAATACTCAAGTAATCGAAAGTGAAATAAAACCCAATTAATAATCAGTTTAATCGATAATTAGTATCAGATAGTAATCAAACAACAATTAGATAGAAATTTGTATCATCAAAACCGTATAGCAATCAATATCAAATAAATATAAGATAACAATCACATAACAATAAAATTTCATAAGGTCAATGAAGACATTTTTTACTTTTTCAGTTTTAATGTCCCATCTAAATTGGGCTCTGGTTTTACTATATTGTTAAATTTTATATTGTATGGATATGAACTTAATTTTTATAACTTATTTTGACATGTTCACGAACTTTGGGGCTAAGAAAAGAAAAGGTTCCTTGAACAAGAAAAAAAAATGATGATGATGATAATAATAACAACTTTGCGATTCCTTTATTATTTACTAATTTGGAGTTATGAACACAAAATAGCATCGCAACACTTGAAATAAACGGGAATTAAAAGTAGAAGCATGTTCCCATATTCGTAACTTCAAAATGAAACGACGTCATTTCATCGAACAGCTAGCTCAACTCCAATCCCCCTCAAAAAAGGAAAAAGAAAAAGAAAAAGAAAAGAAAAGAAAAATGAAGAATATGGTTTCAATTAAACTCCCTTTCCAAAGCGTATTGAAGCCAATACAAAGAGTGTTGCATCAAGTCAGGGCTTAATCTGAACATCAAAACACAAAACTCCATTTGATTCAAAGCACCATCGCCATCCAAATCGCCTTCCCTCATCATACTAAGAAGCTCCTCCTCGGCCATGTCTCGCACACCCAACAGCCAAGAGTTTGTTCTAAGGCTCTCCAACGTGATCAACCCTTTCTCTTTGTCCATCAGCACTTCAAACCCATTACACAGCTCCTTTATCAGCCCTTCTCCCCCCAGTTTCTCTGCCATTACCGGAAGCAGGTCCTGGAAATTAGAACCAACCTTTCTCGCCATTTAATTATTTTTAAACAATTGATACGAGAATTTTGTTGAATTATTGTGTAAATTTTGGGTGGAGAGGAAACGGAATTTATAAGGTGAAAAGGATTGGAAAGGGAAGAAAAGACGGAGAAATTGGAGAGATGCGATCTCTTCAGCATATGACAGCGCAGCATCTCACGTTGCCTCAACTGGACTGCTATTCTATTGCCAATTGCGTCTCGCCTTCCTAGAACCTTTGATAAGGCTATTCTCGTCATTTTCTTACTATAAACATTTTTTGACTTTGCTTAACCCATGCCGCATGAATGAGTTCCTTACTATTTTTTGGGTTAAAACAATATTTTCACATCTCTATCTTTTAAGACCATTCTTTACAATAAAAGCTTCCTCACGTGATATATTATGATCCGACTACTCAACTACATATAAATCATAGTTTAATAATCAATATATACGTTGTGTTTAAAAATGTTAGAAATCTCAATTCTATACAAATGTCCATGATCAATATTTGTACAACATCTTCAAAAACTTAAATAAAATTAAAACTACAAATATTAACACTTTTAGATATGTTAAACTGTTCAACCACGCTCATTTATATTACAGTCATCATTTACATTTATTTTTTTTTTATTTTTATATCATTAATTTCTTAAGAAAATTACATTCTTACTTATTACATTTTAGATCTAATTTTTATTTTATATCTAACTTTCAAGATATTATACTTTTAGTCTTTAAATTTTGAATTTTATTTCAATTTAGATCGAGATTTCAAAATAATACTATTTTACAATTGAGGTATGAATTTTATATGATTTTTTTATTCTTAGATTTCAAGATTTATACTTTTACCACAGTTTTTTCACTCAATACTCCCTTTCAGTTTTGGCATCAATGTCTATTAATTAATTTAAAACAGTTATAAAGTGAAAATCTAAAAGTAATTCTAATAGTTATGTAAAATAGTGAACTTAATTAATTATGAATCTTTTAGTTATTTTACCTTAATTAATAAATATTAACACTAAATATTAAAGTTGAGTATTTTTGAAAATCAAGTGTAAATTTTGAAAAGTCTAAGAATCAAATTAAAACAAAACTCAAATTTTAAAGTTGAAATTGTGACATTTTGAAATATAGACTAAGTTAAAATTAAAATAAAAAATTAGGTACTAAAATTGTCATAATTTGAAACGTATGATAAAAGTAGATGATCTTCTTTAAATTTTTTTTATGATAAGAGAAATGAGTTATTTTTAAAAATAGAAAAATAAAATAAAATATATACGAAATATAGCAAAATTTTAAAACTATTAATGATAGACGCTAATAGAGACTGATAAAAAATGCCAAACTATTTACAGAAATAGTAAAAAAAAAAAAAAAAAAGATTGATGACTTCTATCAGCATCTATCAGTAATAGACTTATATCAGATTTTATCATGGATAGATATTGATAGATTTCTATTAGCCTCTATCAACGTCTATTAAAGAAGATTAAAATTTTACAATTTTATGTAAATAGTTTTCCTTATTATTCTAATTTAAAAAATCCACTTTTAACTTTATTGTGGAAAGCTAATTTGAGTAGGATGAAAAAGATTGAATATTTAAATTAAAAATTAATTTAGAAAAACTGAAAAGTGTGGTTTTCCGAAATGTCGGTGTGGTCCATGGATAACTGTATTTTGGTTCACAAAGTTGAAAAGAGAAAAACCATTTATTGTTATTATTATTATTAATATCACCATCACAGCCTCTTTTAAGGTGTCCACATTAAACCCGGAGAAAATTTTATGAATTGCTGACCTAACAACAACTATGCCTAAGAAGCATAATTTAAGGACTCTTTTACTTTAATCATGTTTTAATAAATAAAAAAGGCAAAATTTACTAATTAACATTACCATTTCAGAAATTGCGAAGATCGTTCCTTAATTATGATTAAACAAAATTCAGATTCGTTAATATTGATTTAAAATGGCAGGGATTTAATAAATTGAAAAAATGCAATGAACAACATCTCACGGGACAAACAAATCATGGAAATTCGTTGTCGGAAACAAAAGAAAAATGGTATTAATGAATAAGATTGCAATTATATTTTAATTTAATTGTGTTCAGTGACGTGGGAACATGAGTTAATTGAATGGATTATTATTAAGTATTGTGTTGCCACATTGTCCGACTTCGTGTGATTTCATATTGCTGGAACTGGAAGGCTGGTTTTGGTGCTGTCTGGAGATGACACGTGTCAAATATCTTTTTGGATAAGCACATTGCAAATAGAAACAAGTGAGAGAAGAAAAATAAAAGAGGCTATGTAGAGTTCACATGTTTTTTAAAACAAGAAAAATTTTAAAGTGAACGCTCTTTATAAAACAATTTCTTTTTCTCTCTACCATTTTCATTCTATAAAAACACCCATAAAAACTGCTCCTGTGGTTTACTTTTGACATATCTACAATTATTTTCTTCTAACATTTTAATATTTCATATAAAATATGGGTCAAAATACCTTTTGAAACATTTACAAAGTGTATTTTCAACAAAAAAAAATAAATAAATAAATGACTTTTTTGAAAAAAGTTTTTTTCTTTAATCCAATCAATCCAAACATGTCGAACAATTGAAATATGGTGGATTTAATTGTGTAGATTAAATTCATTAAATTTCAAATTAACAAATTTAATATGCATAAAGGTTAAATTTGTAGTTTCTTCGATATGAATGAGTTATATTTGATTTTTGTCAAGTAACAACTCAATTAAGTTAAATTTGACAATTGTTTCAATTTTTGTATTTATTTGATTCTATTTCGTATTTTGGAGAGTTGCTAAGTTGTTAGCCTATGAATAACAACTTAGTTCTTCACTTGTAGAATAATATTCCAAATTGAAGAGATTCCTTCTTTCTTTTTTATGTTTTTGAGTTGCGTTGAGCACGAGCGTTCAAGAACTCTGCCAGATCTGAGTAGTTCGAGGTTGCAGTTCTGAGTTAGTGATTGTAGTCTGTTTGCAGCTCGTGCAAAGCGAATAGTTGTATTCAGGACAACGCTTATCAAAAGCGTGTCTCGACTACGTTTTGGAGTCTCCAAAGGTTTTGAGGTTATTTCAAGTTTTTTATATCTAAGTCTTGTCACATCACCTGACTTTCGTTTGAGTTTGAATATTATACATTGAATGGATTGTTTTTAGTAATTGAGATGTAATCAGTTTGCTAGTATATTCGGTTCTACATATACCATTTCCCTCCAACATATTTTAAATTGATTTTAAAAGAATTAGTTGGTAGGTGAATTTTGTTAAGATGATTGAGAGAAATCAGTCCCGAAAATGCTATAAAACTCATTTTGTTAAGATATTGTTAGTTAGAAACTTTGCGATTCATGAAATCAAATTATCTTGTTTTATTTAGATTCATAATCAAAAGATGACTGACATAGACGACTGTCATTAAAGGTTTGCTTTGTTATGAATATCTTCATCGAGATAGATGGAGTCCGATAGTTTAGAGACGATAGAAGGCCTACAAATAAAGATAGAGGCTGGAGGTTGGAGACCAAGGGAGACAATGTGGAAGAACCCAATACAGAGTCAGAGTGAGATCTGGGGAAAGTTTTATGTGTGTTTTAAGAATCATTTATTGGTGACTTTTGAAACATTCATATTGCTTTTTCATGACGGCAGAGTACCAAATAAAGACTTATTCTCACTGCGTTAAATGTCCATGCATTTTCCTCTGCCAACGATTTCTACAATTTGCTTCTTCTAGTCATATTTCATTTTCTGCTGCTATAAATAGAAATAATTAATGCAATTAATTTAGTTAAAATTTGAAATTTGTGTCTCATTGAACTTTGAACTAATAAAAGTATCCAATACATCTCTAAATTTCCAATTTTATATGTAATACATTATTGAACTTTCATGACCTTTTTAAAAATAATTGATCTATTAAATATAAATTTGAATAATATATCTAAAGGAATCCTAATCTTTTCATTTTGTGTCTAATAGATCCGTTGATTTTTAAAAAATCAATGTCTAGAGTTAAATTTTTAATTTTGAAAATTAAAAGGACCAAATAAGTACAAATATTTATATTTATATTTTAACGTATAGAAGACTTTTTCATTAAACCACCAACCATACACCCTTATTACTTTTCAATACTGATCAAAATGCACCCGTAATTAAAATATTTTATAAATAAATCGTAGTTTTTGTTGATGTCAAAATTTGACAGCTAAATTATCTTGAACTTAGATCATTTGTATTTTGAAGGAGGAAGATCATCTGCAAGTTGTCAGAAAACTATATACCGACGTGGTGTAGGCCACACATATTCTGATGCTTCAGCCAGGAAATGATCTAGAGATTCACCTAGAATACGATTTTTGGTGGAGAATTCATTTACTTTGTCTGACTTCTTATTGTTGGGTTGTGTCCTAAACTTGTGGTGTAGATGTATAAACAAATTATTGATGACTAATAAAATAATTTTTTGTTTTATTATGTTGCATAATTAAATCTAATAAACAAAATCCAAGGTTATTTTATGAGACCTAAATGGTATGTAATTGACATGCAGTGAATTCCATTCAAGTAATAACCTAAATAGTCTATAGTAAATGAATAAGGTTGTGTCTCTTATCCTGGTAACATATGAATACGGTCCACTTTGTGAACATTACAAATGATGTAATCAAGTTGTTCATGTAGAGACATGTGAGTGGGGGTATCCCATACAATGAGTTTGTATAAGACTGTATCACGAAATAATTAGTCTCTCTTTCTAACACCTAACTGAAAAGATTAATATTTCACAAGATGATCAAATGTAACTCAATCTCAATCCTTAGTAAGTTATGAAATTCTTTTTGTGAGGGCTCATCAGATCTATCATCTTGTAGACTTGATCGACTGAGGATTTGGGAATGTAACTTCACAAGATAGAATTCGTTCCTTCTCGATTAGAGTAAATAGATGAGTAGTTCTCTTAAGTGTTGACTATAGATCTTTAACAATGGAGCCCCACCCTCTCACTGACCCGGGAACTTAGTTTATGGTTGGACCATAAACAAATTGCTCATTACAAGATCATTGGTATTTAATGATAAAGATGTAATTACAGGGGTAAAATGGACAATTGATCCAACTATAATTACAAACAATTCGTGAAAGACCAACTTATGTGTAATGGTTATATCTATGGATACAACCTGTTCTACAATGCATAAGAGTACAACTATGAATCTATAGTGGTTTGTCCCATAGTTAATGAATGCCGATTAATTTAATTGAAAAGTTTAATTAATTAATCTCAGATCAATGAAGCTTATAATCTATACGTCTATAAGATTCTCTGCTAATTCACGATGTATTAATAAGTACCAAAAGTTTTGAAAGAATAATTTGAATTGTTTAAATTAATTTAGGGAAACATATATTAATTGTATATGATATAATTAATATAAAGTATAATATATATCAATACATTATAATATACAGTCAACTATAAATATAATTTATAATTAAAAACTATATATTATGGGAGAATTAATATATGTTAATTTGATTCAAATACTTGATTAATATAAATAGGTTTATTAAAACTATAGGTTCAAGAGTTTATATAAATGAAATTCATATTAAAACTATAAGTTACAAGGAAAATGTACATTTGGATATGATTCAAATGCTTAATTAAATATTAGGTATTTAATTTAAATTCAATTTAATTAATTCACTTTGATTTAATTTAATTGATAACTTAGGGGAGTGGGCGAAAGAGGGAAGGGGAAGTTATTCCCACTCTATCTTTAATAACAAAGAAGGGCTCTACATTTTGTTGCTCTCTTGCAAGTTTTTACTCACATCCTCTCTCATTCTCAGAATCATCCAACATAAAAAGGTTATTTGAAAAAAGTTCCTCCCAAAACCCTTTCTCGTTCACAAAATAAAAGGCTTCCACAAACTGGTTCTTATCAAGAGAATAGCCGATAAGACCCGTTGAAGGCGTCATTGTACGTGGAAGAAGAATTTGCTTCCATGTTCGAAAAGGAGAAGATTTGAAGTAGTTTTAGGAAAGTCATCGGAGGTAGTTCTCCTCAAACTCTAGTTTGTGCTTAGCCTAGAGTTTTATACAACATGTTCAATATGTTGGTTTAATTATGTGTTGTTTCATCTTCTAAAATAAAAAATAGAAGCGATAAACCATTTTTGTTGTAGGATTCAATCCCGTCACTTCCTTACTTATATGGTTGGTGGCCGAATCCTTCTTCCTTTGGAGTTTTCCCTAGTTCTCCAGATATTATCTTTTCCTTTTAGGAGGACATTACGCAAAAAAGGCTTGATCCGATGAACTTAGCCTTAGCCGAGCTGGCTGAACTAGCTTTGGACCAAGTCAGTAAAGGGAAGCATGTGAACATATTCGTCTCTAATGTTATTTTTACAAAACTATAAAATACAAAGTGATGAAAACAACAGGATAAACAACAGAGAACCTAAGCATGCTTCTATTGAGTTGACACAGAGAGGACATGGATATGTTACTAACCTTGAAGAACCGTGTTCACTTCCACTCCTGTGAAATCACGAATTGTGAAGAAAAAAAAACTCCTCTTAAACCAGAACACCGAAATCAGTAACCTAAGAACAGTATAGTGAGGACACCACCACAATCTTCCAGGTTATTCTCAAGGTGAGAATATTAAATAGTTGTGGCCTTCTGTGTGTTAATTTTTGTGAAGGGAGCTTTAGTTTTTATGGAGAGAAAAAAGCAGAGAAGATGGAGATCAATGAAGATTGAAATGAGAGGGAGGGTAATCTTTCAAAACCATTTTTTTTCATGCTAAAATAAAATCATCCTCTGCCCCATTATGTGTATAAAAGAGATGGGGAAATAGCTTCCCACTTAATAAAATAACTCCCTAGGAGTTAATTTTAAACTCAAAACTCAAAATTATTTATTTAATTATATTACATTAATATAATTAAATGTAACCATATTTTATATCCCATATAATATATAACCTATAGTTTATTATTACATATAATATAACCTATAAATTATTATTCTTTCAAATAAACTATAGTATTAATATGAATCATATTCACATTAATTTTAACCTATAGTTTTTTATGAATCTTATTCATATAATTAATATTTGAATCATATTCAAATAATTATTTCTCTCATTAAAACGTTATGCTATAATGTATGACATACATTATAATAATTGTATCATGTACAATAAATTCACTTTAATCAATTTGAACAATTCAGATTAATAAAAAAAATTAATCTGATTCTCATTAATCCTTATTGAGCTAACAAGGAGATTTTATGTACCTATAGATTGAAGCCTAATGATACAAGATTAATTAATGAAACCTTTTAATTAAATTAATCAACCTTTATTAACTATCGATGATTCCACTAAAGATCGATAGTTACGTTCTTCACATTATAGATATATTTTCTGTGTCCATTAGATATAACAATCAACAGTGCACTAACCCTTGACAAATTACTCGTATGTACAGCTAGGTCAAAATTATAGTTTTACCAGTATAGTTACTATTGAGGTTGATGCCTTAAATCTTGTAGGGTCCTGTAGTTTGTAAACAATTGTATGAACAAATATTTTGTGATTTATAATATATGATATTTTATTCACTTCAGTATATGAGATATGAGATATTTTAGTTGCATTAATCACAAACCAATAAACTAAGATCCATGGTTAACGTTGTAACTTAAGCATGTATGTGGAGACATACAAATGAATCGTGCTTTAAGTGATAACCAAAATGGTCTATAGTATATGGATAACGGAGGGATACCCTATCCTGGTGACACTACGAGTGTGGTCCGCTTTGTAGGTGTTACAAATGTTATAAAGTACTACAAATGATTTGATCCTGATCATTCATGTATTAGACATGCAAGCGGGGATACTCAATACAAAGGAGTTTGTATAAGACCAGACCACGAAATCTTTAGTCTCATTATATAACGTTGTTCATAATTGAGACTTTCATTTCACTAGGATGACTATAGATTACATGACCTTAATCCTTAGTGAGTTGTGAACTCCTGCACCTATAAAGACAGTCCTTTGATTTGCATGGGTGAGAGTGGCCAGATTGTCGACTCAACAAGCCTACCATTTTGAGGATTCGTTTGATTGAGGAGCTGGGAACTAAGCTACACAAGACAGATAAATTGATCCCTTAAGGGCTGATTTCGGGGCTTGAACAATATGGCGCCACACCTTCTCTTGGCCCGAGAAGGGTTTAGTCATAATGGGACTATGATCTATTATTCATTAGAGGAATCAGTGATACTTAAGGAGTTAGATGTAACTACAGGGGCAAAATGGTCAATTGGCCTAGCTAGCTGTACTTACGAGAGATTTGTGAAGGGTCATCGTACTGTTGAATGGTTATAACCAATGGACAGAAAAATATATCTGTAGTGCGAAGAATGCAGCTGTCAATTTTTGGTGGAATTTTCGACAGTTAACGAATAGTGGATATCGTGATTAAAGAGTTTAGTTAGTTATTCACATACCGTTGGAGCTTCAAGCTACATGTCCATAAGGTCCCCTTGGTAGCTCAATGGATTCAAGTTGAGAATTAGTTTTTGGGTTAGTTTGAAATGTTCAAATTAACAAAAGGGAATTTGATTATATATGATATAATTAAATTAATTCAATTATATATGATATAATTGATTTAATGTATTTGATACATTATTATTTGATTGGAGAAATTAATATAGATATGATTTATATTAAATGTCATAAAAGAGAAAAATAACTATGGTTTATATGTTGCATATGATGCAATATTAAAACTATAGGTTATAAATATAATATAATAAATTAGTTATTGTATTTATTTATAATTTATTAATTTTGAGATAATTAAAATTCTTTTTCTCCAATAACCATCCTTAGTGGGTGGTTAGACGGTTTATGGCAATTGTGGGATAAAGATGAAAAATAGTTTTCTTTTTCATTCCATGAAACAAGTTATCGTTTTCACCATCAAGAGACTAAACGATAGAGCATCGAGTCATTATACTATAGTTTTTTTTACTACACGATCGAGCATCGAGTCTTTGCGATAGACTTCCGTTTGCTACACGATCTTTCTGTTCAATACTCAGTCGCCTCCTCCTCCTCCATTCCTCCATCCCTCTATCCAAAATCATACAGAGCCTATAACTTCTGGATTCTCACATCGAGAATACCAAGGTAATCTTGTGGTGGTGTCTAATTCTGTTCGAGGATCGAGGATTGAGTTCTACTCATTGTTGGTGTTTGAGGGACTTCTAGTTCTTATTTGTTGCGTTGCTGAACGATCGAGGGAAATACGTGAAGAAAGAGTTATTCAAAGGTATTATCACTCGATCCTTTGTATTTATTTTCGAAGCATGCTATAATTTATTGATGCATAATCATTTCTGTATGATTGTAAATATTTGAATTCTTTCATAATGGAGTTTGGAACGATCCGCTTCCGCTGACCCAATCGAAATTTAGTTTATGGTTGGACTATAAACAAATTGCTCATTACAAGATCAATGGTATTTAAGGATAAAGATATAATTACAGGGGTAAAATGGATAATTGATCTAACTTTAATTACAAACAACTTGTTAAAGGACCAACTTATGTATAATGGTTATATCTATGGATGCAACATGTTCTACAATGCATAAGAGTACAACTATGGATCTATGGTGGTTTGTCTCATGGTTAATGAATGTTGATTAATTTAATTAAAAATTTTAATTAATTAATCTCAAATCAATGGAACTTATAATCTATAGATCTATAAGGTTCCCTGCTAATCCACGATAGATTAATAAGTACCAAAAGTTTTGAAAGAATAATTTAAATTGTTCAAATTAATTTAGGGAAACATATATTAATTGTATATGATATAATTAATATAAAGTATAATGTATATCAATACATTATAATGTACAATCAACTATAAATATATATTATGGGAGAATTAATATATTTTAATTTGATTCAAATGTTTGATTAATATAAATAGGTTTGATATTAAAACTATAGGTTCAAGAGTTAATATAAATGAAATTCATATTAAAACTATAAGTTACAAGGAAAATGTACATTTGGATATGATTCAAATGCTCAATTAAATATTAGATATTTAGTTTAAATTCAATTTAATTAATTCCCTTTGATTTAATTTAATTAATAACTCCCCTATAAGGAGAGTGGGCGAAAGAGGGAAGGGGAAGTTATTCTCACTCTATCTTTAATAACAGAGAAGGTTCTACATTTTGTTGCTCTCTACAAGTTTTTACACACACTCACTCTTATTCTCATAATCATCCAACATAAAAAGGTTCTCTGAAAAAGGTTCCTCCCAAATCCCTTTCTCTTTCACAAAATAAAAGGCTTCCACAAGCCCGTTCTTGTCTAGAGAATAATCGAGAAGATCCATTGAAGGAGTCATTGTATGTGGAAGAAAAATTTGCTTCCATGTTCGAAAGGAGAATATTTGAAGTAGTTTTTAGGAAAGTCTTCAAAGGTAGTTCTCAAACTCTAATTTTTGCTTAGCCTAGAGTTTTATACAACATGTTCAATATGTTGGTTTAATTATGTGTTGTTTCATCTTCTAAAATAAAAAACAGAAGCGATAAACCGTTTTTGTTGTGGAAATCAATCCCCTCACTTCCTTACTTATATGGTTGGTGGCCGAATCCTTCTTCCTTTGGAGTTTTCCCTAGCTCTCCAGATATTATCTTTTCCTTTTAGGACAACATTACGCGAAAAAGGTTTGATCCGATGAACTTAGCCTTAGCCGAGCTAGTTGAACTAGCTTTGGACTAAGTCAGTAAAGGGAAGCATGTGAACACATCTGTCTCTAATTTCGTTTTTATAAAACTATAAAATACAAAGTGATGAAAACAACAGGATAAACAACAGAGAACCTAAGCATGCTTCTATTGAGTTAACAGAGAGAGGACATGGATATGTTATTAACCTTGAAAATCCGTCTTCACTTCCGCTCCTATGAAATTACGAACTGTGAAAAAACTCCTCTCAAGCTGGAACACTGAAATCAGCAACCCAAGAACAGTACAGTGGGGACACCACCAAATATCTTCCAAGTTGTTCTCAAGGTGAGAATCTCAAATAGTTGTGGCATTCTGTGTGTTAATTTTTGTGAAGGGAGATTTTAGTTTTTATGGAGAGAAAAGCAGAGAAGATGGAGATCAATTAAAATTGAGATGAGAGGGAGAGTAGTCTTTCAAAACCATTTTTTTTTTTTTTTTTTACGTTAAAATAAAATCCTCTTCCTTCATTCCATGTCCCACTATGCGTATAAGAGAGATGGGGAAATAACTTCCCACTTAATAAAATAACTCACTAGGAGTTAATTGATTTTGAACTCAAAATTCAAAATTCTTTATTTAAATATATTACATTAATAAAATTAAATGTAATCATATTTTATATCTTATATAATATATAACCTATAGTTTATTATATCACATATAATATAACCTATAAATTATTATTCTCTCAAATAAACTATAGTATTAATATGAATCATATTCACATTAATTTTAACCTATAATTTTCTATGAATCTTATTCATATAATTAACATTTGAATCATAATCAAATAATTATTTCTCTTATTAAAATATTATACTATAATGTATGACATACATTATAATAATTGTATCATATACAATTAATTCACTTTAATCAATTTGAACAATTCAAATTAATAAAAAATTAATCTGATTCTCATTGATCCTTATTGAGCTAATAAGGAGACCTTATGAATTATAGATTGATGCTCCAATAATACGAGATTAATTAATTAAACTTTTTAAAGAAATTAATCAACATTTATTAACTGTCAGTCATTCCACTAAAGATTGACAGTTACGCTCTTCGCACTATATATATATATTTTGTGTCCATTAGATATAACAATCAATAGTGTATGACCTTTCACAAATTGCTTGTATATACAGCTAGGTCAAAATTACAATTTTACCCCTATAGTTACTATTGGGGTTGATGTCTTAAATCTTGTAGGATCCTATAGTTTGTAAACAACTGTGTGAATAAATATTTTGTGATTTATAATATAAGATATTTTATTCACTTTAGTCTATGAAATATGATATATTTTAGTTGCATTAACTACAAACCACTAAACTAAGATCAATGGTTATCGTTGTAACTTAAACACATATGTGGAGACATACAAGTGGATCATGCTTTAAGTGATAACCTAAATGGTCTGTAGTATATGAATAAAGGAGGGATACCTTATCCTGATGACACTACGACTGTGGCCCACTTTGTAGGTATTACAAATGTTATAAAGTGCTACAAATGATATGATCCTGATCATTCATATATTAGACATGCGAGTGGGGATACTCTATACAAAAGTGTTTGTATAAGACCATACCACGAAATGTTTAGTCTCGTTATATAACGTCGTTCATAATTGAGACTTTCATTTTACTACGATGACCATAGGTAACATGACCTTAATCCTTAGTGAGTTGTGAACTCCTACCTATGAGGGTGGTCCTTTGATTTGCATGGGTGAGAGTGACCAGATCGTCGACTCAACAAGCCTACCATTTTAGGGATTCGTCTGACTGGGGAGCTGGGAACTTAATTACACAGGACGAAATTCACTTCTTTCTCAAAGTATGGCTAAGTAGATAAATTGCTCCCTTAAGGGCTGATTCCAAGGCTTGAACAATGTGACACCACACATTCTCTTGGCTCGAGAAGAGTTTAGTCATAGTTCGACTATGTTCTATTATTCATTAGAGAAATAAGTGGTACTTAAGAAGTTAGATGTAACTATATGGGCAAAACGGTAAACTGGCCCAACTATACTTATGAACGATTTGTGAAGGGTCATTGTACTGTTGATTGGTTATATCCAATAGACATAGAAATATATATGTAGTGTGAAGAGTGCAGCTATCGATCTTTAGTGGAATGCCCGACAATTAACGAATGGTGGATATCGTGTTTAAAGAATGTAGTCAATTATTCATATACAATTGGAGCTTCAAGCTATAGGTCCATAATGCCCCCTTTGTAACTCAATGGATTCAAGTTGAAATCAGTTTTTGGGTTAGTTTGAAATGTTCAAATTAACAAGAGAGAATTTAATTATATATGATATAATTAAATTAATTCAATTATATATGATATAATGATTTAATGTATTTGATACATTATTATTTGATTAGAGGAATTAATATAGATGAGTTATATTAAATGCCATAAAGGGAAAAAGAACTCTGGTTTATATGTTACATATGATGCATTATTAAAACTATAAGTTATAAATATAATATGATAAGTTAGTTATTGTATTTATTTATAATTTATTATTTTTTAGATAACTAAAATTCTTTTTCTCCAATTACCACCCTTAGTGAATGGTTAGACGATTTATGGCCATTGTGGGATAAAGATGAAAAATAGTTTTTCTATTCATTCCAACAAGTTATCGTTTTCACCATCGAGAGACTAAACGATAGAGCATCGAGTAAAGAGTAGTATTTACTAAACGATCACATAGCTAATGCTACGCGATCGAGTAAAGAGTTTACTCAATCGTGTTGCATTGGCTACTCGATCGCGTAGATGCTCGAGGTAAATGATCACAGAGTATATGATACTCGACGCATGGCACGTGCGCTAAATGATCGTGTAAGCTAGCATGCTCATTGCATAGTTACTAGTTGCACGATCGCTCGGTATATGATACTCGACGCTTGCTCCTCGATCGTTTAGACAATCATGCTCATCGCATAGCATGTATTACTCGATGTGCACTGCACGATCGCGTGGCCTTCACGCTCATTGCATAGCCCTTAGCCACGTGATCCACGCTACACGATCATTTATATTTGAGAGGCGTTACTCAACGATCTGAAGGAGATGCTACATGATCAAGTGACGAGGCTTCGCCCCGGCGGTTCAAGACCCAGTTCACTTGTTTGAACCGATTGACTCGGTCCTTTTCTAATAGTTAACTCTTATTTTCCGGTTTTGAGACCAATTATCATGGTCCATCAATTTTTTAATAAATATACATCTGATGTATGTTTACTTATATGCCATAGTGTATGTCATATAGTTTTAAAACCCACCATAGGTTATGCATAGATTATGAATTTATTCATGCATCATCTTTATATTATAACTGTTATAATATGGTAGTTTGCATGATTAAATTACATTAACGCATGCTCATGCATCATATAATATAAGAGTTATAATATATGCATGCATTTACGCATATCCATGAATCATATTTATATTATAAGTGTTACAGTATAAAGGTGTATGTTAGCATGTATGCTTAATTCATTACAAGTTATATAAAAGTTATATATAGTAATGAATGAACATTGCATGAAGCATGACACTTGGGTTTATTTATAAAAGTTATAAATATCTTGTGAATGTCTAGCTTAGCAATGTGGTTGATTTTAGTTGTCTCATTTTTTATAAGTGTTATAATTAATGAAATTAGAATTAAAATCAATAAGAAAGAGTTGCACGCAAACTTAGGCTTTAATCATGTTTTAAAAGAGTTTTAAAATTTGATTGACATAGACCTAAGATCACGGTTCTAATGAAATTAGAAACCTAAGTTTAATCTTTTAATTCAGTTTAATAAGATTAAATTGACTAATAAAAAATTAAACATATACCAAATCTATTTATAAGGGACCTTTTGGCTAAAGTTGGTTCTGGCTAGGCTGGGGTACCTAAGTCGATGGAAACATCGTACCCTTACTAGGAAACCTATCTGGAAAGGTGAATTAGATAGATTTGTTACATGCATGCAAATTTGATGATAGTCTGTTAAAGTGTTTAATAAGACTTGAATCAAACTTGTTTAATCATCAAAAGCAAGTATTGTTTTTTTAGAAAATTAAACACCCACTTAGTTAAAATCAATAGCCGAATTTTCTAAGTTAATAAATTCTTAGGTAGAACATTCAGTGGGAGGTAATTGGGGTATATGATACTTTATTTTATCCCTACACGTTTCTCCCTAAAAGTTCACACCGTGAGATCTATCATTAGCTTCGAGGCACCCTGGGAATGTCCCTCTATAAGATGGCATATGGGGAGGTCAATACCAAGGTGAATGGAGAGAACATTCATAGTAAGTGAGAGCGGGACGTGTTACAACATATCCTTCGGTCTCTCTCATTAGGTTAGATAAAATTTTAGTGCATCGCCTTAAGGCACCCTAGGAGCGTCCCCCTAAAGAATGGTGGTATTTGCACAACTCTTTACCTGATCTCCAGAAATGGATAGGGTTGCTTTAGTCTCTTGTTCTAATATTCTTTTTCCCTACGGTGGGCGCATTTGAGCGGGACTTTAGGGCCTAAAATGAGGAGTTACACTTACGCGAAATTGTTAAGGATGTTAACAAATTCTGAACCAAACAATAGTGACTGTTAGATTCAATGATAAGGAGTTTTTTCTGTCTAATGGTTGAGATTGTCTCATTCCAGTGAAAGGGCACTTGATCACCCCAACAGTGACTTTTGTCCTACCTCATTGAGGTATCATTGTAAAATAGATGTCACTTAGGGTACAAATAGAACTATTTTGCTAAAACTAAATTGGTGTTAAAAGTGGTAATGCAAGTAGACTCATTTAGTTTGTTCTTTTTTCAACAACTTTTATTATGGCAACCGCTACTTTATCGCTTTTAGTCGTCGATAAACTGACTGGCGAGACCTATGCTAGTTTGAAAAACACGATAAACACGATACTTATCATCGATGACCTTAGGTTCATCCTTATGGAGGATTGTCCTCCTATTCCACCTCCCAACGCTACTCGAAATGTTCAAGAGGTGTACGAGAAATAAACATGGGCGAACTCAAGGCCCGAATGTATATCTTGGCTAGCCTTAATGATGTTTTGGCCAAGAAGCATAAGCCCATGATCACTGCACCCAAGATCATGGAGTCCCTGATGGAAATGTTTGGACAACCGTCTGCGCAGCTCAGGCACGACGCTCTTAAGTTTATCTTCAACTTTAAGATGAAGGAGGGTCTGTTCGTGAACATGTTCTGAATGTGATGGTCCACTTTAGGTTGACAAGGGAAAGTGTGTCCAATGTAACCAGAACGTGCACTGGAAGTGGAATTGCCCTCGTTATTTGGTTGAGAAGAAAAAGGCCAAACAAGGTAAATATGATTTACTGGTTTTTGAGACTTGTTTAATGGAGAATGATGATTTTGCCTAGTATGAAGGGAAAAGATAATTGTTTGAATGCTACTAAAAATGTCAATTGAATTAGGGAATCCAGAGATATCAAGTCAAGAAGTAGAAATATAAGCTGAGTTTAAAGAGGAAGTAACATGGGGAGAAACTAAAGACAAAGTTATATTAGCTAGTTAATTTTGGTAATCAGAGTAGAAAAATCTCTAATTCCTAGATGCTAAATTTTGCTTGACCAATTGATCAAATAGTAGAGAACTTGCCTTAAATGTTCCATAGTCAATGACTCACAGGCCATTAAATCCTGCAAACAATCACTTCGTACATTACTATAGAACACTTTGAGAAAAAATATGTTGTTTGGATTTATATTGGAAGTTCAAAGATTAAAAAAAATCATATGATAAAAAAAAAAAAAAGCAAAAACATTAAAACTGGCTCATGATATCAAAGAAGAGAAAGATCTATACATGTAAAGTTCTATTGTACTTCATTTGTAAAACACCAATGAGAAAAACAAAGGGACTGATAAAAGGGTTAAAAGTTTTCACTAGCAACAAGTTCCCAAAAGCAAGCATATAGAAACTAACTCAAATAACAAAATATAAAGAACCATCTATGGCTTACACAACAGAGAATCTAGCTAGAAAATGAGCGAAAATGGCTAGATATGACCAAATTTTGTTTGCAAGACATAAAAGGCAACCCCATATGCATGGTTGGGCAAAATGACATTTCACTTCAAATTCAGAATAAGGATAAAACATAAGCAGCGAAGCAATCAATGAGAAACTGATTAGAAACAGAGAACATTTTAGTGTGTAGTGTAAGTCACAAGTTCACTCTCCAAAATTTTGTCACATAATATCTAAATATTTTTCCAGAAAATTAAATCAAGCCCAACTTATAAACCCTCAACAAATAAAGTTTCACTTTCGTTTTCCTTTACTCCCCCATCTACAAACGAAGAGAAAAAGCCCCCAAAGTTTTAGAGATTTGGTGAAGATAAATGATTAGGAAAAAAACTTAACAAATGATGGAAAGTGAAAATAGAGAACATTCCTCTTTGTCTAGGGCTGAGCAGTGAACAGTGGGTTGAGAGAGGAGAACATTTCAATCAACACCCTGATTCCCAACTCCAACACCACCAAAATCAAAAGCCCTAAACGATTGCAGAAAATTAGGAGAGAAAATTAGAAGAGTGGGAGATAGTGTGGTGAAGTGGGAGTTGAGAGATTTGAGGGGGAAAATAATTCCCTATTTTTCGTTAATAAAAATAAGCGCCACATTTTTAATTTGACTGTCCAAAATTTTAGAATTTTTTATAGCCTATTGTAAGAATGCTGTTAATAAAAATGTTAATAAATAAATTGTTGTTGTGTGACCAAGAAAAGAGCGAACATATTTGTGGGGTAAGGGAGCTTAGTAATAACATCTATCTTTGTAGGATCAACTTCAATTCCATGCTTAGAAATAACATGCCCAAAAACTATACCACACAAAGTCATGAAATGACATTTTTCAAAATTCAGAACTAGATTCGACTTTATTCATCTCTCTAAGACTCTAGACAAGGTTAACAAACAATCATGAAAAGAGTCTCCATATAAAGTAAAGTCGTCCATAAACACCTGATGCAGTTCTTAATGAATTAAAAAAAAAATCTCATCATACAATGGTAAAAAGTACCTAGAGCATTGCATAGTCCGAGCGACATCCATCTAAAGGCAAAAGTGTTGAAAGGACACGTAAAGATCATCTTTTATTGGTGCTTCGGATGGATACGAATCTGTAGAAACCTAAAAAACCATCAAGGAAGCAAAAGAAGGTCTTTCCAACCAACCTCTCGAGCATATGGTCAATAAGTGGGATAACAAAGTGATCTTCCTTAGTTACAACATTTAACCTCCTAAAATCTATGCACATTATCCACCCGTTCTAAACTCTAATAGTAATTAACACCTTTTTCATTTTTAACAACATCAATACCCATTATTTTAGGCACTACATGTATGGGACTAACCCACTCACTTTCAGCTACAGGGTAGATAATACCTGCATCTCGAAGCTTGAAGACCTCTTTCATCACAACCTCCTTCAACAAGGGACTTAAAAGTGATTTTGTGCATACACATAGCTAGGTTGATGCCCTTAATATCCACCAATGTTCATCCAATAGCAAGTCTACATTTTTGCAAAACTTTCACCAATTGTCCTTCTTGCTCATTAGTTGAATCTTTTGAGATTATCACGGGCAACGTCTTGGCCTCACCAAAATAGTCATACTTGAGATGATCAAGGAGCTCTTTCAACTCTACTTTAGGTGCCCGCACAATAGAGGGAAACACATTTTCAGATGAATAACTAGGAGAAGAATTTGGCATACTTACTGACTCTATCATAGATATAGTGGAGAGATCATCAAGGGGAATCAAGTCACTTAAGTCATCCTCTTCATCATCATAGAATCCCATATGACTTCATGCTCAAGTGAATCAAATAGATTAATCTGGCAGAAAGAATGTGTATGCTCAATGGTGAGGGACTTCATTGAATCGAAGATATTGAATTTAACAACCTCACCATCAAATTATATAGAAAATGTGTCTTCATGCACATCAATTTTGGTTTTGGCCATTTTCATGAAGAGACGACCAAGCAAGATCGACGCCGATAAAATAGATGTAGATTCTTTCATTTTATGAATATAGAAATCAACATGAAATATAAATTCATTATAATGTACTAGAATGTCATGAATGATTCCTAAGAGATGAATGAATGACCTGTCAGCTAATTAAATTACAACTCTAGTTTCATTTAGGTCATTTAAATTTAGATCTTGATAAATAGAGTATGGCATAACATTTATAGATGCACCAAGATCTAACATTGCTCTCTCAATCTTCTTATTCCTTATGATACACGGAAGGGAAAACATACTTGGATCCTTTTGCTTTTCTTGCAGATTCTTCTGAAGGATCGCAGAAACCAACTGAGTTACCATCATCCTTTCCTTTTCTTTCATCTACCTCTTCCTTATACACAACTTTTTAAGAAACTTCACGTATTTAAGGATTTTCTTTATCGCATCTAGAATAGGGATGTTAATTTCCACATTCCTAAAAGTGTCAAACGACTCTCTATCTACCTCGTGCTCTTTCGGACTTGCAAGCCTAGGAAGAAACGATGTTTTAAGAACATGAGATTTTAAGGAAAGAGATGGGTTGAAGAATACTCCCTTTTTCTTGTTATGTGGTGGTTTCATCATTGAGTTTGAAGAAGTGTTTTTTTTTTTTTTTTTTTTTTTTTTTTTTTTTTTTTAAATTCTCTTGCTAAACTGTCTCAGAAGGTGATGCTAACTCTTTTTCACTACAAAGTGTAATTGCAGTCACATTTTCTCATGGGTTTGACTTGGGTTGGGACAAAAGCTTAGCTCACTGCCTTTCCAACTTGCTTACCAAAGTGGCAAGCTGAGAAATGTGAGTCCCCATGGTATCAAGAGAATTTTTCATATCCTATTGAAATTTCCAAGTGTTATCAGCTAAACTCTTAACAATATTCTCAATCAACATACCTGAACTCGATGAAGCCCCTTTGTTAGGTTGGACTTGCTTGTTTTGGCCGCCCCACTTGAAGTTTGAGTGATCATACCAACTCGATTTATATGTTTGACTGAAAAGATCTCTCCATCTATTTTGTCCATTATGATTAAATCCTCCAATAGCATTCATTTCCAGTATCGTCCCTTGTTGGACATGCGGGCATACATCGGCCATATGGTCGGTCACCATGCATACTGGGCAAATCATTGTGGGTTGATTTCTCTCCTTAGGCATCTATTTCATAGCAGAAACATGGTTTGAAATTTCTTTTTGAATATCACTTACCTATGATGCCATCTTTACACTAACTGAGGCTTTCGTACCAGATTGTTTAGAATTGGCCACCATGGTTGTTATGAGTTTCATCGTTTCAGTTGGAGTTTTGTTAACTAAGGCTCCTCTCGTGGCAGTGGCTATGTTGCACATATCGTTCTGCAATAAGCCTTCATAGAAATATTGTATCAATAACTGGTCTGAGATCTGATGATGGGGGAACTTGGCGCATATCTTCTTTCAGCGCTCCCAGCACTCATGTAATGTCTCCCCATGAAATTATAAATCTCTTTTTGAATGCTCGTAGCACAGGAGGTCGGAAAGAACTTCTTTTAAAACTATTATTGCATCTCTTTCCAACATGAGATACTCCCAGGCGACATAATGGACAACCAATCCTTCCATCCTCCTTCAATGAAAAGGAAAATGCCCTAATGTTTAATTGCTCTTAGGTCACCCATTTGGCCTCATCTCGTCGCACACAAGGTGGAACTTCTTGAGGTGTTTGTGCGAGTCCTCTCTTGCAAGCCCAATGAAGGAAGAAAGTAAGTGAATGAACCCATATGTTAATTCAAACGTACCTGTCGCTTCAAAGTATGTGATATATAATGATTGTTGTGTACTATTAAGTGTAACAAGATTTCTAATCATTTTCTCTCATTCAGCCATTGATGGTGTTTCTTCTTCAGAACCACTTTCCTCTTCAGATTCTTCTTCTTACGTGTCTTCTACACAGATATGATCTTCTTGCATGGCTTGCTCTCTTCTTTCTCTTCTAATTCTTCTATCCTCCTGATATATCTCTGCAAAGTATAACAATTTAGATCCCTCTGGAGTGTCTATCATGAATCAAAAGAAAAAAAAAAGTTAGCAACCAATAAACTATAATACTTTTAATAACAAAATATATTGGCTCCTCGACAAAAACACCAATTTAATGGTCACTGATAGGGGCGTCGTAAAACCCCACAATCTAAATCAAATAATGTTTCATGCCTTACTAAAAAACAAGTAGTAAAGTGAAGTATGGAGTCGAACTACAGAGAACCATGAAAATTTCTAAATCTAAAAGTTTATAGGCAGTAACCAATAATGGGTTTATGATTCATAATTGCAAAATGAAATTAAAATGTGTAATGTAAAACGAGGGTGATTGAATTTGTGCAATTTAATGGTGAATTGAATGCACGGAGTGTTAATTATCAATCAAAGAAACACCTAGCTTGGGTCGATTGAGTTTTTCATATTCTTTGCAATTCTATCATTGATTCAATATTAAGATAAGCATGAAATTCTATCAGTAGAATCAAACGTTGCTGAATTTAACTGTGAGAAATTAATATTACATATGAATATAATAAACTAGGGCATTCACGGCCAACATAATCTCTCACTTATCCTAGTTTAGAAACACTGTAGACCTAAACTTTGTAGGTGACCCTAAAAAACTTTAGCCATGAGGGTTTTTGTAAAAGAATCAACAATGTTTTGCTCAGAAGGTATCTTGGTCACTACAACGCCACCACGATGTACGATTTCTCAGATAAGGTGGTACTTGTGTTCGATGTGTTTTCCCCGTTTATGGCTTCGAGTTCTTTTGAATTTTCAACTGCACCACTGTTGTCAAAATACAAGGTGATGGGTAGGTGCATATTTGGAACAACATCCAAATCTGTCAAGAATTTTCTCAGCCATACTGCTTCTTTTGCTGCTTCGCAAGCCGCTATGTATTCAGCTTCCATTATAGAGTCAGCTATACAGGTTTGTTTTATGCTTCTCCACACTACCACTCCTTCATTAAGAGTGAACACTGATCCAGATGTAGACTTTCTAGCATCTTTATCAGTTTGGAAATCAGAGTTAGTGTATCCAGTAAGGATCAAATCCTTAGCACTATATATGAGCATGTAGTCCCTAGTTCTCCTAAGATACTTTAAGATGTTCTTAACGACAGTCCAATGATCACGTCCAGGATTAGACTGGTATCTACTAACGATCCCTACTAAGTAGCATATGTCAGGTCTAGTACATAACATTGCATACATTAGGCTTCAAACTGCGGAGGCATAGGGAATATTTCTCATATCCTCAATTTCTTGAGGTGTCTTAGGACATTGTCCTTTTGACAGATGGCTAGTGTTCTATTCTTGTGATTCCGAATAATTTGGATCCCAAGAACATACTGCACATTTCCTAAATCTTTCATTTGGGATTGTGTATCTAGCCATTGTTTGATGTCAGTAAGATATCCTACATCATTCTCAGTGAGTAGAATATCATCGACATATAAAACTAAGAACGCTATAGTAGAATTGACAATCTTTTTGTAAACACAAGGCTCGTCAACATTCTGTTCAAAGCCATAAGATTTGATCACAATATCAAACCTTATGTTCTAGGATCTAGAAGCTTGTTTCAACCCATAAATGGATTTTTGAAGCTTACAAACCTTTTGTTCTTGACCCTGTGCAATAAACCCCTCTGGTTGAGCTATATAGATACTCTCTTCAAGATCGCCATTTAGAAAGGCTGTATTGACATCCATCTTCCAAATTTCATAGTCATAAAAGGTGGCAATGGATAAGAGTATTCTAATTGACTTAAGTATGGAAATGGGAGAGAAAGTTTCTTCATAGTCCACTCCTCCTCTCTGGGTATAACCCTTTGCCACAAGTCAAGCCTTAAAAGTCTGTACTTTACCGGCTTTGTCTCGTTTTCTCTTGTAGATACACTTACAACCAATTGGTTTTATATCATTTGGTTGATCTACAAGTTCCAGACAGAATTGAAGTATATAGACTCCATTTCGAGATCCATGGCTTTGATCCACTGATCACGGTCTACATCTTTCATCGCCTATTTATAGGTCGATGGATCCTCTGTGCCGTCATCAGGTTGATGAATTGTGTTTCTGTTAAACCCAAGTAACAGTCAGGCTGACGAACAACCCTCCCACTACGTCGAGGCATTCTCAACTCTTGAGAAGGATGTGACTGACCTGATATACTAGTTTTATCTACTACTTTAGTAGATGAACTAGCTTTATCTATAGCGTCTTTTGAAATTTCTTTCAACACTATTTTATTGCTTGGTTGATGATTTCTAATGTGGTCTTCCTCTAGGAATGTGGCATTTGTTGATACAAATACTTTGTTTTCTTGAGGATGATAAAACAGACCACCCCTTGTTTCCTTTGGATAACCTACAAATAGACATAACTTTGAACGATGTTCCAATTTCTTGGGATTTTGTACCAACACATGTGCTGGGCAATCCCAAATTCTAAAGTGACGTAAATTACTTTTTGCCCTTTCCATAGCTCATAATGTGTTTCTGAAACACTTTTAGAGGAAACGTTGTTCAAAATATGGACAGCAGAATCAGGTGCATATCCCCAAAAAGAATTAGGCAATTGAGCATAACTCATCATAAAGCGAACCATATCTAATAAGGTTCAGTTTTTTCTTTCTGATACACCAATCTGCTGAGGCGTACAAGGTGCAAAGAGTTGTGACTGGATCCCGTTTTCTATCAAATAGTCTTGGAATTGTATGTCCATATACTCTCCACCTCGATCTGATCGAAGTGTCTTTATTTTTTTACCTAATTCATTCTCAACTTCAACCTTATATTCTTGTGATGAAGCAGGTAAACATGACCATACCTTGAATAATCATCAATAAAACTGATGAAATATTCATACCCACCTCGAGCCTTGACATTCATTGGTCCACAAAGGTCCGAATGTACGAGCTCTAAGGGTACTTCGGCTCTGAGACCTTTTCCAGTAAAAAATCTCTTGGTCATCTTTTCTTCAAGATAGGATTCACATGGAGATAAAAAGTTATCTTCTAACTGACTTAAAAGTCCACTCTTGACCAATCTCCAATCCTATTGAGATTTATGTTACCAAGTCTTAGGTACCATAGATAGGCATTGGAAGAAACCTTTTGTTTTTTATTCTGAGTTTCTAATGTTCTAAACATTTTAGTATTTAAAACAAAATTTTCTCTAGTTGATCTTAACTTATATAAGTTGTCTTCAAGTGTAGCAGAACAAATTTGAACATCTTTACAAAAAATGAACGCTTCATTTATATTAAAAGATATTGTATATAATTGTTCTATAATACAAGCGATAGATATTAAATTCCTCTTCATAAGAGGTGCATAAAAACATCTTTAAGTACTAGATATCTATCTTCAAAAAATAACTTCAGATCTCCCACTGCTTCAGTTGAGACAACCTCTTCTGTTCCAACTCTGAGGGTTATCTCACCTTCTTCAATCTTTTTCCAAGAACTAGTTTCCTAAAACAAGAAACAAATATGATTAGTGGCTCCTGAATCTAGTATCCAGGTTGAAGTATCATATTCCACTAAACATGTTTCAACGACCAGTAAATCATATTTACCTTGTGTCGTTTTCTCAACTTTCTTCTCTGCAAGGTACTTCGGACAATTTCTCTTCCAATGCCCGTTTTGGTTATAGTGGAAACATTTTCCTTTATCTGTATCCTTCTTTCCCATCTTTTATCTTGGGAGCCTGGCCTTTTCCCTTCTTTTTCATTTAAGCTTTAGAGGGTCCAGCTTTGGCTTTAGAGGACGATCCTCTTAAAAACTTTTTCTTAATGGTAGCAACATTTGCTTCCACTTCCTTCCCCTTACCTAAAGTAAGGTTTTGGAATCGCTAGAGCTCGTTGAGAAGGGTAGTGAGGTTAAATTCTATCTTATTTAAAGATGCATTTGTCTCAAAAGGTATAAAACTCTTCGGAAGAGATTGTAAGATAAAGCTAATCTGGTTAGCCTCATCAATGAGTCCGCCATTTACTTTAGTGATATTGAAGTACATCATCATGTCCATGACATGTTCTCTAATAGAGATCCCCTCCTTCATCTGCTTCATGTAAATGTGCTTAATTGCCTCGTGTCTAAGGGACCATGATGGTTGCCTAAACATTTATCTTAATGAATCTATTATCTCTTTAGCCGTAGCTAAGGATTCATGTTTCTTTTCCAAAACATCAGACATGCTGGCAAGAATGTAAACACGGGCCTTTTCATTGGCTTGGACCCATCAATCGTATGCTTCCCGAACAGTTCGGTTAGTATTTGAGGTTGGGGCTTGAGGACATTCCTCAATTAAGACAAATCTTAAATCATCAACTACCAGAATTGCGTTTAGATTTGATTTCCATGCCGAATAATTATCGTCGTTTAGTTTCTCGGAAGCTAAGAGTTGAATTATCGAGCTATTCATGCTGAAAAGATAAAGATATCCTTTTTAGTAAAAAAACATTAATTTTTTAAATCCAATCAAGTTTTAGTAAAAAAACTAATAATGTACCCTTCATTATTATATTTTGCAACGATATTTCAAAAGTTTAGAGTAACCTCCACTGAAGGGCAGTCGATTATTCCTCTTTTGAACCTAGACAATCTTGACTAAATGCTAACCCAGAATAACTCTTTATTCTTATAGCACTTTAGTTATCGTTACCTTGGTCGAGAATATACTAACATCTTATTAATTCTTGTAAGTGTAACCTTCTATTTTTGGATTTTAGAAACCAGAATCAACATGCTCCCGAAAGTGGAAAGTCAATATGAAAACTGATCTATGAGAGCCTATCCAGATTTGGAGCTCGTGGTGTTCTGAATCCTATAATACAACCCTTCGAAGGGAAAGGTCGCTCCAAGGCAGACATGCAGGTGCATTATAGAAATTTCACGGTGCGACCTAATGGAAGAGACCGTGGAATATGTTGTTACATACCCCTCACTCACTTACTATGAACTACTTCCCCTATTCACCTTGATATTGATCCATGCAAACACTCTCCAAAGGGAGTCTGCTCCTAAGCACGACCTAAAGCCCTGCATGGACCTCACGATTGAACTCTTAGGGACGCTAGAGCTAAAAGTACGCTACTTCTCTCTAGCTTAAGTATTCTATGACGGTTTAGGTTATATAAAGAAATACTTAGAGATATATTTCGGCTAAATTAAACATATCCTAAGTCTAGATGATAGATCCATGTATAACTCTTATACTGGATTTTAACCTATGATGTCTAGGTGATAAACAAATTTTATTACCTCACATCTGTCACCCATGGTCATTAAAACTAGGATTATTTGACTTAGACACTAGTTTGATCTCCAGGTAGGAGGTGTTCCGTAAACCGTCATCTTAAGAACCCCCAAACTTAGACAAGATCTCCTCGGATAAGTAAATAACTCTTTGTTTAACAAGTAATCGACCTATTCTAACTCTTTAGAAAAGCCAATTGAAATTGCACCAATTTAATCCTAGGTGAGCATGCAACTTTTACCTTTGTTATAGATTTTAAAGTCTAGGTTATTTTATAACAATTATAAAATAAAAATATAACCATTATAACCCTAGAATCATACATCTATAACATACATTTATACTTGATTTTCAAGCTTTAATATAACACTTTATATTAAAAAAAAAAAAACTTAACATGCAAACTATATACATTATAACAATTATAACATATATCAAATGCATGTACATGTTTACCTATGGTGGTATTTTAAATCTATGCATAACAAGATTCAAAATTTAATTAAAACATACATCAACATGCATAATTAATTAAACACCCTAAAATGGATTGGTTTTGGCTCTTAAATTAAGCTAGCAACTAAATTATTACAATAATAATTTGGTGTAGTACAAAAAACCGCTCTTGAACCAGCTTCAAACACTCGAACCGACCCAAAAACTCCAAAAAAAATAGGTTGAACCGGTCAAACGGCTCAATTGGACCGGTCCAGACCGTCTGGACCGATTGATCAACTAATGCAGGGGCGATCAACGGAAGTCGCGGGGCACGGGTCGGGTCGACGGAGGCGGAGCGGGCGCAAACCGGGTCCGCGCACGGCACGCGGGTCGTGAGTGGACCGGGCGAAGGAATGGGGTCGGGTCGTGGAACTGGCTGAATACCTTCAACGACAGCTGGCGCACGGGCTACTTCGAATTGGGTCAGGTCTCGGGCCGAGGGTCGGGTCTGGGAGCTTAATTCTGGGTCTGGTGGCAGCCTTCTCGGGTCTGGGGTAATAATCGGGTCTGTGAGCCTTTTTTTCCTTCATTTTGAAGTTGTCCAATTTCCCGAAACCGAGTAATTACACCCTAATTTCAACTCCAATGACTCTAGCAAATTTACAGACCATTTTTCACATGTTAATGCTCATAAACATGTGAGCAATTACAAATTAATACTACAAAAAAAACTTAATTTAATTACCAAAACCTAAAAACCATTTTAGTTTCCAATCTTAATTTTATCTAATAAATTGATATCTACCATATGCAATTGAGTAAAATTATAACATGCTCTGATACCACATGATGGAAAAGTCGGCATGCGCAGTGGAAATGAGAATCAATTTTCCTCTAATTGCCCAAAATAAACATGCAACCTTAAAAGAATTAATTAGGGTTATTTTGAAATAATGCTTTTGAAGCTCCCGAAATTCGTCTATCAACACTCGAAGACGAACGGACCACCACTAGAGCTTATCTACTATTCTCTGGACTCAGAATTGGATTGTGGAACCCAATGGATAAAGAACTCGAGAAAGAAAAAATATGGAAATGGAAGAAGGGATTTTGGTTGGGTTTGGGTTTTTCTTTTTAGCCCAATTTTAGAAAACTATTTTGGCAAAAATTCAAAAGTCTTTAATCAAAAAACACAAGCCCATATTTATAGAAAAGGGCCATGCAAAATTGCATGAAATAATTTCATAAAATCCCAACACCTATAATCCACTATCTTAGTGGGTTTAATATCTCCACTATAAGTCAACACCTAGCACACTATTTTGTTAGTGGAATTATCCAACAAAAGTTTAGATTTTCCTACTAACTTTAGTCAAAGGGCAAAATAGTCATTTGGTCAAAGTCAAACTTTGACCAAAAAGTCAACATTTTGTCTTTTTATGATTTTTTTTCGTTTTGACTAATTTTGACCTCCCGAGCATGAATCTGTATTCATTTTCTCGAAATTCAAATCACATTTGAATATAAGGTCGGTCAAAGTTTGACTTTTCAAAGTCAAAAGTCAACTCTTTGACTTTCTACATCTTTGACCATTTCTATTATTTTCGAGCTTTCGAATATGAACGTATTCATATTCTTAATTTTTAAATCACATTTAAATATTAAAGATTTATTTCTAAATTGAAAAATCGGCCACTATATCACATATACTTGTCGGTTTCTCTCTCTTCACCTAATTCAAACAATTCGAATTATTCTATCATTCTGTTCTAAGTTTATTCCATATGAGCTAGTAGGGGAATCTAATGGACCTATAGATCATGGGCTCCAATGATCCGAGATTAGCTGGCTAAATTCTTTAGACGGAGCTAATCAACATTCGTTAACTAATGGGTCATTCCACTATAGTCCCATAGTTGCACTCCCCTCACTATAGATATATTTGTGTCCATTTGATATAACCATGATTAGTAAGATAATCCTTCACAAGTTGTTCGTCATCTTGGCTGGGTCATAAAAACCGTTTTACCCCCGAGACTACATCTGATCCTCTAATGAATAATTGGTTTAAGGTCCAACTTATAAACCAAACCCCTCTCGGGCCAATGAAAGGGTTGGGTCCCTTGTTCAAGACCTGGATTCAATACTAAAGGGAGCAACCTATCTACTATCCCTGGGTAGGAGTGAATTCCATCTTGCACCCTATGTTCCCAGCTATCCACCTGATCTTACCCCTGAAATGCGAGGCTTATTGGGTCAGCGATAATGGGCTGCCCTCGCCTATACAGATCTAAGGATAATTCCGAGTGAACATGAGTTCATAGTTAGTTCAGGATTAAGATTAAGTTACCTAGGTTATTAATTAACGAAATAGCCAGTTTTATTCATTAAACGACATTTAGAATGTAAAAGTGACTATTTCATGGTTCAGTCTTATGTAAACTCTTTACATAGGATGCCCCCATTTTCATGTCTTCATGTGAACGGTTTAGGATCACATCGTTTGTACTAACTACAAAATGGGCCGCATCCATAGTGTTCCCAGAATAAGGTACCCAACCTTATTCATATACTATAGACCATTTTGGCTATATATATTTGAACTTGATCCACATTTATGTCACTACATAAAGTTCAAACTTCAACTTAATAGCCTCGGAACCTTAGTTTATTGGATTCATGAATATAGAATTTAAATTTACTAAAGATTTTCAATAACTGCTTTATTGAACAAGAATATGATATTACAAACTACGAGTTTTAGGAAATAAAATCCAACAGGTAGGCCCCTCTTGGAGAACTGCATCGAGTACTTGAGCAACATCTTGTCAATGTATAATGCTTGAGACAATGCTAGCACTTTGTTTCTACGATCCTGAAAGATCTGTATACCCAAAAAAAACTGAGCCTCTCCCAAATCTTTCATTTGGAATTGGGTCGCTAGCAAGTTCTTAACTGTAGTCAGTAGATTTACATCATTCCCAATGAGTAGTATATCATCTACATACAACACTAAGAAGACTACTGAAGCATTAATGATCTTCTTGTAGACACAAGGTTCATTAACGTTCTGGTCAAAGCCATACAACTTGAACGTAGTATCAAACCATATGTTCCAAGATCGAGAAGCTTGTTTCAGCCTATAAATGGACCGATTCGGCTTGCAAACCTTTTACTCTTGACCTTGATCTATGAATCCCTTGGGTTACACACCACGTAAATGGTCTCCTCAAGATTGCCATTCAGAAAGGCCATCTTGACGTCCATTTTCCAGATCTCATAATAAGTTGTAATGGAAAGGAGGATGCAAATCGACTTTAACATGGCAACAGGGGAGAAAGTCTCCTCATAGTTGACTCCCTCTACCTGGGTAAACCCTTTGCCACAAGTTGAACCTTGAAGGTTTGCACCTTCTCACCAGCACCCCGTTTGCACTTGTAGATCCATTTACAACCTATAGGTCCTACCCCATCAGGCTGATCTACAAGATCCCATATTGAGTTGAAGTACATCGACTCCATCTCGAGATCCATAGCCTTGACTCAATCATCCCGGTCAACATCCTCCATTACCTTCTGATAAGACAACAGATCCTCAACGTCGCCATCTGCTTCCATAGCAAAGATTTCTGTGAAACCCAGATAGCAAATGGGTGGGTTCGCAACCCTCCCATTGCGTCGAGGTTTCCTCAACTCTTGAGGTGGAACCGACCTACTAGATGAAGTACCATCAATAACTCTTGCTGATGTAGCAGGCTCTTCAACAACTCTTGTTGAAATTTCAGTAGTTGGAAAGCTCACGCAACATGACTTTACTTCGTGGATTGTGCTCCCTCATATGATCCTCCTCCAGGAAAGTAGTGTTCGTGGAAACAAACACCCTATTTTCTGATGAATCATAAAAATAAACCCCTCGTGTACCTTTGGGGTACCCTATAAAGAGGTATAACCTCGACCGTGGTTCCAACTTCTTGGGATTTGCCTCAAGCACATGTGCAGGGCAACCTAAGTGAGCATGCATATCTTTCTTATTGCTTTTAGTTTTAATTTCTTTTTAGCCTTTAAAAAGAAACAACTAAAATACCTCACACATAAGTAGGTGTTTATAACGCTTAAAGAAACCTATGTGTTATGCTTCATGCAATGTTCGATCATTATTATACATAACTTTTATATACACGTAATAACCAAGCAAACATGCTTTACATTCACCCTTATACTATAACAATTATAATATAAAGATGATGCATGTCCATAGTTTTTATGCATGCATAAATATCACTCTTATATTATATGATGCATAAGCATGGTCTTACATAATTAAATCATGCTTCTCTAAATTATAACATTTACAATAAAGAGATGATGTATGACTAATGCATGACCTAAGGTGGGATTTACTATATGTGCATACCATTTGACATATAATTAACCATACATCTCATGTAAAAAACCAAGGATTAATGGACCGGGATGAACCTTTACAAAAATCGAAATGAAATAATTCTATCTATCACATTTTCCGTCAAGAAAATCGGTTCAAAAGTGAACTGGGTCTTCAACCGCCAAGAGAACTCCATCGTTTAGTAAACAACGCAGGTAAACGATCGCTCATTGCACACTAGACGATAGCGCAATAGCTAAACAATCGCTTAGACGACAACGAGGCTGCGAAGCCTAATCGCCTAGACGATCGCTTAACGCGGCGAAAGGTAAATAATTTACCGTGCGCTACTCCGCAATTGTTTAGTCAGTTACTAAGCGATGAAGCTTGCTGAGCTAAACGATCATCTAGTGCGCGCACGCGCTAAATGATACCCAAGCATCCGATACTCAATGGTCACTTACCTCATCGTCTACACGACCTGATCAACCCTTGATTGTCTTCTTCCTCAAAGAACAGAAACCCTTGCTCCAAACTTCTTCACGAATGACTCAAGACTCAAATTGACTTTGAATTACAGACTCGATAACGATTAATTATGCCAAAAAATGTAGGGGCCTTTACAATCAAACCGAGGATACATCCCAAAAAACTCCACTAATCCGCACATCCACAAAAATTTAACAATTAAACAGAGCAAATATGCACCCACCAAGAATGTATATGCAATTCATTGCATCAATGAAATTGGAATATCAGAACCTGGCTTTGATACCAATTGAAGGAACTCTTACACAAGAGTATCCATGAGCGTGTTCGGATCTTTCCTATTTCATTGTGACCGAATTAGCACACACACACATTCTAACAAACAGGTATGCAATTTAACACTAATTATAGGCATGCTTTCACAAATAAAATACAAGAGATTGAGTCACGTACCAGTTGAAGACTGTCTTCACTTCGAACTCAACCCAACGAAGCAACCCTGTATGGTCTTTATTGCCAAGCAAAGAGTTGGCTACCAACAGCACGATCGTTTACACGAACGATAGCAAACGAACAAGCAGGATCGGTGACGATACCACCACTTAGAGCCCTTAGTATTCTCAGAGTGAGAATCCAAAGAGTGATCATTGATAGAATTGGTAGATGAAGGAGGAAAGGGATGATCGGGTAGAACGACAAGACAATGGGAGAAGGCTATCGTATAGTGGATGCTTATCGTTTAGAAAAAGCTAAACGATCGTATAGGTTTTACTAAGCGATCGTCTAGTAAAGAGTAAGAGATCGTTTAGAAAACTCAGTGCGCTAAGCGATCATTTAGAGAATGCATGCAATCGTTTAGTACGCGAGGTGTGCGATCGTTTAGGCGATAGGGTGTTATCGTATAGGCTCTCAGCTAAGTGATCGTTACGTTTTCACACTTTAAGCGATTTTTTTTCGAACTCTTTGCAAAATGAAACCAATTTTCATTTTATTCTTCAGTTACAATAACTGAATTTGATTTTCCCACTAATGCACGATTCAGGAGAAGTTTTCGGCCAATTATCACATAATTAACCAATTAATTAAATGTCGTGGAGAAGCCATCGCAGTATGCCGCCTATCATCTATGTCCACAAGGAGATCGAGTAGTATTTGGTAGATGATCGTATAGCAAAATGTAGGCGATCGTATAGAAGTGGGTAAGCGATTGTGTAATAGTAATTGGTAAGCAATCGGGTGGGAGTTTGTGAGCGATCGCGGAGGATTTAGTAAGCGATCATTTAGTATTACTGAGCAATCGTGTAATAGATTGTAAACGATCGTTTAGCGTCTGGTAAGCAATCGATTGATAATTGTAAGCGACCATTTTGTCTTGTTGACTCCTATCATTTAGTAAAGAAGTTGTCCATCGTTTAGTTCCTTTTCTGAAAGATTGTATCAACCCATTACAAGAGTAAAGATTTCAAGAATCAGAGTCTTAACAAATTGGTACCAAAGAAATCACCTGGGTAAGTATGGTATAGAAACATCTTGAAGAAAAATTGGAGTTACTAGAACAAGAAATCTTTGAATACAGAGTTATACAAAAAGTGTCAACCATTAAGGAGAAGTTGTCGTCGATAGTGAAGAGCATTGAGAGATTGGTATTATAGGCAGAAAAACATCAAGAAATGTTCGTTTGCCATTTTACGAAAATGACCAAAGAGAAAGAAAAGGTGACGGAGGAGGCAGAAGGATCGGATGCCAATAAGGGGTGTGGGACAAACAGTGCGGTGAGAACATCCGGTGAAGAAGCGAATGGCAACCGAAGTGAATTCAAGAAAGTGGAAATTTCGATGTTTAGCAGAAGTGATCCAGATGTGTGGCTATACAAAGCTGATTGCTATTTCCAAATTCATAAGTTGGTGGAAACTGAGAAGATGACAGTGGCAGTTGAAAATTTCAATGGAATCGTGTTAGACTGGTACCGATCAGAGGTAGACGAAGAGTCGTTCGAAGATTGGCAAGTCTTGAAGAAAAGGATGAAGGCCCGATTCCGATCTTTAAAAAAGGGATCGATCTGTGGGAGATTTTTGACTACTAAACAAGAAACGATGGTGGAAGCATATCGCTCGGTGGAGGCACTAAAGTTCATTGTATCGAACCAAGACAAGGAGTTTGTGAATCAATTTTCGCAAGAGTCGTTCCGACTGTCGGGTGCCAAACTCCATCATAACTCAGTTTCTCATCTTCAGACGGATGGTCAGATAAAGTAGGTAAATCGCAGTGGGAAATGAATTGGAGGTGCTGTGGTGGTGAGCAACTGATAGAATGGATGAACTGGTGGCATTGGGCGAACTATTGGAGTATCATTACATATAATGTTTCTTCTGGCATGGCCCCTTTTCAAATTTTTTATGGAAGACAGCCCCCATTGCTAGTTTTTTATGAGGATGATTGTACTACCGATGCAACTTTGGATCAATAGGTAAGGGGCAGAGATGCGACGTTGTCCATGCTCATGGACCATTTGCGGAAGGGTTGAGAGAAAATAAAGAAGTTGGCTGACAAGGAGCGACATGATGTTGAATTTCAAATTGATGATTGGATATGGCTGAAGTTGCGGCCTTATTGCCAAATTTCAGTTATTCAAAAATAGAATGTGAAAATATTTCCCAAGTATTATAGAGGACATTAGGCAAGGGATAGAGTTGGATCAGTAGTTTACAAACTGAACCCTCAGACAACAGTGTCGATACATTTAGTGTTTCATCTAACGCAGCTAAAGAAATGGGGTGGCCACCCAGAGCTTTACCTTGAGGACAAGGTAAAATTGGAGGGTAGAGGTAATGATAAGATCTCAATTATGTGGCAATATCAAGAAATAAAGAAAGAGGAGAGGTGGTTAAGACTGTTAAGAATGTCTTCTAATTCCGTTGGGTGAAATGGAAGTTTAAAAGAAGAAGGAAACAGAAAGAGAGGGAGTGAATTTTGGAGTATAAGAAGTGAGGGAGAGGAGCTCTCGAGAGTGGGAGTTCGAAAGACACTGTCGTGGAGAAGCCATCATAGTGTGCCGCTCATCGTCTACGTCCACTAGGCGATCCTGTAGTAAAGCTCAGCGATCGTGTTATATTTGGTAGATGATCGTATAGCAAAAGGTAGGTGATCATATAGAAGTAGGTAAGTGATCGTGTAATAGTAATTGGTAAGCGATCGGGTGGGAGTTTGTGATCGATCGTAGAGGATTTAGTAAACTATCATTTAGTATTACTGAGCGATCGTGTAATAGATTTAAATGATTATTTAGCATTTGGTAAGCAATCGAGTGATAATTGTAAGCAACCGTTCGATTATGTTGACTCTTATCATTTAGTAAAAAAGTTTTTCATAGTTTAGTTCCTATTCCAAAAGATTGTATCAACACATTACGAGAGTAAAGATTTCAAGAATTAGTGTCCTAACAGAAACCTTTAAGCTTATACATTCAGACCTTTGTGATTCGATGAGTGTTAGGGCTCGAGGTATGTATGAATATTTCATCTCTTTCATAGATGATTATTCAAGATACAGGTATCTCTACCTAATGCAACATAAGTCTGAAGCTCTTGACAAGTTCAAGAAGTATAAGGTTGAAGTTGAAAACTTGTTAGGTAAGAAGATAAAAACACTACGATTTGATCGTTGTGGAAAGTATATGGACCTCGAATTTTAGAACTATATGATAGAAGATGGAATCATGTCCAAACTCTCAGTCCTAAGTACACCTTAGTAGAATGGTGTATCAAAAAGGAGAAACAAAACCTTGTTTGACATGGTTCAGTCTATGATGAGTTATGCTCATCTTCCAGACTCGTTTTGGGGATTTGCAGTGAAGACTGCATATTACATTCTGAACAACGCTCCCTTGAAATTTTTTTTTGAAATACCTTTTGAACTGTGGAGAGGTTGTAAAGGTAGTTTACACCACCTTAGGATTTAGGGATGTCCGACCCACGTGCTTGTGACTAACCTGAAGAAGTTGGAACCGCATTTGAATGTTTTCCTCTTTGTAGGCTACCTTAAGGAAATGAGGGGTGGATACTTCTATGATCCGAGTGAGAACAAAGTTTTTGTGTCGACAAATGCTATCTTCTTGGAAGAAGTCCACATCAGGGATCATAAACCATGAGGTAAGCTTGTTTTACGTGAGATTTTTAATGAGACTACTGAGGGTTCAACAAGAGTTGTTGAACAGACTGACAGATCAACAAGAGTTGTTGAGATTGGTTCATCTAGTTAACCATCTCAAGAGTTTAGACTGCCTCGACGTAGTGGGAGGGTTATGAACCCATCGAAACGCTACATGTGTTTGAGTGAAGCCCAAAACATCATTTTTTATGATAGAGTTGAGGATCCATTGTCTTTTAAGCAAGCAATGGAGGATGTTGACAAAGATGAATGTATTTAGGCCATGAACCAGGAAATGGAATCTATGTACTAAAAGAATTAAACAACATGCAGTGGAAGTATCAAGGATCTATAAGCATTCTAATTCACTAATTTTGGCAAAAACTAAAGCATGAACTTCTTAAAAAGTGGGTTTTCAGAACATACCTTTGATGAACTCTCCAACAAAACGTCTGTTCAAATGCTGTCTTCACTTGATATTAATGTGAACCACCTCAAAGCCTTCCCTACTATGCTTTTGGAGCTTTAGGCAGAGTTGTGGGACTCAAGAACAACTTGATGATGTGAAGAAACAAGAAAAATCACAGCAATCCAACTGAAGAAGACAATTTCTTGTTTAGAAAAATTTTCTCTCAAATTCTGTATATCTTATTCTCCAACAACTCCAATCTTCTTTATATATAATAGATGAACATGCACAAAGATAGAGTGCATGGCTTGCAGCTCATGCTTAGAGAATCAAAGTAGAGAAGATAATGCCTTTTGTGTGAGCATAAAGATGATGGTAATGGAGAAAACTCATTTTCCATTTTCTTTTTAAAACATAAAATGATTTAAAACCATTTTGATTCAAAAAAAGATTTTTTTAAATTAATTAAAAAAATTAATTAATTTAATATCAAATATTAAATTTATTTTTTCATAATAATCATCTTTATATATTTAAATCATATTTAAATATTTATTCTCTTGTTCTGTTTAATTTGAACATTTTAAATTAATTTCTCAAGCTACCCTAAAACTTATCCATTTACGAGCTAGTAGGGGGACCTCGCAAACCTACAGATCATGGGCTCCAACGATTCGAGATTAATTGGCTAAACCCTTTAGTCTGATCTAACTTCCATTCATTAACTAATGGGACACTCCACTATAGCCCATAGTTGAAATCCCCTCACTAAAGATATATTATGTCCACTTAATAACCATATTCAGTAAGTCGATCCTTCATAGATTGTTTCTAATCACAACTAGGTCAAAAATACCATTTTACCCCTATGACTACATCTTGTTCCTTATGTTCCTACTGATCCTCTAATGAACAATTCTGATTCATAATCTCTATTAATAAAATCCTTTATCTATCATAAGTAGGCGAGGCCCCAATTGTTCAAGACTTAAGTGAGTACTTAAGAGAATAACCTATTTGCTAACCTTAAATAGGGTAGGAGTGAATTCCATCTTGCAAGGCTATGTCACCAGCTATTCATCTGGTATTATCCCCAAAATGATAAGCTTATTGAGCAGTGATGTTGGACTACTCTCACCGTTTGTAGATCAAAGGATAATCTTGAATAAACAGGAGTTCATAGCTAGCTCAGGATTAAGATCGAGTTAACCTAGGTTATATAATAAATGAAATAGTTAATTTTAATAGTAAACGGTCCTTATAAAGAAAAGTGACTATTTTCGTGATCCAGTCTATATGCAAACTCATTGCATAGGATGCCCCACTCTCATGTCTCAACATGAACGATTTGTGGATCACATCGTTTGTAGTAGCATACAACTTCTTGTAACAACTATAGAGTGGGCCGCATCCAATAGTGTTACAAGGATGAGATACCCAATTTCATCCATATACTCATTCGACCATTTAGGCTATATACAGTCAACTTGGTCCTATTTATTTCACTACATAAAGTTACAACATTCAAACTATAGCCAATGATGCATTTATTGGATTTTCATAATAAGATGCAAAATCAACAAGTCATTGTTATTGATAAAAAGAATGTTTAACACGAACTGCGAGTTCTAGGACATTCCCAAAAATCTCCCACTTGGACTAAAACTCCAGTGAGAACAAATATATACAATATAATGTTGAGATACATAATGGGAAAAATACAATAAACTAGGGCATCTACTATACCATAGACATTCTCCCACTTGCCCTAGATTACACTACTCGGAGTCCTAGTCCAACAAGGTGGCCTTCGAAAACTTTAGCCGAGAGAGCCTTAGTGAATGGATCAGCAAGGTTGTCTTCAGAATCTATCTTTGTGACGAGCACATCTCCTTTATGTACGATCTCCTGGATGAGATGGTACTTTCATTCAATGTGTTTTTCACGCTTGTGACTCTTGGGTTTCTTTGAGTTAGCAACTGCACCACTATTGTCACAATACAGTGTGATAGGCAAATGCATATTTGGAACGACTTCCGAATCAGCTAAGAATTTGCATAGCCATACTGCTTCCTTAGTAGCTTCGCATGTAGCCCCGTATTCCATTTCCATGGTGGAGTCAGCGATACAACTTTGCTTGATGCTTCTCCAAACTATAGTTCCTCCATTAAGAGTGAAAACTGATCCTGAAGTAGATTTCTTGGAATCTACGTCACTTTGCAAATCAGAATCAGTGTATCCCGTAAGGATCAAATCCTTAGGTCCATACACAAGCATATAGCCCTCGTTCTCTTAAGATACTTGAGGATATTTTTTACAGCGATCCAATGACCATGTCTAGGATTAGATTGAAAGCTGTTGATGATTCCAACTGCAAAACATATGTCAGGACGTGTACACAACATAGCGTACATCAAACTCCCAATTGCAGAATCATATAAAAAATTTTCATCTCCTCAACCTCTTGAGGTGTCTTAGGACATTGTTCCTTCGACAAATGAATTCCATGCCTTAAAGGTAATAAACCTTTCTTGGAATTTTGCATATTATACCTTGACAACATCTTGTCAATATAAGATGCCTGAGATAGTGCTAATGTTCTATTCTTTCAGTCTCAAAAGATATATATTCCTAGAACATACTGAGCACCACCCAAATCTTTTATTTGGAACTGTGATGCTAAACATCTCTTCATGTCAGTAAGCAAGTTTGTCTCATTTCCAATGAGCAAGATATCAACAATGTACAGAACTAAGAATGCTACAGTTTTGTTAACTATCTTCTTGTATATACAAGGTTCGTCAACATTCTGTTCAAAGCCATAAGATTTGATCGTAATGTCAAATATTATATTCCAGGATCTGGATACTTTTTTCAATCCATAAATTGATCGATTAAGCTTACAAACTTTCTGTTCCTGTCCTATTTTGATGAACCCCTCCGGTTGAGACATAAAAATACTTTCATCAAGATAGCCATTAAGAAAAGCTGTCTTGATGACATCCATTTGCCATATTTCATAGTCATAATATGTGGAAATGACAAGAAGTATTCTTATTGATTTAATCATGGTAATAGGAGAAAATGTTTCTTCATAATCAACTCCTTCTCTTTGGGTAAAACCCTTTGCCACGAGTCTGGCTTTATAGGTCTGTACCTTGTTAGTTTGGTATCGTTTTCTCTTGTAGATCCACTTACAACCTATAGATGTAACACTTTGTGGTTGATCTACGAGTTCCCAGACTGAGTTGAAGTACATAGACTCCATTTCATCATCCATGGCTTTCATCCATTGTTCCCTGTCAACATCTTCCATTGCCTTCTTAAAGGTTAATGGATCCTTTAAACCATCATCTTGTATGATGTTTTGAGTTTCTGTTAAACCCATGTAGCGTTCAGGTTGTTGAATAACCCTCCCACTATGACAAGGCATTCCCAACTCTTGGGATGTACGTGATGGGACAACAACCGTTGTTGATGGACCAGCTTGATCAACAACTATTATTGACTTTTCTGTAGTATCTTTAGACAGTTCTTGCAATATTAGTTTGCTGCGAGGTAGATGATTTTTAATATGATCCTCTTCCAAGAAAGTTGCATTTGTCGATACAAACAATTTATCTTCTTGGGAATCATAAAAGTATCCTCCTTTCGTTTCCATAGGATATCCTACAAATAGGCATAATTTCAAATGTGTTTCCAATTTTTTAGGATTTTGTACCAATATGTGTGCTGGACAACCCCAGACGTGGAAATTACGTAATCTTGCTTTGCATCTTTTCCACAATTGATATGGTGTTTCCGAAACACTTTTGGATGGAACAACATTCAGAATATAAATTGCAGTCTATATTGCATATCCCCAAAAGGATTGAGGTAATTGAGCATAACTCATCATAGACCGAACCATGTCCAACAAGGTTCGATTTTTCCTTTCTACAACACTGTTTTTTTTTTGTGGTGTTCCAGGTGCTGTGTGTTGGGATTGAATTCCATGATCTACTAGTAGTTCTGGAATTGTAAATTCATATACTTACCACCTTGATCAGATCGAAGTGTTTTAATGCAATCATGCTATACACACACAACATCATGTCATCTATCAATGCAAATGCCATAGTTCCTATTTCTAGGACGCATGCGATGTATACGATAATGTCGATCGGACTTATGTCTAAGCCTCTATTCTTTTCTATGCAATGATGAATGATACATACATACACAAGGTGACCGCATACTATCATATTCTATCTCTAGGGTGCATGCGATGCATAATAGCAAACAGAACTTATGTCTAAGTTTCTATTTCTCGCTTATGCAGTTCTAATCTGACTCTCTCAAGCCTAGATTCTAACCTGACTCTCTCAAGTCTAGGTTCTTTCTTTAGACTACTCTCTCAAGTATCTCTAAAGGGTGAATAACGCATACATAATACAAGATGATCGCATAAAGTGAAGATCCTAGGTCATGCTAGCTAAGTACTTCTCAACCCATTCGAAAATTTAGCTACTCATATGAAATGTGAAGAGATTGAACAGATGTTGAGATGAGAATTCCATTTTATAAATAAAGTTAGAATACAAAACAACAATGGAAAGTAGGGATAAAAAGCTCAGTAGCAATGTCTTGCTTCCCGTGGCTGTTATACTGTCTTTTTACTCTACTCTGTCCAGAAGAATATCTTTGCTTTCGCAAGTGTCGGCCCTCTCTCCTTTTACAGCGATTCCCGACAGTCTTTCGAGCTAACCAGGAATAATCTCTTAGCATCTTCTTCTCTTTGCTCGCCTCTGCCTTCTAAGTATAAGAACAACTACAGACTAACGGCTATCTATTTGTATGATCTATCTTCTATATGTGGCGAACTATGTCGAACTCCTCTAACGATGGTGGCCTTCGGTATTTATAGAGCTCAAGGAGAAGAAGCTTTTCTTTCAAATGATTGCAATGATGGGAGGTCATTAAATCTTCTGTCTGATGCGCCGATTAATGGTCACCGAAAAGTTGAATGTACTTGAACAGTGTGTCGTTAATGGCTTATCAACTAAATTCGGATTTGACCATCCTCAGCTTTCCGTCCCATCATGATTTCTTATGCTTTCACCTTGATGCGCCATCTTTATGTGGCCACCTTCTTGAGAAAATTCTTGCGAGCACATATGATCACATGGCTTTATGGTCGCAATCTTTTAATGCGCGCGATCGCTTAATTCCTTGGATTATAATTTGCTTTGCGCCAATGCATCTTTCCTGCACAAAATAAGTAAATTAGCTGCATTTATGCGATGGGCGCAAGCGATCGTAATATTCTTAGCTTAACGCTTTTGGACATGATTTTTTATATTTTTACCGTCGCATTCCCACATTGTTTTACATCTTTGCGTTGTAATAACGTGCATTTCTGCCCGTTATCACACCCCTAAATTTAAAACAATGCTTGTCCTCAACATAAACTAAAGATTTTCTTTAGAGAGTCAGCCGCCTTTTTCTTACCTAGATTTCTTGAGGTGCCTTATTTAAATTTTATGAACCAAAATCTTCTTAATTTCTATCTTGGTCTCTTCTTGAAATATTTCTAAAATTTAGGGACCGTAAGTTTAACCTTCAAAAAGACTTTACTTGTTTCCAGGACATCGCATGATTTATTTCAAAACTTTTCCAACCAGGGTGTTTCCAAATGATTTTTTTATCCTTACGCAGTTTAGATATTCTTTTTGTGACCTTGCGCTGATCCAAGTGTCTAGCCTTCATTTTGGCTTGCCCCACGGGTGTCATGCGAGTATCCAACTACGAGCAAGGTGCTCTTTCTCAGTCTAAACTCATGCCCCTTTGGCAGCGTGATGCGTGTTTGATGTGATGAAATAATGGTGTAGAATGAAATGGTGGAATATGCGTTGTGCATGCAAGTTTTCTCAGCAAAATCCAATTATAAATCCTACTGAGTTACCTGGTAAGCCCAGGGTCGAACACAGGGACTAAGGAAACAGTATGCGATGGTAATTTTTAATTACTTTGCGGTAACAAATAAATCAATGCGTTGGTTGGTGTGTTGTTTAAAGTATCAAGTTTATGCGGCGGAGTTGAGAAAAGAGTTAATAATACGAAAGATGCGATGAGTATGCAGGGGAACGAGTTGAGAAGGGATTTAACTAACACTTCCAAAGATTGCGTTCATGTTATGCGATCATGCTACATACATACAACAGCAAATCATCTCTCAATACAAATGCTATGGCTTCTAGTTTTAGAACACATGCGATGCATGAGATGATGTCTATAGGACTTACATCTAAGCCTCTATTCTTGTCTATGCGATGATGAATGGCACACACATACACAAGGCGACGACATACTACCATAACCTATCTCTAGGGTGCGTGCGATGCATTTCTACATCTCTAAGTCTCTATCTCTTGCTTATGCAGATCTAATCTTGCTTTCTCAAGTCTAGATTCTAACCTAGCTCTCTCAAGTCTTAGGTTCTTTCTTTAGACTCTTTCTTGAGTAGCTCTAAAGGGGTGATGGACGCAATATAAGACAAGATGATCGTATGCAATGAAGATCGTAGGTCATGTTATTACGTACATCTCAACCCATTCGACAGTTTTAGCTACTCATGGTATTGTAAAGAGAGTAAACAGATCTAGAAATGCAAGTTCCATTCTATATATGAAATCGAGGTACAGAATGACAATGTGAAATAAAGATAAAGAACTTGGTAGCAATTTCTTGCTTCCCACAGCTTTTACACTGTTCTTCTCTACTCTGCTCAAAAGATATTCTTGCTCTTGCAAGAATCGGCCCTCTCTTTGTTTTCCATGCTCCCTGGCACTCTCTCGAGCTGACTAGGACGATCTTCTGGCGTCTTCTCCCTTTTCTCGCTCCCGCCTTCTAAGTATAAGAAAACTAAGAACCAACTATCGTCTATATGGTGAACTCTTTAAACTGAGTGAACTCCTTCAATGAAGGTGGCCTTCGGTATTTATAGAGCTTTAGGGTGAAAAGGTTTTTCTCTCATATGATTGCACTAATGGGATGACATTAATTCTCTGTCTGATGCGCCGAATAATTGTCACCGAAAAGTTGAGTGTACTTGCTACAGTGTCGTTAACATCTTGTCAACTTAATTTGGAATCGTCCGTCATCAGCTTTGTATCCCATCGTGATTTATTAAGCTTTCACCTTAATACACTGGCTTTATGCGGCCACCTTCTTGAGCAGATTCTCGCGAGCGCATATGATCGCATAGCCTTGTAATGCGCTCGGACGTTAATTTCTTCGGATCGCATTTTCACCTTGCGCCAATGCATTTTTTGCACAAAATACATAAGTTAGTTGTTTTAATGTGATGGACGCATATGATCGCAATGTTGTGAACTTAATGCTTTTGGATGCAGTATTGTATATTTTTACCATCGCAATCCTGCATTGTTTTATATCTTTGCGCTGTAATAATGTGTATTTCTACCCGTTATCACAATGAAGTTGGGATCAATTGATTTATGCGTTGATCATGATTCCTACCTTCGTTTTGGCTTGCCCCCACGAGTGTCATGCGAACATCCAACTACAAGTAGGATCCGAACGTCATGATTTTTATTTTTATTTTTGTTTATTTTTATTTTTTTTGAAATGTCTAAAAGTAGCAAGGTTGCAAATAAATATCGGCACCTCCAAATTTAAACGCAGCAATGTCCTCATTGCTAATAGACTGAAATGATTCATGCGATGCTCTTAGGAAGTTTCGTAAAGATCATTTTGAAAGAAAGCTGGTGGATCACTAACTTCTAGAAATATTTCATGAATTAATTGTCTGAAATTAAGTTGATTCTAGTACATGCGATGAGAAATAAAAGCATGTGTTTCATCATTGAAATCATAATTGGTTCGGAAGAAAATACGGTGACTAACTAAAGTAATCAATGATTCAATGATTGTGCCAACTAAAGAGGATGCGATGATAAAATTATCAATGTTAAAAATGAGATGCGAGAATGCAAAGTTTGGAATAAATAGAGTCAAAGAAAGATACAACCCCCAAATTTGCTCTGTTGCCCACATTATCTGTGATCACATCCTTCTTTGCGGTGGCGGGTTGATTTTTCTATTGCGATGGTCTAAACGAACTGGTCGCGTTTTTTTGGTTATCGCTTAGCTCCACCGCAATCGTTTATCACGATCATTACTAAAAAAATCAAGAGGGTCGAAAATATGAAAGACAGAGTTGATTTTTTTTAGATGAGGTGTTTGTACGAAAATAAGGGTAGAGTATGTTCATGAAATAAAGATATAAAAATGATACATCAAAAAAATTGTGTCCCTGATGAGTTTGTATCGTATACTATCGCAGGGACTGCTCATTTCTTCTTTAGTCAGGAATCCTCAGGTCCACGGAGGTTTTCTTGCGATGCAAGCCTCCTCCGTGAAATGTCTTGGCTCTTTGCCCGTTGACTTTGAATGCGTTAGTCTCATCCTCATTGGATAACTCAACTGCCCTGCCCCATGCGGGAATACCTCTTTGATTATAAATGGTCCGTACCAATGTGACTTTAATTTTTTGGGAAAAAGTCGTAGCCAAGAATTGTATACAAGACCTTTTGTCCAACTTGGAGATTCTTCTCACATAGTCATTTGTCATGCCAACATTTTGCATGCTCCTTGTAGATCTTGGCATTTTCATATGCTTGAGTTCTCCATTCGTCTAGCTTGATCAATTGAAGTTTTCTTGCCTCCTCTGTGATCTTCAAATCAAAATCGAGCTTCTTCACTGCCCACATTGCTTTGTGCTCCAATTCAAGCGGTAAGTGGCATGCCTTTCCAAACACCAGCATATAAGGGGACATGCCTATAGGTATTTAATAGGCAGTCTTGTATACCCACAAGGCATCGTCTAGCTTCATGGTCTAATCTTTGCGCGAAGGATTCACCACTTTCTCTAGGGTAAGTTTGATTTCTCTATTGGACACCTCGTCTTGGCCGTTTGTCTGCAGATCGTATGCGGTGGTGACATTATTGTGGATATTATACTTGAGTAGCAATTTGTTGATGACTCCATTAACAAAGTGGGATCCTTCATCAATTATTATGGCACGTAGGGTGCCAAAACGAGTGAAGATATTTCTTCGCAAGAACTTGGAGAGTATCACTGCATCGCTTGCGACACATGATACCGCTTCAACCCATTTGGACACATAATCGATGGCCAACAGAATGTATTTGTGACCATTTGATGGTGGAAATGGTCCCACGAAGTCTATGCCCCATACGTTGAATAGGTCCAATTCTAAGATAATATTCATTGGCATCGCATTCTTCCATGAAATGTTTCCCGTGCGTTGGCACCTGTCACATTTCATAGAATAGTCTCTTGCGTCCTTGAATAAAGTTGGCCAAAAATATCCACTTTGTAACACCTTTGCTACTATGTGTTAACCTCCAAAATGTCCACCATACGGTGAGTCATGTCATGGGATAGTATGTGCTGGTGAGCAGTCTCTGGTACATATAGACGTAAGATCTGGTCTGACCCTCTCTTGTAAAGATGTGGCTCGTCCCAATAATAGGCTTTACATTCGTGCATAAGCCGCCTCTTTTAGTGGGCTGTGTAATTTTCTAGGAATTGTTCACAGACCAAATAATTGACCACATCTGCGTACCATGGTAATTCTTCAATATTGAATAGTTGCTCATCTAGGAAGGTTGTGTTCACATCAGACTGGTTGTGGTCGACTTCTGGATTTTCTAATCTTGATAGGTGGTCCACAACCTGGTTCTCCGTCCCCTTGCGATCAATGATTTCCATGTTGAATTCTTGAAGAAAAAGAACCCATCAAATCAACCTCGGATTTGCATCTTTCTTGGTCATTAAGTATTTGATTGCCGAGTGGTCGATGTGAACGATCACTTTGGATCCCAGCAAGTAAGCTCTAAATTTTTCCAGCGTAAAGATCACCGCAAGAAGTTCTTTTTTAGTGGTAGTGTAATTCGATTGGGCAGGGTTCAAGGTTCTACTCACATATGCGATGGGGTGTAGCATTGTTTTCTTCTTTTGTGCTAGCACTACACCCATCACATAACTGCTAGCATCGCACATCAGCTCAAACGGCTTTTTCCAGTCTTGTGCGATCAACACAAGTGCGGTTATCAATGCATTCTTTAGTATTTTGAATGTGATGAGGCATTGTTCATCAAAGTCAAAGATTCTCTTGGCCTCCAGCAACACACTCAATGGTTGAGCAATCTTTGAAAAGTCCTTCACAAAACGACGATAAAATCTTGCATGTCCCAGGAAACTCCTGACAGCCTTCATATTTGCTGGAGGTGGAAGCTTTTCAATGGCCTCAATCTTTGCTTTATCCACCTCCAGCCCCTCCTTAGAAACTTTGTGCCCGAGCACATTACCTTCATTCACCATGAAGTGGCACTTCTCCCAATTCAGCACAAGATTTGTCTCTTCACATCTCTTTAGTATCTTCTCCAAATTGTTCAGACATACTTCATATGTTTGCCCATAAACCGAGAAGTCGTCCATAAAAATTTTCATTGAATCTTCAAGATATTTAGAGAAGATGGCCATCATGCACCTTTGGAACGTGCTCGACGCATTGCATAACCCGAACGACATGCGAAAAAAATCAAACGTTCCGTAGAGGCAAGTGAATGTGGTTTTCTCTTGGTCTTTAGAAGCAATCATTATTTGGTTGTAGCCCGCATAGCCATTCAAAAAGCAGAAGTAATCATTTCCTGCTAGACGGTCTAGCATCTGGTCAATAAAAGGCAAGGGGAAATGATCCTTCTTCGTTGCCGCATTGAGTCTACAGTAGTCCATGCAGATCCGCCAGCCAGTGATGGTCCTCATTGGTATTAATTCATTGTTTGCATTTGAGACCACTATCATTCCTCCCTTCTTGGGCACACATTACACGGGGCTGACCCACGTGCTATTGCCGATTGGATAAATAATGCCTGCGTCCAACCATTTGATTATCTTCTTTTTCACAACCTCCTTCATCGTAGGGTTTAGTTTGCATTGAGGTTCGATAGACCCTCTTTGGTTTTCTTCGAGACGTATCCTGTGCATGCAATATGCAGGGCTAATTCCTCTTATGTCTGCTAGCGTCCATCCTATTGCTTTTATGTACCTCTTTAGGATGCTAAGCAGTGCATTTTCTTGATCTTCTTGTAGCGCAGAGGAAATTATTACTGGTAGCATTTCATTTTTCCCCAAGAAAACATACTTCAGGTGGCTTGGCAAGGTTTTTAATTCCATGGTAGGTGGTTGTTCCAAGGATGGCTTTTGTGCTTTTCTCTCTTCATTCAACGTTAATTTTTCTTCTTTGTTTGTCATTTCAATGATCGCATTGCAGGTTTATACGGATGCGGTCGCATTCTCTCTTTCATCTTCATCTTCGGACTCTTCTTCTTCATTACAACTAGGTTCATTGTCGGAATCTGTTAGGTCTTCTTCTTCCGAATACTTCTTGGCTTTAATAATGTCAAACCTAAGCTTCTTTCCATTCACACTCAACATGATCTCTCCCTTGTACACATCAATTTGAGTATGACTAGTGGATAAAAATGGTCGTCCCAATATGATGGGTACATCCTTGTCCGTTTCGTAGTCGAAAATGATGAAGTCCACCGAGAAAATAAATTTGTCAATTGCTACCAGGCCATCCTTCACCTTCCCCTCTGGATGAACTAACGACCTATCCGCCAGCTGGAGAGTCACCATTGTGAGCGTCAGCTACCCCATATTCAATTGTTTAAAAATTGAAAGGGGCATTAAGTTGATACTAGCCCCGAGATCG